>NC_056748.1:563941387-564223887 GCF_019279795.1 Protopterus annectens
AAACTAGACGACAGTGGAATGGCAAACTTTAAGCTTCATCTAAGGTGTGCAGTCTATAACAATTTTAATGCTGTGCTGTGTTCCTCTCTGACCATGGTTTTAACTAATTTTAATGGACACTGCTGTCTATAATAATGTTCCATGCTTCTCTTATGAGGTCTGCTTGATGACTACTTTTGAATATTCTGCCAAAAAAAGAAAGTAATAGCAGGCATCAGCACTGCCAAAACCAGCTATTGATAGTATACTGCCTGTTTTAACTATTAATTCAAACAGAAAGTGAAATCTGACATTCTAAATACATACATTTAAGTCCAAGCTGCTACTAACATACACATTTTAGATCACCTGATAATATAAGCAAGTGCAGAAATTTCAATATTAAGGAACTGAAGTAGGGCAGGAGATGCTCAGTATATGGCTGATAGGAATAAGGACCCAGTGACCCCCAAAAAACAGCTGCTCTAGTCCAGAAGATACCATGGAGGTTTCATGGGTTACCTGCTGACAGAACTTCTAATGATGACCAAATGATACGGGAACTGTACTCAGATTTCTGTAAACTGTTCAGACACCTCTTTTAGCGGAGGCAGCAAAAAGCACAAACCTGTCTTCTGTACTGGAATTGTGAACATACTCCCGAACACAAAAAAGAGCTGCATCACGACACATTTCTTTCAGATCACTTCCTGAGAACCCTTCAGTTTCCTTGGCAACCTCCCAGAGGTTCACATTACTGTCCACCTAAAGAAAAAGAAATTAACTTAGCTGTGCTCTTTATACTTCGTATTTGCATCAAAAAATATTATTTGTTCATTAAGAATAACCATGTACATAGGGGGAAAAGGTGATTTATGAATGTCTAGTTTTACTTGTAATAATCAGTTAACATTTACACTAAAGCAGACTTCAGTATGTTCAATCTGGGGAAATAGATACCCGTTTCAGAACCACTAGTCTCTGATCTGAAAACTGAAAATGGTCACCTAAGCATAACTTTCATAGCAATGACAGCATAAAAGGAGTAAATATGAAGAGCATACTAAAAGAACAAAAACAAAATGAAAGTTACATACTTACCATAGAACTAAATTCTTGTTGTCTTCTTCCGTCTGATTCAACTTGTGAGTATGCTGGATCCAACACCACCAATTTTCAGACTTTGGATCTAAAGTTTAGGCTACTCCCCCATTCTCATAATTCCTCCTTCTGTCCTCACAGTTCCTTAGATGGAGTTTGTCCTCCTATACAGAGTGACCAATGTATCCTGTGTAAACATAAAGTTCCGAATAGATCCAGTACAGTCAACTGAGAGACTAGGAAAAAAATGTAGATTGGCAATTTGCATGGGGAACACAGGAAGGGAAGGCTGAGATGGAGGGAAGAAAACAACATGGTTCTAGCATTATGCTAAGTACATAACTTTCATATCCAATGTTCGATGTTGTCTTTTCCATCCACTTTGATTTATGAGACAAAGTCTCCAGCTACTAAAAATCCTAAGAGGCCTTATGGAAGGATGTTCTGGAAAATGGTGGAGCCAACTTCAGACCTAGATTTAGACTGCAGGTCCAGCCTGTAACGGGAGACAAATAACCTAGTAACTGCAGCACATATCTCATCAATAGGTACTCTAAAGAAGGCCACAGAGGTTGTTACTGCTCTTTTTAAATGTGCTTTCAGCTTGATAGGCAGTGAGAATCTTTTGGCTCTATAGACAAAAGTGATGCACTCAGACAACCACCTGGACAGAGTGACTTTGAAGATGCTGATTCCTAGTTTATTCTTTGAAAGAGAGAGAGAGTTTATCAGATTTTCTGAAATCTTTTGCATGATGCAAACAGCAATGTATTTGATGATGAGCATCAGCAAATGTAGGAGGTACTCATCTTTGTTTGAGAACTTAGGAAAAACACAAGCAGATAAATAACCTGATTCAAGGAAGACTTGGAGGCAACCTTGGGAAGGAAATGAATGCTTGTTTGAAGAAACACCATCTCTTTTTGAAAAATCAAATATGATGGTTTACAGAACAAGGCTTGCAGGTCTGAAATCCTCTCATGAAAGTAATAGCCACGAAGAGCAGATCTTTCCAAGACAAGAATTTCAGATCCATTGTGGTTGCCAGATCAAATAAGAGTTTTGTCATGGCCTGAAACAATACAGTAACATCCTTCAAAGGGGAATGCAGAAGGTATCTTTCAAAAAGGCCTTAGAAAGTTTGAGAAGTGCTGCAGGGGTCTGTTCTTCACCTGTACAATAATTTGAGATAGCTGCCAGCTGGACTTAAGTCATAAAGTACCTGGCTGTCACTTGAAACAGGCCTGCAAGAACATCCAGAAGAGATAAGTGAGCACAGATTTCTAAACATTTGACCAATGCCCAGAAACAGAATCCTTGCCATTTGCTTCTGTAAACTTTCTGGAACAAGGATATGATCCTGAGACTGGACATGAAACTGGAATTTCTGGCCATCACTGGAAGTGGAGAAAACAAGTGTTCAAGTTCAAGGACTCGGTATTCAGGTAAGGATTGCTGGATGGGTGAAACATAAGATCTGGACCCATGATGGGCACACCAGATGAGGCCACAGGGAAGGGGAACCATATCTGTCAAGGCCAAAATGGAGCAATAAGGATAACTTTGTCTTGCACCAAGCCACATTCAGGAGAAATTTAGTTATCATCAGGGTTGGGAAATAAGCACAAGAGAGAACCTGGGGCCAAGTGTGACTAATGCATCCCTCTGAGGATTTTCCCACTTGGGAAATCAGGGCAAAGAAGCTGCTACATTTGGTGTTGTAGGGGATACACAAATAGGTGACAGTAAGGCTGGTGCCAGTGGCTAAAGATAATCGTAGTCACGGTCTGATTGAGGAACCACTCATGGGCAAGAAGGACTGGAGATGTTCAACTTGAACGCTAGTACACTGGCCGTTACTAGGATATGCATTGCAATCAGAAATCGATAGGAAGACATTATCCACAGCAAAACCCTCATGGCCTCCTTAGACAACAGGTGCAAGCAGGTTCCTCCTTGTTTGCTAATGTAGGAGACAAATGACATATCTGTATGGATAGCAATCTCACCAGTGAAGAGGTAGACCTGGAAGGCCTGCAATGCTAAGAGGACAAGCCTCATCTCCAATGCAGTGATGTGAAGATTGGTCTCTAAGACCATGGTCTATGAAGAGTCTTCCCTTAGAAATGTCCCCGAACCACAGAAGGTGTGTGTTCATGGTCAGCGTGGCTCCTGGGGAAGGAAGAATGAGGGGACACCAGAGGGAATTTAGCTACCACTGAACACTTTGTCTGAAATCCCCATGGGTTTGACAGGAAGTGCATCGGATGATGAAGACTGGACCACTAATTTGAAAGAGTACACTACAACACCCTCATATGTAGAATATGACATGAGGAACAAGAGTGACTGATGCTGCCACAGAACCCAATACATGTATGATGGATCTTTCTGGGGGAGTTTGGTGAGACAGGACCTGTGAAGCTTTTTGAAAAGTGGCTAATCTTGACAAAAGGAGTTTGGCTATCTGAGAGTTGGAGTCCCAGTTACATCCCTATGAATCCTATGACCTGTTCTGGAGATAATTTGGACTGCTCCAAGTTAATCATAATTCTTAGATTTTAATCACAGTTGCAGCAAGGAGTCTCTGGCTTGGATTAGATTAACAGATCTCTCAAGATAGCAGCTGTGAGTCAGTTGTACAAGTAAGGGAACACCCAGTGCTCCTGCAGTCTCAGATGCGCTATTACCATTGGCACGCACTTGGTGAACACCAGGGGAGGCTGTGGCAAGTCAAAGGGCAGTACTCTGATTTGGAAATTACTGGTTCCCAGACAAAACTGCAAGAACCTTCTGGACTGCCTCACTATTTTTATGTGGTAGGAAGCATCCTGAAGGTCTGCTAAATACATCCAGTCATCCTTCTGCAAGACAGGTAATATGGGTTGAAGTGTGACCATCCGTAAAGTAGGTTGTCTAATTAAATAGTTTGACCGACTAAGGTCGAGAATAGGCCAGAGGTCCCCATTTTTCTTCAAAACCATTTTTTTATTATTATTATTTTTTTTTAACATGAAGCATCTTTTTTATATCACTTATGGCACAGGCAATCACACATTTATTTTACTATCCATATAACAGAGCTTCCAATTTCAATGTTTGTATTATCTTCTGTTTAGTCTCTTCCTACATATCCTTAGTTGTCACACTAGAATCATTTTTAATCCATACTCAAATATTTCATTTTATCATATCCTCATACATATGGATATTGCTAAATCAATTTGTGTGAGTACAAAATTTACTGTCATTGCCTTTGTTTTACCTTCATTAATTTTGTATCCTGAAAAGATATGAAATGGTCTCAAAATGTTCCACAACACTGTAATGTCCTTTTCTGGTTTTATTAGGTATAAAATATCATCATCTGCAAATGCAACCAGATTTTCTTTGCTACCATACCAGTTATATCCTTGAATTTTTAAAACCAGACAGAATCCTGACTAAACTCTGGATCCGTGCTTGTCTGGTGGGACCTCCTGGATGACTTCTTTGTCCAGCAGCCTTGCAATCTCTTGAACTGCTGCCCTTCTCTGTGGGCGTGCTATGTCAGGAAGGCTTCTGTGTGTTAGTACAGGGGGATGAATGAAAGGAAATGCAGTACCCATGAGACAAACCTCTTTCGTAGAGGCTGCTGCTACCACAATAGTAGCAATCTCAGGACCCTTGCTCCAGTGCAACCTACCATGAGGGGAGACCAAAATTTTGTCAGTTTTCTGAGAATGGACTCCACCATGTCTGGCTCATTCATTGCCCACTAGGACAACAGTTCTATCAATTCATCTGCAGATGAAGGTGTGCAACTTAAAGTAAAAGTACAAGGGCCAGTTCCAAAGGCCAACACTAACTCCTCCTGGGAAAGGGAACAGACCCCCCCCCCTTTGTCTAAGTAATTTGAGAAAGTCCCCAAAGAAGACATCTTTAAAAGTGGGGGAGAGAATGATCTGACAATCTTGGAGTCGACCCTGACTCCCATCTCTCTGCCCTGTGGAAGACCCCCCCCCCTAAAAGTGATTCAACACTGTCTAAATCAAGAAGGTGAGAGATACTGTCACAGTCAGAGATGTCCAGCCTACTGACTCTAACAAAGACCACACGTGCTCAGATCCAACATGAAGGTTGGATAGAGGAAGGAGAAAACAGCTGGGGTGTACAGGGGGCCTGGTCCCAGTACCCCAGTATGGGAGGTGTGGAAACAACCCCATCTGGATAGTAGTCCTAAGAAATTTATGTATCATCCTGTCCATATCCACTTCTGAAAAGATTCCTCGATCATCACATGGCCGAGTGATGATGCCCCTGAAAGCAGCCTAGAAAAGGGTGTCTCTGCATGGAGAGTATGGATTTGAGACCACTGAGGTGCCAACGTTGGGAAGAAACACTGACCGAAGATAAATGGAGGTACTGGTGAACAGACCTGAATTAGGTTAGTCCCAGGACTGGGGGAAGGTTGTAGGTTCTGAAGGTTTAGCTACGTTCTGTGCAGGACCAGAGGAATCTGATTGATCCAGAGACCTTTTCCTCAAAAACTTAGAACCCCCTCTTTTAATGTGTCTTTCTGCTTACTTCTTTTCCTTTTCTTTAGGTCTCTCTCTCTTTGACCTGTCATGGGACCTCTCCGAAGGTTTCTTATCAAGAGAAACACCTACCTGAAAAAGAGGCGGATTCATCGACTGTGGTAGGCAGAAAGTCTTTAAGGACCGATTTTGAAAGGCAGTCAGAAAGGGCCTGCAGCCCAAAGGACAAACAAATATTACAGACTTTCTCTAAATAAGAAATCCCCAAGCAATAAGCACATTTAGTACACAGATCTTGGGGGGAATATTATGCCCATTAGAAGAGCATTTTCTGAAACTGTGAGCCTTTTCAGCCGCATCTCAAACTACAGGCACATACAAGACAGAAATATTAACAGCTATAGACTATAAGAAAAAAAACATTAACTGCAAAATATGGAAACGATAAAAGGATTCCTTTTTTGGAAAAGAAGAGAGAGTTTTAAAAAGGTGGGAAGTGCCCAATGCTACCCAATCACAATCCAGAAAGAACAGCACAGGCACCAGCAAAACAAATTAAACCCAAGTTAAAGAACAAGACAATGTATTTCTAATCTGAAAGAGCAGAACACACTTACCTGATCACAACTGGTAAAAAGCAACTAGAAAACTGAGCCTCGAGATTGTCTCCAACTACTTCAAGCTGCAAACAAGATCTGAAGAACTGTGAGGGTGGAGGGGAATTATGGGAAGGGAGAGAAGCCTTAGCTGGCATTGGATCCAGATGGAATTAAAATACCCACAAGGTGAGATGGACAAAAAGACATCAGACCTTACCTAAATAGCAGACACTCAAAGATAACCTCCAATGAAGGACATCTACAGAAGTGCAAGTAGAGAGCAGCAAGACTCCTCACATTTTTTTTAGATGTTGCTTTACAAGAATTCCAACTTTATAATGTTAATGACATTATTTCACAGTTATCTGACAAATGGAGGTACACAATAATATTACAATGCCAAAGAATCTAAAGTAGAAAAATATCCTTGTAAGCAAATTAACATCAAAATGCATGATTTTGACAAATGGCTGTAAAATGATGTAGCAAATGACAAGATGTGAAAACAAGAAGTGGAAGCAGTTCTGAATGGTGGTCTTGCAAACAAAATTTGGAAATTCCTATGCCTGTTTTCACTACAACATGGCAGTAAAAACTGCTGCTACGTGGAAAGGCACTGCAGAAACTACATAGCCATGTTTTCTTACATTCAGTCAAGTTAGAAAAGAATTAGTGAAGCTTTTCCAAATATTCAGCATTGAAAAGTGTTAACTTGCAAACTTAGACAAAAATGTCATCTTCATCCCATAATCATGATTGATGGCAGAAGACCAACTATAGTAGGATTGACAAAAACATTATGATCTTGTAAATGAAGATCTAGAATATTCATGCCTTCTACACATACCTCTCAGGTAGCAAGATTTTCTCAGAATGTCTAGATTTTTACTCATATTTTTGGTCCATTCCTTATAAAATCTGTAGTTTTTTTTTTTTGGATTTTGTGGCAAATCAGTGAGGACTGAATTCACAGAAGCACAAATTTATTAATGAAATTATTTTCGTTGTTATACATCACCGGCTGTCCGCATGATTGCTTTTGTGCTTCTGGACTTTGTTCTCAGTTTGTGGTTTTGGTATAGTTTTAGGACTGAATTCACTATACAATGACAAGCATTTGAGTTTCTGACTTAGTAACACAAGACCTTTTATTCTAGCAGTTTAAGTTTATAACTGAAATATTTAAAATGTGTCCCTAGTTTTTGGGCTTTGTCAAGACTAAGAAGTTAAGAGCTACGCTTCTACATTCCACCTCCAACATTGTCTTGCCTTGACAATCTTTGAAACAGACCATGCATTACACCAACTGCTAGTTTAGAGACACCAGAAGAACAAGCAGGATCACTTAAGTCATCTAGTCTAGAAGGAACATATAAATGTTTTACAAAGAGCAGGTCTTCTCTCCCTCATCTCCTTCTATGTATTTTTTCCTTTTACTCTTTTCTTTCTCCTTAACTCTGAAACATCCTTGGACCACTTTGTCTACACAGAAGCCTCAACTAGGGTGGAATCTTTCCTTGTTACTAAATCTCAAAGAACTAACTCATTCTTTCTGACTGTCAAAGGCAGAACAAATATCACAATCTTTTTTTTATACATTTAAGACAAAGGTAAACACAAAAATGCTTAACTTGGGGTGGAATTTTATGACCACAAATACTACACTTTTTGAAACTGGTACACTTGCTTTCCATGTTGGGAAAAAAATAGCGGTCAAGCCCACAAATCTAATGCAAAACAGGATTTGAAGAAAACCAGACTGAAAGAATATTATAACAGCCAGACCAGACAGTAAAAGCAAGACACAAAGTTAATTCCTGAAAAAAAAAAAGCACACTCAAAATAACTGCATAAAAAGATGTATGAAAAATGTGGAAAACTTGTAAAATAATACAGAAAATACTCTGCTGTTATTTCTCAGATGCTAGTTTGTCAGGTGGCAAGAGCCAGAGAGAGAGATCAGAAGAGACTGATCTCTCTTGTTAACTGACAAGAAAAATTAGCAGGGACTGTGCAAAGTGTAGACCATTTAAGGATGGAGGGGATAAGGTAGAGCCAGGGAAAGCTTTTGAAGTTGTGCGGTAAAGTCTTTGGTCTTAGTTCTAGTGGTCTGAAAATGATGGACTTGAGTATTTCACACAACTTGTTCCCACCAAGTACCAGATTATTTAACACACAAAACATTCAGTTTTGTGTGTGTGTGTGTGTGTGTGTGTGTGTGTGTGTGTGTGTGTGTGTGTGTGTATGCAACATTTTTGGTTGCTTAACATACAGCAGGTGTGTTAATTATCCAACACTGAATGTATCCCAGATACATACTTGATAAGCTGCTACCAAACATTCTCACTCAACAGCATACCTCTCAACCATATCGAATTTCTTTTTTTACCAGTTTTGAGGTCCAAATAATGGGGTGCCATGATTCCCAAGTGGCATCCCTTAATTTCTAAATTTCCCTGCTTTTTATTTTAATTTTATTTTCGGTCGACGTCATCATGTGCAGTGGTATGTGCAATGATGTCAGCTCTGTGAACAGCCCACCAGAATTGCTGAGGGCTCCAATGTACTTTCTGGCCAGCCAATATAGCATGCGAGCATTTCCCTTCCCAGCTGCTAAAGGTAAGGGGCAAGTAAACCTTAACAACATAGTAACTTAGCTTGAATGGTACTAAGCGGTCTTTTCTTCCGTGACCATTTACTAGTAGTTTAGCTGCAACCATTAGCTTGAATAGTACTGAGCGTTTTTTCTCCCATGAGCAATTTGAGAGAGAGAGAGAGTGTGAGTGTGTGTGTGTGAGAGTGTGTGTGTGTGAGAGTGTGTGTGTGTGTGTGTGTGTGTGTGTGTGTGTGTGTGTGTGTGTGTGTGTGTAAAATGCTCCACTTAAATACACCTGGTTGCTAGAGTTACTCAGGCTCAAACCCTGTACCTTGGGTACAGGTAACAAAAGCCTGAATTCCCTACCCACCACCACTTCTGAAAACTGTCCAGATTTTGCCTCATATCTTTGTTCTGTTACTCACAAAATCTGCATTTTTCTGGATTTATGTGGCAAATCAGTGAGGACAGAATTCACTAAATAATGACAGTCATTTGAATTTCAGACTTCAAATTCTTCAGAAAATACATGGTAACACAAAATCTTTTATTCTAGCAATTTTCTAAGTTTATAAGATCAATATTTGAAATGTATCCCTATTTTGGGGCTGTATTCCCCCATTACTGGCTTTGTCCAGGCTTTTTGTGCTAAGAGATTGAGAGCTATGGTGAGAACTGATTTCACTAAATGATCGACATTTAAGCTTTAGTCTTCCTATCTTTCAGGAAACGCATGGTGATAACACAACATTTTATTCCAGCAACTTTCCAAGATTATACAAGCAGTGTTTAAAATGTGTCCCTGGTTTTTGGTCTTTTGTCGCCCCTCCCCAATAAATTTTGGCTTTTTCTGGATTTCTTGTGTTGCAAAGCTGAGAGACACAGTTGAGTGTCGAGTAGATTTTACAAGGAGCTGAGATCTTCAGGGGAAGAGAATTTTAGTGCTGCTTATGCCAAGTCTGCTTGCATTGTTAGCAGCATAACAGGTAGAATGCTTTTGATGCACAGGTTTGTGGTACTACTCCCACAATATGGAAATGCACTGCTGATACTGTACTGTGTTTTACTTTTAAATGGGGTGGATGCTGCAATCCTGAGACTGTCCTCTTTGCTGGTGATAACTAGCAACTATGAACCTGTTACCAGTTTGCCATCCATTCCCTATTGCAGCATTACTAGCTTATTTTTTTAATGTAACATACGCTATTTATTCCTCAAGGACAACTGGCAATTTACTTATAGATAAAACAATGAAATATAAAGTTGTTTGCTAGCAGCAACCTCATCATTAGTTACAGATCTCTTTAACGTGGAATTATTTAGATGACTTTTACTTCTGCAGAGATTGTGCATATTTACTGATACTAGTGGAGTGTAGAAGTTTGAGTAGACTTTTATGATGGAAATGTTCTGAACTGGGCAGTTTTGTCATTACTGGTTCATGCATTTTGTTTCATTGTTTACTGGAAAAATGTTGCAAACAATACATTTAAAACACCCTCTAACAACTGTACCGTATTATACAAGGAATATAATTTAACACAATCAGGAAGGTGCATCAAAGAACACATGTACATTTCGTGTGCAAAGGGCCTATGATTTTTTTTCCCCTGGGAACCAAAAATGTCTTGAGTAAAATATTTTCCACACTGATTTGCAAGCACTGGATCTATGACTGCCCTGATTCAGTAAGTCTGAAATGATTGAGGGAATGAAGTGAAGTTGATCCTTTGGGTTCTGAGGGATTCCTGAAGGAATAGAGAAGTACTCCCCCACTGGAGTTTATAACCATGTTACACAATACCTGGTATAGTCTGCCATGCAGGAATATAAAGAGAGGTGCTTCCTGCAATTTTCTCAGGAAGGTCAGGATGGGAAGGAGATGGAGGGAATAACTGACAAAGACAGACAGATTTTTTTCTTTAAGTGTTGTATCCTTGAGATCCACTCAGTTTTCTTTTGGAGTCTCATTGCCCATTTCTTTTAAGCCATATTTTCCAGAGTTCTGCTGACCAGATTTGTAAGTTTTGACTGGATAATTCCTCTGAAACATAGGAACTACAGATAAAAAAAGCTGATTAACACCCTCTGAGTGTGTTCTTTCTAGCGCTTTGAAAATTTCAGCAGAAACACTATCAAATAGCAGGTCCTTGTCTAAAGGAGCATCTAAAAAGTGAGCTTTTACATCCACAGGAAAGGACTAATCTTAACCAAGCATGCCTTTCCAGAACTGTATCAGTTGCAGCTACTCTACAGGTAGCATCCACAATATCACAGACAGAGACAGACAGACAGACAGACAGACAGACAGACAGACTCACACAGACAGACATACACACAGACAGACATACACACAGACAGACATACACACAGACAGACATACACACAGACAGACACACACACAGACAGACACACACACAGACAGACACACACACAGACAGACACACACACAGACAGACACACACACAGACAGACACACACACAGACAGACACACACACAGAGACACACACACACACAGACACACAAAGTGTGAGCCAGACCTGTGGAATTAAGCAGGTCCATAACATTAGATTTCATGTCAGAATAAGGAAGATTTGCCAAAGTTGTCTTACATTAACTCAAAATAGACAGACGGAACTTGGTCATAGGGGGATGACAATAATTTTAAAATCTAAAGTGCCAGAAGTATATACCTTTCTGCCATACCTGTCACGGGCTCTGCTGACTTTATCACTGGGAAATGGAATGCAGGAGGGAAAGGTTCGAGCACTTTTGTCAAGATCCAAATAAATAACAGGGTCAGTAGCAGGATTTTCATGAAAGTACTCATGAGAAAGAGGAACTATGTAAAACCTGACTTCTTAGGGGCAGAAGAGTGGGGAAAAGAGAGAATGAAGGAGCTCAAAAGGCATCTCCCAATGCTGCCAGAATTGGAGGGACAGTAACACACTTAGGGATATCCATATTTAAATGATTACAGTATCTTTTTTTAATTGGGAGAGTAGAGAGATTTCTGACTACCAGAAGTCTTAAAATTTAGCAATAGCTTCCTCAAAGGAAATTTCCTCATTAGGGGAGTCAGAAGACAAACGGTCAACTGCCTCAGATTCAATTCCAGTGGGTGAAGGAATCTGAAAGGCATAATCAAGCCCTTTTTCATCAGAATTTGACCATTTTCCTTCCTCAGAAGAGGAGAACTCGCGTGTCGGTCCTTGTCCTTGCGTTTTTTTGGACAAAAAGTACAGTTTTGTACCTACCATAAATGTAGATGTCCGATAGGTATGCATCTGCAGTCATCACATATGGGTTGTCCTGCCTCAGGCAGCCCTTCGGTCGGCCGGATTCCAAAGTCTGGGTCCGGCGTCGGCTGATGTCGCTCTTTCCCCGACGTCACAGCGCCTGGGGTATAAAAACATCAGCCGACGCCATCTTCCTCAGTTTTTCTTGCCCCAGATGCCAGGTGCCCTCTAGGAAGGCTAAATTTGGAAAAATGCAATAAAAAATCCAAACCTTTGCAAAAAAAAAAAAAAAAAAAAATATATATATATATATATATATATATATATATATATATATATATAAAACAAATACACCATAATAGATCCCCCCAGCTAGCTAATAGAGAGGTAATCACCCTAGGGATACCACAGAGGGGAAGGAGGGAGGGTAAACCTGACTGCAGATGCATACCTATCGGACATCTACATTTATGGTAGGTCCAAAACTGTACTATGTCCTTCAAGGAATGCATCTGCAGTCATCACATATGGGTAGAATACCATAGCCAATCTGGGGGAGGAGGTACTAGGAAAAGGATGGTGTAGCTAAGATACCCTGCAGGACAGCCGTAGCAAAGCCTGCTCTGGATCTGGAATATAAAGGTAAATTGTAATGCTTGGCAAATGTATGCACGGAGCTCCATGTGGCAGCTTCTAAAATGTCTTTTGTAGCCACCCCTCTTAAGAAAGCTGTGGAGGTGGCTGTGGCTCTCATAGAATGAGGTCTAATGTTAGCTGGTACAGCCTTTCCATGAAATGAGTAACAAAAGCGGATGCAATTTCCTATCCATTTTGAAATTGTCTGTTTGGAAATTGCTTTTCCTTGAGTACCAGCAGCATATGCTACCAGCAGCTGGTCAGTTTTCCTGAAACCTTTAGTTCTGTCCAAGTAGTAGCGCAACTGTCTGTGAATGTCCAGGGTGTGCAGCAGTTTCTCCCCTTTGTTTTGTGGATTTGGGAAGAAGGTAGGCAAGTGAATGGCTTGATTCAATGAAACCCTGGATACCACCTTTGGCATAAAGGTAGGATTAGTTCTTAATGAAACTCTGTCCTGGTGAAAAATAATAAATGGCTGAACTGCCATCAGGGCTTGCAATTCCGAAACCCTTCTTGCTGAGGTTATTGCCAGAAGGAAAGCAGTTTTCCATGAAAGGTACTGTAGATCTGCAGATGCTGCTGGTTCAAATGGAGGCAGTGTTAGTTTTTCCAACACGTAGTTAAGGTCCCAAGCAGGTAGAGGTGGTTTCCTAGGAGGTTTGATGTTTTTGATTCCTCTTAGAAAGTGTCTTAGGAGAGGATGAGAAAAGACAGGTGGATCAGTATTGTATTCTGCTGAAATTGCTGAAGCATGAATCTTAATAGAAGAGTAAGACAGCCCATTGTGGAACATTTCTGCCAAATATTCCAGGATATGTGCCATGTTCATCATTGTCGCATCTAGGCCCTTTGTGGTGTTCCAGATGAGAAATCTTTTCCATTTTGCTGAATATGCCTTCCTTGTGGAAGGCTGTAGCTTCCATAATAATATTCTTCACTCTCTGGGATAGCTTATCCTGAGGAGGAGTCAAGGTATTCTCCACGCTGTTAGTTGCAATGTTTTCAGGTTGGAATGTAGAGTTTTGTATCTGTGCTGTGTCAGTAGAAGTGGCCATAGAGGTAGGGGCCAAGGTTTTGTACGTGACATGCTCCTTAGCAGTGGGTACCAGTGCTGTCTTGGCCAGTCTGGAGCTATCAGAATCACTTTTGGCTGCTCTGCCCTGATCTTCAGTAACACCTTGGTCATTAATGGAATAGGAGGAAATGCATACACTGTCAGATTTATCCAGCTGAAAGAGAGGGCGTCCACTTTCCACGCTTGTGGGTGGTATGTCCTTGAGCAAAATTTCTTCAGTTGATGATTGTGGGGGAATGCAAATATGTCTATGTCCGGGCTCCCCCAAGATTGCGTTATCTGTTGGAAAATGTCTGGGTGCAGCATCCATTCGTGTGCATCCATGATATTTCTGCTTAAGCTGTCCGCCAGTGTATTGTCCTTCAGTGGCACAAACTGAGCTTGTAGCTGTATATTGAGTTTCAAGGAAAGATCCCATAGATTCATTGCCAGTCTGCAGAGAGGGTAGGAATGGGTACCTCCTTGCTTGTTTATGTACCACATAACTGTGGTGTTGTCTGTCCTTATTAGTAGATGGCCTTGATGTAGAAAGAGTTTGAAGGCCTCGATTGCATATATCACTGCTAGCATTTCTTTTTGATTTATGTGCATGCGTAGCTCCTTTCGTGACTATTGTCCTTGGATACCTCTGCCCTCCATGTGTGCTCCCCAACCTAGGTCTGAAGCGTCTGTTGTAATAGTTTGGGAGGTTTTTGGCTTTGTGAAGGGCAACCCTCTGTTGGACTGGCTGGCCTGAGCCCACCACAGAAATTCCTTGTGAAGGCATGGAATGAGTGGGATTAAAGTTTCCAAACTGTGACTGTGCTGAGTCCATAAACTCCTTAGGTACCACTGTAGCTTTCTCATATGTAGCCTTGCTTGTGGAATCAAAAGAATACCCTATGCCATGTAACCCAGGGCCTGCAGGATTTTCCTTGCAGTCAGCTGAGTTTGCCTTGTCAGATTCTTGAAGTAATCCGGTAGTTGACTTTGTTTTTCTTCTGTGAGATAAGCCATTTGGGTGGTTGTATCTAGATCCGCACCCAGAAAGGTTATTCTTTGGGATGGAACAAGTCTTGATTTGTGCATGTTGACTGTATATCCCAAGGCCTGTAGAAGATTGATGGCATAATTTAAGTCCTTTATCAAAGTTTGTTGGTTGTCCGCTTGTATAAGGCAGTCGTCCAGATATGGGTAGATTTGAATCCCCTGGAGTCTGCAGTGTGCTATTACTGATGCCAGGCATTTCGTGAATACTCTGGGCGCAGTAGATAAGCCAAAGGGCAATGCTGAGAATTGATAATGCTCTGACCCTGCAAGAAATCTGAGGTATCTTCTGCAACTTTGTCTGATAGGGACATGCAGGTATGCCTCCTTGGGGTCTAGAGTAACCAGCCAAGACCCCTTGCCCAGCATGGGAAGGAGTTGCTGTAGAGTCAGCATTTTGAATTTTGGCACA
This sequence comes from Protopterus annectens, assembly GCF_019279795.1. Taxonomy (NCBI): domain Eukaryota; kingdom Metazoa; phylum Chordata; order Ceratodontiformes; family Protopteridae; genus Protopterus; species Protopterus annectens. Next base: position 563,956,569 of record NC_056748.1, read on the forward strand.
ATGACATAAGTATTCAGCACGGACAAGTCGAGAATTGGTCTCCATTGGTGCTCTTTTCTTGGAACAAGGAATAGCCTGGAGTAAAATCCTTGGCCTTGTTCTGAAATGGGAACTTTTTCTATGGCTTTCATTTGTTGTAAGTTTGAGATTTGTTTCAAAGCCTCTGCCCTTTGATTTGGTGGCAGACCTGGCATGCCTTTTCTTTTTGGCAATGTGTGGAAATGGAACCTGTATCCGTTGTCTATTATTTGGAGTGTCCATTTGTCTCTTGTAATGTTGTGCCAATTTCTTGAGAATAAAGAAAGCTTTCCTCCCAAAGGTGCTTCTAATTGAGCCCTGGTTGGCGGAGTCCAAGCAAAGTCATTGAGTTTGTCCTTGTGCAGTAGTTGCAGATCCTGAATTGCCTGTCTGGATTGGAGGTTGCCATTGACGGCCTCTGTAGGAGCCCCTAGCTTGCCCTCTACCTCTGGCATGCCTGTTCCTGCCCCTTTGAAATCTTTCTGTGTCCGGAAAGGACCAATTCTTGGAAGGCCAGTTTCTGCTGAATCTAGGCGGTTGGACTTGAAGAAAATCCTTAACTGTTTGTACAGATTTTGCCTTTTCCTCAAATTTCTTTAGGACGTCTTGAGCAGTGGAACCGAATAACTTTTGCTTTTCCAGCGGAGAATCCAAAAGCTTAGCTTTAACATGTTCTGGCAGAGATTGTTCCTTCAGCCAAGCATGCCTGCGTATGACAACACCTGTCATTGCTGACCTACATGAAGCTTCCAATGCATCATAGCCACACTGCAAGAAGTGGTTGCTAACCTGCTGGGAGTTATGTACCAGATCCTGAAGGGATTTACGGTCAAGGGGTTCAGAAGAAGACAATTTCTTATGCATTTCTTCTAACAAATACTCTTGATACTGTATCATGTGAAATTGACAATTTAATGCCCTCATAGCAAGAGTGGCAGAAGTATACACTTTTTTTACCCCATCTCTCTAAAGCCCTGGCCTCCTTTGCAGAGGGAGTGGGTTCTTAGTAGTAACAGCTGCAACCCCTTTAGGGCCCTGTGAAATAGTTTCAGGGTCAGCAGAGTGTGCCTTATAAAGAAAATTATGTGTGTCCGGCACCCTGTAATACCTATCGGGCTTAACAGGGGCCGGAGGCAGAGTGTCAGGGGTCATACTAGAGTCAGAATATACATCATCAATCACATTCAAAACAGGAGGAATAGCCAAAGGTCTATGCTGAGGTAAATGAAGAAAAGTTCTTAGTCTTTTCCTGGAATCAGAATATTCCTGGCCCTGCCATTTGAAATGCTTTCTCACAGTGTGAAGGGTCTCCCCAAAGGAAAGCTCTTCAGGAGGGGAGGCCGAGGGAATAGATTCCTCTGCATCCGAATCCTCGTAGGCCGAATAAGCCTCCTCCTGGTAGTCTGAGTGATCCGAGCCAACAGAGGCCTCCTCTGAGGAAAGTGGGTCAGGGGGATCCATCCTGGGCCTTTTTTCTAGAGGGGGTTGGGAGCCCCTGTCCGGATGAGGCTGAGAGCCCCTAATTAAGGAGATAAGGTCCTCTGCTAAAGTTAGAACCTGTGAACTAGAAGAAGGTCCCTGAGGAATAACTCTGGGAGGCATGGCTTTAGTGTGTTTTGCAGCTTTAGCCCTGGTGAAGGCCTTAATAGACATGGATGCAGGAGGCCTGGCTGCACCACATGCTGGTGTAGCTTTGTCTAAAGGTATGGTGTCGGAAGATTCCAATACACCAGTTTCGGAAGGCAATTCTGTAACCGACTCGGTAGGAGCCTCCGGGGCCGAGGTTGTCGGTTGTATTATTTCAGGGTTCGGAAGTTCCAAGGACTCTGTATCAGCCGAAACAGAGACACTCGTGGTAGGCCTAGCCGTGGTTTCAGCCGAAACCGCGGCCCGCGTGTCGGTCCTTGTCTTTCCGTTTCTTAATTAAATGTGATGTCGGGGTTTCCGACGGCATTTTGTAAGCAAAACTATCCCCAAAAGACTCTTCTGCGAACTCCGACCGACGTCTAAGAGTGCGTCGGTTGAAGGAAGCGCAGGCTGAACAGGCCGAGACGTTGTGGTCTGGGCCTAAGCAGGGAAGACAATAAGAGTGGAAATCCTTATGAGGTATTTGTTTCCCACAAGTTAAACAATTATTAACTTTTTCTGACATCGGCTGAGGCAAGAAAGAGTCCCCAACGGGGTACTTAGCTTTTGAAGTCTTCGGATAGTGAATTTACAGGAGCTGGCCGACTGGCACTTGCGAACTGCTTCTGCTTCGGGCACCACACGGCAATAAAGACTGGGGAAGATGGCGTCGGCTGATGTTTTTATACCCCAGGCGCTGTGACGTCGGGGAAAGAGCGACATCAGCCGACGCCGGACCCAGACTTTGTAATCCGGCCGACCGAAGGGCTGCCTGAGGCAGGACAACCCATATGTGATGACTGCAGATGCATCCTTGAAGGACATCTGTAGTCGGAGTCTCCGACGACATTTTATAATCAAATGCTGTACCAAATAAATGTTGGGCGAACTCCGCCCGACGCTTGATAGCGCGTTTATTGAAAGTAGCACAAAAGCGGCAGCCCGAGACGTCGTGGTCTGGGCCTAAACAAGGTATGCAAAGGGAATGGAAATCCTTATGCGGTATTTGCTTCCCACAAGAAATTCAATTGTTAACTTTTTCTGACATCGTTCTGAGGCAAGAAAAGTTTCCCCAACGGGGTACTTGGCTTTAATGAAGACTTGGGTTTCCAAATTTTTCGTAAATTCAGGAGCTGGCCGACCGGCACTTGCAAACTGCTTCTGCTTCGGGCACCGTGCGGCAAAAAAGACTGAAGAAAATGGCGTCGGCTGTGTCTTGTATACTCCTGCCTCGCTGACGTCAGGAAAGGAAGCGACAACAACAGACGCTGGACCTAGACTTTGGAATTCGGCCGACCGAGGGACCGCCTGACGGCAGAGAACCCATATGTTATTACTGCAGCTGTATGCACGATGAACATCTGTACTCTTTAAAGGAGAGAAAGTAGAGGAAGATGCAGCAGCCAGGAAGGATTGAAATGCTATGACTTGACCTTAAGCAAACTGAACCAGTCCTTCCTTTCAAATCTTTCAGAAGCATTTGAGTCCAGTAGCTGACTGTGAGGAATAATGGCCAAATACAGGCAACAAGAGTATTCCTTTTTATTTTACAGAATTTCAAATATCGCTCATGGCAAATAAAATACAACATCTAGAAACTGTTGTATGTCTATCACGCAAATCCACTTATTGGTTGGATATTTCATTTTATTTTCCAATACTTCATATCCTGTAAAGATGAGGTGGTTTTGTTGCTTTAGTCATCCTCCACCTCTGGACTGTCTGGCAGTTGGTGCAGAGGGTTAAGACTGTGAATTGTACTTCACACATGGTACAGGGTTGGATTCCCTCAGCCCTCATTTACCTTCTTTGTGACTCTCAGCAAGTCACCTAACCAGATATTGTACACTGGTCACTTGTGCAAAAGGGCCGCACTTTAATGGGTCTACCTGGTTAACAAATAAGGTATTATAATTATGATTATTACTATTACTACCATTCAATCTGTCCATACACCCTAATCACCAAGCCAACATTCAGCATTCAGAAAAGTTTGCTTATAATGTTACAGCAGTGTTCCCAGTGTACTTCAGTGCTCACTATACAAACCCACAGCCCAAACAGGAGTCTTCTTGGAGTCTGTAGCAATAATAAAATGATGTAAACCTACTGACTGCCACATCACTGTCTACTTTAACTCATTACATTTGAGTGGCACCTCCAGGTGCATTTGCAATTAACTCCTACTGACTTCATCTAGGCATCAATTATTACTTGTTCATATTTGCATCAATAATTCCAAAACCATGCTATGTACAAGGTTTTAAAAGTTTCATCTCAAAGCTTACACAGTGGCAAACTCAACTGCATTAATATTTGACCTCTGCCTAGTGTAAGCAGATTCTAACTGTTGTTTTATGATATTAATTTATATAGATATAATTTTCATATTTTTCTAAACATCTTAACAACCAAGCAATACAGACAGGTGTTGGGAATGGCTTTGTGGAAGTCATTAATAAAGATGTTGAATAGTAATGGGCCGGGAATGGAGCCTTGGGGTACTCCAGTAGGTGTAGGAAGGAAGGAAGAGGTAGCTTGGCCCCATTTCACAGCTTGGGACCTGTTTGAAAGGTAACTGGAGAACCAAATAAGAGTTGTTTGGCAGAGGTTGAAATTAGTTAGGTGGTTTAGAAGGTGGGAATGAGAGATGGTGTCAAAGGCTTTGGATAAGTCAAGAAGAAGAGAGGATCTATGTTACCAGAGTCACGTGTTGAGTTGACAGAGTGCAAGAAGGAAAGAAGGGTGGTGGTTGTACTATGTCCAGGGCGGAAGCCGTGTTGAGTAGGAGAGAGAAGTTGTGTTTGGTAAGGAATGGCAAGAGCTGCAGGTGGATACATTTTTCAAGAATTTTGGATAAAGGAGAGAGGATGGCTATGGGACGGAAGTTGGAGACAGAGCTATTTATGCCACCCTTGTGGAGAGGTAGAATGAAGGCAGAGCGCCATAGTTTGGGTACGTAGCCTTCGAGTAAAGACCTATTAATTAGGATGCTGACGGGAATGGAAATAGCGTCAGAAGAAGTTTTAAGGAAGGAGGATGGAATGCTGTCAGGGGCATAGGAACAAGGCTTTAGTTTTTGGAGAAGTTTCTTTATTAAGTTGGTGGATACAGATTTGAGTTCGAAAGAGGGGGCAAGGGATACGGGGACTGAAGTTTGAGCATGGGGTGGGGGAGTTATTGTTGGTGAAAGTCTTGGTTAGATCAGCGATAGAAGAGGTGAAAAATGAATTGAAAAGGGAGGCTATTTCAAGGTCAGATTTGCTGGTATCAGGAGAGGGGTTGTTTTTAGTACATGGTCTAAGGAGGGAATTAATAGAGTTCCAGAACTGTTTAGGATTTCTTGGATGGTTCGCTTGAAGTTTGATATAGTAAGACTTTTTATCTTTAATGACTTGCTTTTTGACTAGGTTTCTTAACTGTTTATATTTAAGGAAAATTTGTGGATCCTCATGTTTAAGGTGGGCTTTCCAGGTTTTATCTCTTTGAAGCATTATCTTTTTAGTTTCATTAGTGAGCCAGGGGGAGTTCTTTGTTTTGACTCTTTTAGTTCTAATAGGGGCTTGAGAGTTGGGGATAGTTAAAAATGTGGAACTGAAGTAGTCAATGGCTTTGTCTAATGGTAGTATTTTTAGGGGGTTCCAGTTTGTTAGCATAAGAGAGATTACGGTTGATGAGACTTTCCAACCACATGTAAAAATGGGGTTAATGAATGACTAAAATGAGTATTCCATATACAAACATAACCATCTTCACATGCAAAAACATATTGCAGTCGCTTGTGTTAATATCATGGGTCAAAGGGGTTAATATTCAAAAGTACTACATGACTAAATGTACTAAAAGATGCCATCATGGAGTCATGCAAACCCTTTAAAAAAATTTTCCCCTTCTTAACTTGAAACAAACAGTGTAATCCTAATGACTCTAGTCTCCTTCCATGCGTCAAGTACTTGAAGTTAATAACTTTACAGGTAAAATATACTGAATATGCTATAATTCCTTAGTTGCTTAGTCCCCAGTTTCTGAATGCAAGCAGAACAATAATCCATACTCAGTATATACAGTAATATGATTGTGTTTCAAATTATAACCAACTTATTACGTGCTCAAGATATGAATGTCAGGAAGTTCACCTCAAAACTGAGGATAGAGAGGTGAATCTTGGCATCCACATTCAGAATTATAATTGCTGATCTGACCGTAATTCCACTATGGCACAGAGCTTTATCTGCACAATATGTTAATAGTTACAAAAAAACATAGCCTTTGCAAACTGCTAAAGCACTTGCCTCTGCCAAACAGATAGTAAGTAGAAAGAAAGAAAGTGCCCCGTTACAGGAAGTACAGTTGTGTACTTACCATAAATGTAGATGTTAGAGTGTATTCACTGTTGCAGTCATTACAGTTGGGTTATCCTGCTGGCAGGCTACCCGCAGTCAGCCTGAATTCCAAAGTCTAGGTCCAGCGTCAGTTGCTGTCGCCTCCTCCCTGACGTCAGTGCGCCAGGGGTATAAAAGATGCAGCCGACACCATTTTCTTCAGTTTTTCTTGCCCCAGATGTCAGGTGCCCCCAAAAAGGTAGGCTAAAAAAAAGTCTATAAAGCATGCATGCCTCAAGTAACAAGTTTCCTTCATCTATAAGCAAATATACCACACAGGTTGTATAGAATAGAGAAGTACAGATATGGTCCAGCAAAGAAAAGGGGGATGTTGGGTGGGTAACCTGGACTGCAACAGTGAATACACTCGAACATCTACATTTATGATAGGTACACAACTGTACTATGTTCATTGTGTTTCACTGTTGCAGTCATTACAATTGGGTTGAATCCCAAAGCTAAGGTTGGGAGGCTGGAGCTAAATACAATTAGGAGCGGCTATGAGGCCCTGCAGGATTGCAGTGGCAAAGCCTGCCCTGGATTTGGAGTAGAGTGGTAAGTGGTAGTGCTTTGTAAAGGTGTGCAATGAACTCCAGGTTGCAGCCTCTAAAATGTCTTTGGTTGGCACTCCTCTGAGGAAGGCTGCTGCTCTGGTTGAATGTGGCCTAATGTCCTTGGGCACTGATTTGCCATGTTGAGAATAGCATAAACAAATGCAGTGACCTGTCCACTTGGAAATAGTCTGCTTTGAGATAGCCTTTCCTTGTGATCCTGCAGCATATGCTACCAGTAATTGCTCAGTCTTTCTGAAAGCTTTGGTTCTGTCCAAGTAGAAGTGCAGTTGTCTGTGCATGTCCAAAGAATGCAGAAGTTTCTCACCTTTATTCTGCGGGTTTGGATAAAAGGTAGGCAAATTAATAGTTTGGTTGAGGGCCACACTGGACACTACCTTAGGCATAAATGTGGGGTTTGTCCTTAGAGAAACCCTATCTGGATGAAAAATGATAAAAGGTTCCACAGCCATGAGTGCCTGTAGCTCTGAGACTCGTCTTGCAGAGGTTATTGCTAGGAGCAGAGTTATTTTCCATGATAAAAATTTTATGTCAGCTGTAGCGGCTGGCTCAAAAGGAGGCAGAGTGAGTTTTTCCAAGACATAATTGAGGTCCCATGCAGGTATTGGTGATCTCCTTGGAGGCCGTACGTTTTTGGCTCCTCTGAGGTACTGCCTTAATACAGGATGAGAAAAAATAGGTGGCTCTGTATTGTAATGAGCTGAAATGGCAGAGGCATGAATCTTAATTGATGAAGAGGATAGGCCTTTGTCCAGCATCTCAGTTATGTATTGTAAAATCAGAGGGATATTTGGAACAGTCATGTTAATTCCTTGAGCCTGGTTCCAAGCACAGAATCTCTTCCATTTTTCTGCATAAGATTTTCTGGTACTGGGCCTCCTGGCCTCAAAAATAACATCTATCATCACTTTAGAGAGAGGTGTGTTTTGAAAAGTTACATTATCCCCCATGCTGCCTGATTTAAAGGTCCTGAGTTGGCTGTGCAGGATCTGATTGTTTTGTTGGGTCAGTAAGTGAAGAATTTGAGGTAATGCCCATGCTGGGCACAGAGTGAAGTTCCTGAGGATTGGGTACTAGTGCTGGCGGGGACAGTCTGGGGCAATCAGTATCATTTTTGGCTTCTCTTGTCTGACCTTTAGGAGTACCTTGGGGAGGAGAGGCAGTGGGGGAAAGGCATATGCTGTTAGGTTTTTCCAGCTGAAAAATAGAGCATCCACTTTCCATGCTTGCTTGTGATAAATCCTTGTGCAGAATCTCTGTAGTTGGCAGTTGTGAGGGGAGGCAAATAGATCTATGTCCGGGCATCCCCACGTCCTTGTTATCATGCTGAAGACTTGTGGATCCAATTTCCACTCGTGGGGATCCATGAGGTTTCTGCTTAGTTCGTCTGCCAGAGTATTTATCCTTCCTGGCAGGAATTGTGCTTGCAGCTGTACCTGGTAAGTCAATGCTGTGTCCCACAAAGTCATGGGCTAGTCTGCAAAGGGGGTAGGAATGTGTGCCTCCCTGCTTGTTTATGTACCACATGACTGTAGTATTGTCCGTCCTCATCAGTAGTTGTCCTGGATGAAGTAGGCCCTTGAAGGCTGTCAGGGCATTTTGAACAACTAGCATCTCTTTTTGGTTGCTATGCAGACGCATTTGGATTGCGGACCATAAGACCTGAATACATCTTCCTGCCATGTGGGCCCCCCCCCAGGCATAATCCGATGCATCTGTTGTCAATGTTTGCCTGGCTGGGGGTATGGTGAATGGCTGCCCCTTGTTGTGGTGACAGGTCTTTGCCCACCATCGAAACTCCTGTTGCAGGCAGGGAATGAGTGTTAATTGTTTCCAGGCTGTGGCAATGTTACGTCCAAACACTTTTTAGATACCATTGTAGTTTCCTCATATGCAGTCTTGCATATGGAATTAGCAGAATGCAGGATGCCATGAAGCCCAAAGACTGCAGAATGTTTCTTACAGCTACCTGGCTGTTTGTTGCCAACTTTTTGAAATAAGTTGTCAGTTGCCTTTGTTTGCCTGGCATGAGATAAGCCATCTGGGCAGTTGTATTTAAGCTTGCACCCAGGAATATTATCTCTTGAGAGGGTACAAGTTTTGATTTATTTTCGTTTACTGTGTACCCTAGGCATGTTAACAATCTTTTTACAAATGCTAGATGCTGTAGTAGTGTGTCCTTGTACTATGCTTGAATAAGGCAGTCGTGGAAGTAAGGATATATTTGTATTCCTCTTTGTCTGCAAAAAGCAATTACTGGTGCCAGGCATTTTGTGAAAACCCTGGGTGCAGTAGATAAGCCAAAGGGCAGTGCACAGAATTGGTAGTGCATTGAGCCAGCTATGAATCTGAGGTATCTTCTGCATGATTGTCTGCTTGGAACATGCAGGTATGCCTCTTTTAAGTCTAAAGTTACAAGCCAAGCCTCCTTGCCCAGCATGGGCAGAAGCTGCTGCAGAGTCAACATTTTGAATTTTGGAATATCCAGGTATGTGTTTAGAATAGATAGGTCCAGTATTGGCCTCCATGCTTTGTCCTTTCTTGGCACCATGAAAAGTCATGAGTAAAATCCTTGTCCCTGCTCTTGTTGTGGTACTTGCTGAATGGCCCTCATGTCCATGAGGGATAAAACTTGTTTTTGTGCCTCTGCCGATTGATTTTTTGGCAGGTCCGGCATACCGTTTGCCCTTGGCATGGTGTGAAAGTGGAACCTGTAACCTTGTGACACTATGTTCAAGACCCATTTGTCCTGGGTGATTAGGTGCCAGTTTTGAGAAAAAAGTGCTAGTTTCCCCCCTAAAGGAGTTGCCAGAAGATAAGTGCTTGGTGCTGGTAGGGGGAAGTCATGAGACTGCTTTCTGTATGGCTGTGATTTGTCTTCTCCGCTTTTGGAGCTAGAAACACCCCATTGTTTAGACCTGTATGAGCCTTGGGGCTGGGATCTGCCTCTAGGGTGTCTGTATCTGCCTCTTTGTGGCCTGACTGACACTGGAAAGGACCAATTCTTTGTAGGCCAGTGTCTGCTAAATCTTGCAGGCTGTACCTGTACGAAATCCTTGACTGTTTGCATAGATTTGGCTTTGTCCTCCATTTTCTTCAACACCTCTTCTGCTTTAACACCAAACAAGGTATCATGCTGTAATGGAGCATCTAATAATTTTGCTTTAACATGATCAGGCAGATTCTGTTCCTTTAACCAAGCATGCCTCCTAATGACAGAACCCGTAACAGCGGCTCTGCAGGAGGCCTCCAAAGAATCAAAACCACATTGTAAAGTATGCTTTCCAGCTTGTTAAGCTGCATGCAATAAATCCTGCATTTCTTTATTTTCTCCACATTCAGAATTTGTCAACATTTTCTGTTTAAGTAGTGACATAATGTATTGCTGATATTTAAGTATGTGAAACTGACAATTTAAAGCCCTTATAGCCAAGGTAGTAGAAGTGTAGATCTTTTTCCCCATCTGTCCAGTGCCCTGGAATCTCTGTCAGAGGGGGTAGGAAGCCTTGACCCCCTTGGGACCCTGAGAGATAGTTTCTGGGTCAGCAGCAGGGTTTTTAAAAAGAAATTTGTGGGAGTCTAGGACCCTGTAGTATCTGTCTAGCTTAACAGGATCTGGAGGTAAGGAGTCTGGAGTCAGACTGGACTCTGAAAATACATTATCTACAATGTCTAGCACAGGTGGAGTAGCCAGAGGCCTGTGCTGAGGCAGTAAAAGAAAGTCTCTGAGCCTTTTCTTAGATTCTGAATAATCTTGGCTCTCCCAGTGGAAATGCTCCCTCACAGTATGCAGTGTCTCCCCAAAAGAATAATCCTCAGGAGGAGAAGCTGAGGGGATAGATTCTTCAACATCAGAATCCTCATAAGGAGGAAGAGAGTAGTCCTGATCAGAAGAGGAATCAGATGAAATGGAAACCTGATCTGAGGATTCATATTCTACCTCTTGCCTAGGCCTCTTGTCAGGAAGGGGATGAGAACCCCTGATCAAAGTAATTAGGTCTTCGGCCATTTTGAGCATCTGTTTTTTAGGCATGGAGGCCTGTCCATGGGGCTGTTGTACTTGTTTCTTTGTCTTTAAAGCTGCTTTAGTCTTTGCCTTTGTAGCTGAAGTAGTTGTAACATATAATTGTGTGGGCCTGAAAACGCCCTCAGGAGCCGATGCCTGCTCAGCGGCTCCGGACCCATCTGAGGGAATGGTTTCTGAAGGTCCAATACCTTGAGTTTCTGTAGGCCTGGTTGACTCCACGTGGGAGTCAGTATCAGCCTGCGGCTCTAAAGTAGCGGTCGTCAGGGGCTGCGAAAGCGCCTCACTGAGAACTGGCGACTGGCCTAGAAGAAGCCTCGTCATCGGTTTTGGACCCCAGATGCCTGTCCTTCTCTTTTTCCTTGCATTTTTTGTAAACTCCGGTAGTCGGCTGTTCCGACGGCATAATATAATTAAATCTTCTGCCAAAGAAATGAAATGCAAAATCATACCGATGCTTAATAGTGCGTTGGTTAAATCTAGCACAAAACCGACAACTAGCAACGTCGTGGTCAGGACCTAGGCAAGGAATGCAGTAAGAATGAAAATCCTTATGAGGTATTTGCTTCCCACAAGAAATACAATTATTAACTTTTTCTGACATCGGTCTGGAGCAAGAAAAAAAGTTTCCCCAACAGGGTACTTGGCTTTTAATGAAGACTTCGAATCTGAAATTTGAGCTTTAAAATCTCAGGAGTCGGCTGACCGGCATTTGCAAACTGCTTTTGCTTTGGGCACCTCGCGGCAAGAAAGACTGAAGAAAATGGTGTCGGCTGCATCTTTTATACCCCTGGCGCACTGACGTCAGGAAAGAGGCGACAGCAACCGACGCCGGACCTAGACTTTGGAATTCAGGCACACTGCGGGTAGCCTGCCAGCAGGATAACCCAACTGTAATGACTGCAACAGTGAAGCACAATGAACAGCTGATGGTTTTAAAAGCTGCTGAGACACATTGTGCTGCCACACCTTTTGTTTAGTGTAAGTGTGGCAGAGTGAAGTTCTAACAGCTTTTACAAGCTATCCACAAAGAAAACTGATGGTCTCACCAAGCTGTTTTACCTCCTGATATTCTTCTTTACTGGCTGACATTGTCCTCCTTAATCCCTAGTGTCAGGTGCAATCTTAATGCTTAGGGGTCCTTAACCAGAAAGATGCTTAACAAGCTGGTCTTTTTTCAATTTCTGGAGCACAATCATAGAGCTCCATGCACTACATCAGGTCTAATCAGTTACATATAACAGATGCAAAAGCCACAAGTATCATAGAAGAAATGGTTTGCATTATCAGAATCATACTTGCGGTTTTCTTGTAACTAAACTGAAAATGATACTCGATACCCAAAGCTTGACTAATACTAAAGTCCTTATAAGAGGCCATAGGTTCTCTGAGGATGCTGTTAATAGCATATGGGTACTCCTTATTTTACTTACCAAAGTGTACAGCTCTATGTTTTAATTAGATACTATATCATACTTTACAGACCAAGACACCAAGTTATCACAAAGAATTTGTAAAGTGTCACGGTCCTTGATGCTGATGTCCAGCAAAGCTGCTTCCAAATCAAACTACATATTATAGGATTATGAGGAAATCTTCTAAATAAATGAGACAGAAGTACTAAACCTATCCAACCTTGAGCTGGGCATCATTCATTTTCCTGTTACTTGGTATACACAATTCAGTTGTTTGTTGCTGTTGGGGTTAGAAACTATTACAGGCAACATAAACAGACAAAAATGAAAGGTTCTTAAATGGAGCCTTAATGAATACCCATTATGATGGCTTTAGGTTCAGAAAGACTAGTGGCTACTCTATCTTGAAAGAAATGATGGTTTACCCAATTAATGCCCATGTGGGAAAAAATGGGTTGATATCACACAACCTTAAATGGTTAGTAACTTTGTCAAAAGAACACCATCAAATGCTTTAGGTGAATCTAGGTAAACGGCATCTACTGGGAGATGCTGCTCAGAAAATTCCATTGCCGAAGCATAAATCTGAATTAAATTAGAGACACAGGAGCAACTAGTCAAAATGTCATGTAATTTCACATCTATGGTGTCCACAGATCTGGAGGAACTGACTGCAGAGTCTCATCTTCTCAAATAGCTTAACCAGTATGAAAAGTTAAGCTAACAGGATAAGTCCCTGAATCTTTTACAAACCTAAAATTAATAATGGGCATTCCAACGGCTCTTCTTCTTCACATTTCTGTAAAGTACAGTTGTGTTAGAAACTTACCATACAGAGGTTTGAGTAGATTCACTGTTGGGGTGCCCACATTTGGGATTCATGTGTGCAAGAATCCTGAATGGCCAGCCTGAATTACAGAGCTTTACCTTTCCCCAGGGCTTGAGCCAAGGCCTTCCCATCAGAACATGGGTATGTTGATGGTAGAAATAGGTGTGTGTGTTGGCCAATACCAGTTTCTGATCCTTCTTGCCCAGGCAACAGCCAGGTAGAAAGCCTAATAGAACAGCTCTTTGTGCTCCAGGTCCACACCAGAGATCCCCAATCTCCTCCATAAACAATGCAGAGAATGGGGGAACACAGAAGGTATGCGAAAGAGACGGTGTAGCAAGGGACTGGACACCACCCCAACCCACATAGCAAAGAAAAACTAGTTGGAACAGGTCAGGACAGGATGTGACATGGGGAAGGTATCTGGACTGCAACAGTGAATCTACTTGAGCATTTACATTTGTGGCAAGTTCCTAAAACTATACTATGCTCATCATAGTATTTCACTGTTGCAGTCTTCACATTTGGAAAGATTTCTAAAATAGAGAACACTGGGGAGGAAGATGCAAGTGATTAGGAGATGGGACCCTGCAGGATAGCATAGGCAAATCCTAAATTGTAGAGTTCACAAAATATGCAAACAGAGATCTAGAATAATGATTCAAGAACAGCCAGTGTGGTAATACACTGAGGGAAGGCTGCAGTGGGTGGGCCCTGATATGCTTTGTAGTTGCTTTACAATGAGATGAATAACAAAATGAAATGCACTGAGCAAGCCATTTGGAAAGGGTCTGTTTGTCTACTGGATTTCCCCTCTTTCCGTTTTGCAAGGAGACGAATAGCTTTGCAGACCATCTGAATTCTCTGGTTCTGTGTAAATAAAATCCCAGGTGTCCATGCCTATCAAGGAAACGAAGGGGCCTTTTTCCTCTGATTTGTGGCTTAGAGAAGAGAGATGGTAAATGAACAGTTTTGGTAAAGGATAGCTTGGAAACTACCATAGGTAGGAAGGAAGGATTAGTAGAAAGATATCCTAATTTTGTAAAATACTAAGAGTTTTCTATACATTAAGGCCTGAAGCTCAGAAATTCTAGTTACAGAAAAAAACAGCATTTTCCAAGATACAAGCTAGAGAGCAACTGAAGCAGATGGTTCAAAAGAGGCCAAGGTTAATTTTTCTAATACAGAGTTGAGATTCTCTGATGAACCAATCTTCTTTTCTAATGGTCACAGATGGAAGACTCCTTTCAGGAACTGTATAACAGAAGGCGTAGAGTACAATAAGTGGATCTATGGAAAGATAGGCTGACATGACAGAAAAATGTATTTTAAAAGATGGACAATCTAAGACCGTCTTTTAAAGGTCTGCTACATCTTCCAGAAAGTACAGTTGTGTACACTTACCATAAATGTAGATGTTCGAGTGTATTCACTGTTGTAGTCATCGCACTTTGGTTATCTGCCTGCAGGTAGCCCTCATTCGGCCCAAATACCAGAGTCTTGGGATTTCTGCATCGGATTCTGTCGCTTCTTCCATGACGTCAGGTCGTCAGGGGTATAAAACGGGCAGCCAATGCCATTACATCAGTTTTTCTTGCCCCAGATATCAGGAGCCCCCCAAATAGGAAGCTAGTATATGGTGTGGGACACCACCAGTAAAAAGTAAATGCCCCTGCCATAAAAAATGGCCATATATAGGACAGGTAGAAAGGATAGAGAAAAACAAGAGGCTGGAGGGAGGGAAACATGGACTGCAACAGTGAATACACTCTAACATCTACATTTATGGTAAGTGTACACAACTGTACTATTGTTCTTCGTGTTTTACTGTTGCAGTCATCACACTTGGGTTGATTCCCAAAGCTGAGGAAGGGTGGAGGCATTCAAGAAGAGTTAGAGCTGGCTAGCAGACCTTGTAAGACTGCTGCAGCAAATCCAGCTCTGGATTTAGAAAAAATAGGTAAGTGGTAATGCTTGGTGAAGGTGTGTACAGAACTCCAGGTTGCAGCTTCCAGAATGTCCCTGGTAGGGACTCCCCTGAGAAATGCTGTAGAGGTGGAAGCAACCCTAGTGAAATGTGTTCTGATCCTCTATGGGGTAGGTTTTCCATGGTGCTTGTAGCAGAAATGGATGCAGTGTGCTATCTATTTGGAAATGGCTTGCTTTGAAATGGCCTTGCCCTCTGCAACTGTAGTAAAGCTGACTAGCAGTTGGGTCAGATTTTCTGAAAGGATTAGTCCTGTCAAGGTAGAACCTGAGCTGTCTGTGCACGTCCAAGGAGTGCAGGATCCTCTCCCCTTTATTTTGAGGTGTACGGAAGAAGGTTGGTAAATGGATGGCTTGGTTTTGAGCCACACTGGAGACCACCTTAGGCATAAAGGATGGGTTAGCCCTGAGGGAAACCCTGTCAGCATGGAAAATAATGAAGGGTTCCACAGCCATTATAGTGCCTGTAAGTCAGACACTCTTCTAGCTGAGGTTATGGCTAAAAGCAAGACTGTTTTCCAAGAAAGGGTTTTTAACTCTGCTGAAGCTGCAGGTTCAAAAGTGGGGAGGGGAGCTTTTCCAGTACAAAGTTAAGGTCCCAGGCAGGGATGGGTGCTCTCCTAGGGGGCCTTAAGTTGTTAGCCCTTCTCAAAAACTGTTTGATGAGAAGGTGAGAGAATAGAGGTGGCTCAGTATTATAATGAGCTGAGATGGCAGAGGCATGAATCTTAATGGAAGAGAAGGATAGGCCTCTGTGGAGTAGCTCTGCTAGGTAATCAAGGATTTGAGGTAAGGAGGGCACAGCTGTGTCTTTTCCTTGACAATGACTCCAAGAGCAATATCTGTTCCACTTTTCAGCATAGGATTTTCTAGTACTAGGCCTTCTGGCCTCAAGAATGACATCCAGCACCTGCTTGCTGAGGGTTGCTGGTGGAGTATAAGCCAGGCTGCAAGGTTTAGGGTTTGCAGCTGTGGATGCAAGATCTGTCCCTCCCATTGAGACAGCAGGGAAGGAGTTTGATGAAGGTGCCAGGGTGGCACTGTTGTCAGACTGCATAAGAGTGGGTACCAGTGCTGGCGTGGCCAATCTGGGGCAATAAGAATTGCCCTTGGGCTGTTCTGTCTGATCTTGAGTAGTACCATTGAGAGGAGGGGCAGATGGGGAAAGGGATAAATTGAGAGGTTCTCCCATTTGAAGGATAAGGCATCCACCTTCCAGGCCCTGCTGTGAGGATTCCTGGTGCAAAATTTGCTCAACTGGTGGTTCTCAGGAGAGGCAAAGAGGTCCACCTCTGGTGTCCCCCACCTCTGGATTAGAAGGTTGAAGATGATGGGCTCCAATTTCCACTCGTGTGGCTCCAAGAGATTTCTACTTACATCATCTGCCAGTGAATTCTGTTTGCCTGGCAGGAACTGAGCTTGCAGATGCACTTGGTTGCTCATGGCTGTGTTCCACAGGGCCATGGCTAACCTGCAGAGTGGGTAAGAATGGGTTCCCCCCTGTTTATGTACCACATAACTGTGGTGTTGTCTGTTTTTATCAGCAGCTGTCCTGGAAGGATTAGGTATTTGAAGGCTGTCAGAACATACTGTACAGCTAACATCTCTTTTTGATTGATGTGCAGGAGAATTTGTCCTGGGTTCCACTTTCCCTGAATGCATTTGCCTACCATGTGAGCCCCCCATGCATAGTCTGATGCGTCTGTAGTCAGGGTTTGGGCGGCGAGGGGTTGAGTGAAAGGCAATTCCTTGTGGTTGCATGCTTCTGCTCACCAAAGAAACTCTGCCCTTCGACAAGGAAAGACGGTTTCCAGGTCCTGCGAATGTTAGCACCAAAGACTTTTAAGTACCACTGAAGTTTCCTCATATGCAGTCTTGCATATGGAATTAGTAGAATGCATAAGGCCATGAACCCTAGGGCTTGCGGTATCTTCCTTGCAGATAGATGGGTTTTGGTGGCTATGTGTTTGAAGTAGTAGTTCAAAGAGATCTGTTTTTCTGGAGTGAGAAAGGCCATCTGAGAAGTTGTGTTCAAGCTTGCTTCCAGGATTGGGATTTCTTTACATTGATGGTGCACCCCCCCCCCCCCAATGAAGATAGGAGTCTTTTTACAAATGCCAGGTGTTGAAGCAGTAATTCCTGACTGTCCGCCTGAATCAGGCAATCGTCCAAACATGAGAACATCTGGATATTTCTCTGCCTGCAGTATACAATGGCTGGAGCCAGGCACTTTGTGAATACTCTGGGTGCAGTACATAAGCCAGACAGAAGTGCAGAGAACTGCTAGTGCATAGAGCCTGCCATGAAGTGGAGATATCTCCTGCAAGACTCCCTTATGGGGATGTGCAGATAGACTTCTTTTAAGTCTGGGGCGACTAGCCAGGCATCCTTGGCTAGCATAGGGAGAAGCTGTTGGAGGATTACCATTCTGAATTTTGGGACCACCAGAAAGGTATTGAGAATTGATAGATCCAGGATTGGGCGCCAAGAGCCCTCTTTTCTGGGCACCAGGAACAGTGTGGAGTAGAAACCCGGTCTCCTTTGTTCTACTGGAACAGGCTGGATGGCCCCAATATTGACCAGGGAATGTACTTGCTTTTGAGCCTCTGCCCACTGGTTTGGAGGAAGGTCTGGAAACCAGCTTGGGGTTGGCAGGGAATAGAAGTAGAATCTGTACCCCTGGGATACAATGTTTAGAACCCATTGGTCCTGAGTAATGGACATCCAGTTTTTAGCATGAAGGGCAAGTTTTCCTTCTAGGGGTGCATGTAGATGGGCAGGGCTGGGAAGGATAACTGACAAGTCATTGTGAACTTTTACCATAAGGGGGTGGCTTGTCACTCACTGTTTTGAGGTGGGAGCACTCCATTGTTTACATCCCTGCATACCCTGAGACTGTAGTCTTGGTGGTCTGGTTCCCCTGGGTTTGGACTGTGAAGGCTTGGAATGGGCTGGAAAGGACCAGTTTTATGTAGGCCAATGCCTACTGAATCTAGGTGGCTGCACTTGTAAGAATTCTTTAACAATTTGCAAAGATTTAGCTTTTTCTTCCATCTTTTTAAGAACCTCTTCTGCTTTGGTGCCAAACGGTCCCGATTTAAAGGAGCATCTAGTCATTTTGATTTGACATGGTCTGGCAAGGTTTGTTCCTTCAGCCAAGCATGCCTTCTCAGCACAGATCCAGTGACTGCAGCCCTTGCAAGATGCTTCTAGGGCATCAAAGCCACACTACAAAGTATGCTTACTAACTTGGTTTGCAGAATGCAGTGACTCTTATTTTCTGCACAATCTGGAATCAACACCATTTTTTGTTTAATTTGTTCCATAATATGTTGCTGGTGCCCCAACATATGACATTGGCAATTAATTGCCCTGATGGCAAGAGTTGCAGAGGTATATACCCTTCTTACCTCATCTGTCTAAAGCTCTGGAATCATGGTCTGAAGGAGTAGGGTTTTTGGCTGTAGTAGCGTTAATACCTTTAGGCCCCTAGGAAATGGTCTCTGGATCCGCAGTGGGAATCTTAAAGAGAAATTTGTGAGAATCAGGTACTCTGTAGTACCTGTCAGGTTTTCTAGGGGCTGGTGGTAAAGTGTCTGGAGTAAGACTGGATTTCATAAAGACATCTACAACATCCAGGACAGGGGGTATGGCTAGGGGCCAGTGCTGAGGCAAGTCTAAAAATTCTCTGAGTCTCTTTTTGGATGGAGGATAATCCTGGCATTCCCAGCAGAAATGCTCTCTTAAAGTATGCAAGGTTTCACCAAAAGAAAAATCCTCTGGAGGGAAGGCAGAGGGAATGGATTCCTCTGCATCTGAATGCTCAAAGGTAGATAAGGGTATGTCCTGGTAATCAGAAGGGTCAGAGTCATCGGACTCCTGGTCTGTAGAATCAGAAAGAAACTCAATTCTTGGTCTCTTAGCAGGGGAAGGCTGGCTTCCCCTAATTAGGGTGACAAGGTCTTCAGCCATTCTAAGCATTTGTTTTTGTGGCATGGGAGCTTGAGCATGCGCTTTGGTCATCTATTTTCTAGGCGTAGTGCGTCCTCTGGGCCTGAGAAACTCTAGTTTTAGCTAAAAAAAAAAGTTGTCGGTTTAATGCGCATATCGGTAGGTCAGAATACACCCTCAGAAACCGATGCCTGCACAGCGGCTCAGGACCCATCCACGGTAGAGACATCTGCAGGTTCCATAGTCAAAGAAGCATCTCATGGCATTCCGGACTCTGAATGGGTCTCAGCAGAGGCCTGCGAATCTGTAGAAGCAGGCATCAGGGGCTGCAAAGGACCTCACTGAGTATCGGCGAACTGGCGACTAGCTTAACAGAAGCGTCGGGCAAGACAATTGTTAACTTTTTCTGACATCGGTTAGAGCAAGAAAAAAGAATCCCCAATGGGGTACTTAGTTTCAAAGACTTCAGGTTTGAAACTCAAAAAACTAAAATTTCAGGAAGCGGCCGACCGGTACTTGCGAACTGCTTCTGCTTCGGGCTCCTTCTCAGCAAGAAAGACTGATGTAATGGCGTCGGCTGCCCATTTTATACCCCTGAAGACCTGACGTCATGGAAGAAGCGACAGCATCCGACGCAGAAATCCCAACACTCTAGTATTTGGGCTGACTGAGGGCTGCCTGCAGGCAGATAACTCAAGTGTGATGACTGCAACAGTGAAACATGAAGAATATCTGTAGCCACTTTTTCATTACCCGAGTCAAGCTTCATGGACTGGCATCAGAGGGAGAATCTTTTCCATTTGCCTAGGTAGAATCTTCTCATGTTTAGCTTGCTAGCATCCCTTATAATTTTAGTATGGCCCTCACAGTATCCACGTGCCTATCTGGAGTAAAGATAAAATCATCCAAGTCATCAGCCTTTGAGTAGTCAGGTTGATTTGTGTTTTGAGTCAGGAGGTTTGCATGCTAAGGCAGTACTTTTCCATCTTCCTCTTGCCAGACTAGTCAGCAGAAGGACCCAGTGTTGCTTTAGCCAAAAAGTAATTATTTGAACAGGTTTATAGATTTTTACACAGCTTACATCCAAAACAGACCATTGAGAAGCTTAGCCACATCACACAGTACTGTGGGAGACTAACAATACCCTCCATTAAGTAAGCTTTCACCACATATCCCAGTGAAAATATGCAAGCACCCATCCAGTCATTCAGACTGGTTTTAATGGTTGCTAAGGAAGTACTCTACATGATAGGTAAAGTAAGCTTATTCCAGAAATGGGATATACACTGGGATAGGTAACTTTCATACCATTTGGTGCTGTTGAAATGGTAGTGTAGATTTAGGTCTCCAGAACAGGCATTTCCTTTACCACTAGTTCTAGTGAGGTGAAGGATTTCAGAGAGTGTCGAGTCATTCACAGCACAGAAAGCTAGAGATAATACCTCAGGAGTCTGTATGATACTGAGTAGAGAGACAGCTTTTATAGACTATCAGAGTAGCTAATGGTATTAAGACCCGAGATCTTTTGGGTAAGGAAATGTAGAGGTCTCTCAAGCTGGTTTAAGTGTTTAGTGAGGCAGATGTGGAAAGCAGCACTATTAATTTAGTTTAATTTATACTTTGTTAACTGGGTTGGTTCCACTTGGCCAATGGTCTCTTTTCAGGGGAGACCGGCGGTGGATTCATACTCAGACAAAATTTAGCTAGGATACATTATTATGGCCTAATGACAGGTGAATAAAGTGGGGCTATAATGTCTTTGGAGATTGACTAGATGCCATGAAGAATAACCTGTGGAAGGTAGAAGGATTTTTTAACCACAGAGACATGGTGGTCAAAGGCTACTCATCCCTGAGGATGGTGTTAAATTTAAGTGAAATGTTAGCGATATGATAGGCAGTGCCCCTATTAATTACTCAAACTTTTTAAAGTTCAAATGTCGTATGGTAGACACCATAAGATGGAACTTTAAAAACTTCGAAGGTGAAAAGCAATGACTCTGTACGGCGCAGAATGGGAACATTTCCCTTTTCTGCACTGAAGTGAGATCTGGGAGTTGGTATATTTAAGTAGTGGGGGTGTGCTGCTCAGAGCATTGAGGTAAGTATTTTTTTTTTAATTTTTATATTTTCAATGTTTCAAACTTCGCTCATATGTTGTCGAATACATGAGGTTCAAAGTTTTGAAACTTCGAATATATAATATAGACCCGATAAGCAGTAATGATGCAAGCTTTACGAAAGGATGCTATGCTGAATTTATTGGTGTTGAGGGAAAGACCACATTTAATATACCAAGCATTTGTTTGGTCTAGCCTTGTTGGAGAATTTGAGAATCAGATTGCGATTTGATAACCTCCAGATTGCAATCAGTAGCAAATTTGTTTAGTCATAGTCCACGGATATTGACTTTTATTTCACAGAAGTATATGGCAAAGAACAGGTGACCCAAGGCAGAGCCCTGTGGGACTCCACTGGTTACATTTTTCTGGCTACAGCAAATACCCTTGATCTTAATGACACAAGTTCTCTCAAACAACCAATTACCAACCAGTGAACAATGCATCACTGTTTGCTTTTCTTATCCTTTATTTTGAGTAGTATCTTAAGAATCAAGGATACTGGAGAGGCCATGTAAAGAAATAGATCTGTCCTATTCTGGAAGAATGTATCTATTTTACAACCTTTTGGACTTTGTTCTGTAGCAGAACTGACTTAATTGTCTGTTCAGATGACAGGCAGATTGTACCAGAAATAGTTTAGCATCCATTTGTGGGATTTGACTAAAGCATTCAGTTTACAGGGAATGTGGGCTACCATTACTACCATGCCTACCTCCAAAGTTATCTTCTAGGGTTGCACAGTCAGCCTACACCACAAGTATGAAATAAGGTCCAACTTGTTTATGTACTACTTGACTACAGTGTCATCTGTCCTTACCTGGAGAATCTAGAACCTCTCTTTTATGGTATGGATGAAAGCCTTAAGGGATATGATAATGACAACCATTATCTCTTATGTCTGTATTGATTTTCTTCTAATCCTGCCCTCCAAAATCTTGTGAACTTTAAGAACTTCCACAAGAGCCCCGCAGGCTAAGTCTGAGAAATCTGAGTGAGGGTGGTCTTTGTTAGTTGTTTTGTTCTGAAAGGCACCCGTTGCTTATGAATGCATTATTGCATCTACAGTGAAAACTCCTTGTTGCAAGAAGAGAGGAATGTTGGTCTCTAATGAATAAATATGTTGACAACATCCGTTTCTCTAGTACCACTGAAGCCTCCTTTTTTGCAGATGCACAAATGGTGCCATTAGGTTACAGGATGCCATGCAATGCAAGAGTATGAGAAACCCCATTTTGCTGCAAAATGTTTCAGGTAGGCCACCTTGTCCTCTGTGAGGAAGGATCTGCTGAGAATGATGTCCAGACAGGCCCCCAAGGAGACCAGGTTTCTTGAGAGTATCAGATTCAGTTTTGCTCTGCTGGCTATCAGGCAGAGAGTCTTGAAACAATTCAGGGTGAACTCCACAGCCTTCAGAATCCCAAGTAAACTCTCAATTAAGATGAGACAATGGTTTAGAAGACAAATGTGGATGCATTTTGTCCCTCAATAGGCAATTACTGGAGCTAAGCAGTCTGTAAAGATTCTGGGCACAGTAGGCATACAAAAGGGCAAGAATATGTACTGGACATGACTTCTCCCCGTTGTAAATCTGAGGAGTTCTCTTTGGCCTCTGACAATGGGGATATGAAGATGGGCATCCTTTAGGTCAAGAGTGACCGTAAAGGCAATTACAAGCTTTGGAGAGTTAACATTTTGAAATAGAAGTTATGTTCTTACCATAACGTTCCATGTTAGTTGTCTTCTTCTCGCCTTCTTCTTGCTGGATGGGTTCGGAGCCGACCTCGGCCCGACTGCCACTCTAAAGCTCGAGAGTTGGTTCCACCGGCTCGAGGCTCCCCTTATATCCCACAATGCTAGGCGATAGTTACCTCAGATCTCGTTTGTAAGCTAACCCCAGCTTATAACAGAAACAGTATAACTGTAAAAAACAGAATCCACCTCTAACAACAGGAAGAAGAAGGGTGACCTACATCCTGAAACAAGAAATATGCATAATAGCATATAGCTAAGAAAGAGGTGGTAGAAAGAGAGGTCACGATCACAACTCCTCTAGGTCTGTCCAGGCCAGGGGGAAGGAGGGTGGGACGCAAGAAGAAGGCGAAGAAGACAACTAACATGGAACGTTATGGTAAGAACATAACTTCTATATGTTAAGTTGTCTATCTCGCCTTCATTCTTGCTGGATGGGACCGCGTCCCTAGCACCTTGTCCCGGTGGCCTAACGGAACAGACTCCTGAGAACAGTGGAACCAAAATTAGCTCTATGCCTAGAAGCTAAATCCAACTTATAATGGGAAACAAAAGTGTGAGGAGTAGCCCAAGTAGCCGCTGCACAAATGGTGTCAATAGGCAGTCTGTCTTGGAAGGCTAGAGAAGTAGCCAAAGCTCTGGTGGAATGTGCTTTAGGCTTATTAGGCAGTTTTGGTGTCTAATCTCATAAACAAGGGTAATCAGAGATGTTAGCCATCTGGATAAAGATACCTTTGAAACTGGAAGTCCCTTTCTGCTTTCCGCATAGGAGACAAACAGCTGATCAGATTTTCTGAATTGTTTCGTCCTGTCCAAGTAGTACCTTAATCGACGATGAACATCCAGACAGTGTAATTTTTGTTCAGACCTATTTGAATACTCCGGGAAAAAGACAGGGAGGTCAATGCATTGGTTTAGATTTGATGCTGAAACCACCTTAGGCAAAAAGGACGGGTTAGTTCGTAAGGAAACTCTGTCCTTATGGAACACAAGGTAAGGAGAACGACAACTGAGTGCTTGAAGTTCTGAAATTCTTCTAGCTGATGTGATAGCCACCAGAAAGAGAGTTTTCCATGATAATAACTTTAAGGAACATGAAGCTGCAGGTTCGAAAGGGGAAAGAATCAAAGAAGCAAGAACTAAATTTAGGTCCCAAGGAGAAGGAGGATTTCTTACAGGAGGTCTGAGAAGAAAAACTCCTTTCAAAAAGGCTTTGCAGAGTTTGTGGGACATTAGGGCAGATTCAGAAATACCCACATGGAAATTAGAAATAGCTGCCAATTGAACCTTAAGAGTAGATGGAGATGAACCTGCATGGAAGAGTTCAGCAAGAAAATCAAGGACTAGTTGGATGGAAGCGGTGAAAGGATCTATGTCCTTTCCTTGTGCCCAATATGAAAAGCGTTTCCACTTACTCAAATAAATCTTCGAGTGGAAGATTTATGGGAAGCTATCAAAATATCTCTAACAGAGTGAGATAATTGAGGAAGCCTGGCTACGGTTGGAAGTGGAGGAACCAAGCAGTGAGGTTCAGAGAGGGGAGGGAGCGATGAAACTGACCCGACTGATGGATCAAAAGATCTGGAACTAGGTCCAGATTCCACGGTCGCCCAAAAGAAATCGATGCAGAAAGGGGAACCACACTTGCCGAGGCCAGTAAGGAGCAATGAGGATCAATGAGGCCTTCTGAGCGATAGCTTTCTGTATTACTTGAGAGATCAGTGGGAAAGGAGGAAATGCATACAGAAGTCCCGGGGCCAAACTTGGACTAGCGTCCCTGCTGGGTTGGCCTGGTAAAGGGAATAGAGTGAAGTATTCTCTGCACTTGCTGTTTTGGGGAGTAGCAAAAGATCGCAGCAAGGCTGACCCCACTTGAGAAAAATCTCTCTCACTACAGAGTCTTTCAGAGACCACTCGTGAGGCATGAGAATAGCTCTGCTCAACTTGTCCGCAATGTGATTGGACTTCCCGGGGATATGCGTTGCTATCAGAAAACGCTGAGAAGAAATCGCCCATTGCCACAGTCTGAGTGCTTCTCGACACAGGGGTATGATCTGGTTCCGCCTTGTTTGTTGATGTACCACACTACAGACATATTGTCTGTCTGGATTGCAATCGTTCCCAAGGGAAGAGAGTCTTGAAGGGCTTGCAACGCTAAAAGCACTGCTCTCATCTCCAGAACATTTATGTGCAAGTGGCATTCGTTTGGTTGCCATGTGCCCTGGACTGTCCTGCCCTGATAATGCCCCCCCCACCCGATCAGGGAGGCATCCGTTGTCAGAGTAGCAACCGGAGGAGGTGGAACAAATGGTCTCCCCAACAGGAGCTGGGGGGAAGACATCCACCACATGAGATGCTTTTTGCATGCTTGCGTGATCATAATGGTGTGAGACATTGGAAGTTCCTGGTATGACCATTGAGAAAAAAGCATCCACTGAAGGATCCGCATGTGGTATCTGGCCAATGGAAGGAGAGGTATGGCCGCTGCCATGATTCCCAACACCTTTAGAACTAACCTGGCTTTGGCTCTGTTGTTGTTGAGAAGTAGTGATACCAATTTTGAATGTCTGATATCCTTTGGTTCGTTAGTGTTGCAGACATGTTTACAGTATCTAAGTTTGCGCCTATGTAGGTAATAGTACGACAAGGCGACAACACAGACTTTTCGCAATTTATTGAGATACCCAGTTTTTGACAGACGAAAAGTGTAATCTCTGGCCATCAGAAGGAGATGCTTGGTGGGAGCTGTGAGGAGCCAGTCGTCCAAGTATGGAAACACCTGGAATCCCTGTCGTCTCAGGTGAGAAGCTACCACTGCCATGCATTTGGTAAACACCGGGGGCAGTGGTGAGACCAAAGGGCAGGGCCCTGAATTGAAAATGACTGGTTCCCAGCCTGAAGCGGAGGAATCTTCTGGAGCGTCTGTTCATTTTTATGTGATAGTACGCGTCCTGAAGGTCTATAGAGCACATCCAGTTTCCTTTTCCCAATAGGGGAAGAATGGATTGCAGCGTGACCATCCGAAATCTTGTTTTCTTGACCGATCTGTTCAAGATACTGAGATCCAAAATTGGTCTCCAGTCCCCTGTTTTCTTTGGAACTAAAAAGAACCTTGAGTAGATTCCGGATCCTAGTTGGTCTGCTGGCACTGGCTGAATAGCTCTTTTTGCAAGCAGTTTTGAAATTTCCAAAGCTGCTATATCCCTTTGAGCGGGTGGAACATCTGGAAGGGATTTTTTTGACTGATTTGGAGAACGAAGAAAGGGAATAGAATAACCTTCGGAAATGATGGACTGTACCCATTTGTCTTGTGTCAAGGATAGCCAGGCTTCTGGGTACAGTGACAATCTTCCCCCGACTGCCTCCGAAGATGGGCAGTCGGGCAACACCTCAGGGATGCTGGAAGGGCTTATCGGAGGACGTTTCTCGATTGCCCTGGTTCTGCGGACCCCCTCTGCCTCTAGGGCGACGTCTACCATTGTTGTTCCCCCCTCTGCCTCTGGCGGGAACCGACTCTGTCGTCAGGCGAAGTCCCTTGAGATTCTTTACGGAACCACATCTTTCCCCTTCTGGCCTTTGGGGTAAGGCCTAGAAGGAGTAGAAAACGGACTCCGGCGGCAGAAAGGGTCTTGCCATCAGTCTCGCACCTAGTCAGGGTTTCTTTCACTTGTGGACCAAACAGAGATGATCCATCAAAGGGAGTTCGTGAAAGACGTCTTGAAAGGTTCCAAAATTGCATAGCCGCATCCAGGCGTGCCTACGCAAGGCTACCCTGTTCCTGCGGCTCTGCTCGCTCCATCGGCCGCATAAGAGAGGAGGCGCATGGAGGAGTTGGAAATAGAATTAAGGATAGCTAGCTGCGTGTTCATTTTCTCTTGGAACCCCGTAGCTGTAGGGTCCTTCAGCATTTCACTCGCCTCTTTGATCAAGTCCCTTTGAAGACGAATGAAATGGCACAAGTAATTCAGCGAACGCATAGTAAATGTCGCTGAGGAGAACATCCGCTTCCCGTACCTATCCATGGACCTAGATTCCTTGTTAGGTGGATGGACAGGCACGGAAGGATCAGCCAGTTCCTTTTTTGTGGTGGCAGCTACCACCATAGCATCCACAGAGACTCCTTTTGATAAAAATTCCTTGTCTGATGGAGCTGTGATGAATTTGGAGGGCCTCCTGGGAGTGGGGTCCACTGAATCAGGAGCCGTCCATGCCTATTTAGCAACCAGCTGCAAGAGGGGGTCAAGGGGGGACACCCAGGAGGTGGAAGGACGAGAGCCAAAAGCCTCAAGATACACAGATTCGTCCTCCGAAGGGTTGAGGGCTGGCCAATTTCCCCTCTGTTTAAGTATCTCCAGAATGTCTGCAAATGAGACATCTTCAGAAGGGGAACGGGGGGAACCCTCAGAATCATCCAGATCTGTGTCCGAAGTGATAGACTCAGGTGAGTCAATGTGCTTCCTCTTGCACTTCCTCTTCCGAGGGGGCTCTTCTGCCAAATCAGGAGAGGCCTCGGAAGAGGATGAAATCCCTAAAGGGAGCTCTTGAGGAGTTGGCTCTCTGCGGTCCGGGATGAGGGAGTGAGTCGACTTACCCTGAGGCAGCATAGAGGGAGGGGCTGACAGAGCCGACTGTGGAGTAGAGCCAGGCTCTAACACACTCCGCATGACCTCGAAAGCACCCCTGTCAGGCAGAGCCAGAGGTCCCCGCTCCGAGGAGCTAAGGACCCCCCTCGGCACCGACAGTGATGGCTCCGAGGCCGATGTCGGAGCCGAACTCACCAGCGCCGAAGCACCAAGAGGGAGAGGGGGGTCGGACAAGGGTCCGATGCCACTCACCCCCTCGGAGCCGACGAGGGAAGTCCAGCACCGAGATTCCTCCATGGAAGAAAACGGAGCCGACGACGGAGCCAAAGACAATTGTCTCGGCTCCGAGGTGACCACAGTCTCGGTTCCGACACGACCCGGCTCCGAACTCAAGAGGGTCGAAGGAGGAAAGAGTTGATGGACCGGGGCAGGCACCGACTGATGAGTCGGGCTCTGAAGCATCTGGGCTAGTGCCTCAGACTTGAGTAGTCGACTCACCACCCTCTGAAGGTCATGATCGGACAGCCTCGATGACCTAGAGGAATGAGACCTTTGGCTCCGTTCAGACAGCAGGGGAGATCCTGGAGCCGAATGAACGGAGCCAAGAGAAGGTGACCTAGACCTCTTTCTGGTTGTCGGCTCCGAAGATCTTGTTGGAGCCGACACGGGTACCTCGATAACCTCGGCTCCAGCCGGAGCCGAGGAAGCCACAGAAACTGTGGACTGAGTCTTATCGGCTCCAGCCGGAGCCAATAAAGGCAAAGGTTGAACAACCTGAGGTCTCGGCTCAGAAGCCGGAGCCAAGACCTCGATGCCTTGGAGGGCTTCCCTGTTGAGACAGACAGGGAATCCTCAGGCTTCAACAAGCCTCTCAGAATAAGCTTGTTTTTTCTTTCCTGCAGGACCCTGGGGCTGAAGCCATGGCAGACAGCACAGGAGTCCTGCAGGTGCAAAGGCCCCAGACAATAGACACAAGAAGTGTGAGCATCTGTCAGAGACATTTTCTGACAGCACGCATCACACTTCTTGAATCCGGAGACCTTTGCTTCTTTAGACATAGCCTAACTGGTGAACACAAACACACACTCAAACACACCAGTTAAACCCTGTCAAAATTACAAACTTTAGTAAAAATACTAAATATAAAATACAATAAACAGTAGTACACTACACAAACACTCCCTAGGGAGGGAAGGCCTAAGGCCCAAGGGAAGAACTAAAAGTTCTTTTAACAAGAAACGGGAAAAAAATTAGGTTCGGGGATAGAGTTCAAAGAACTACACTAATTTAAGAATAATTAAACTAAAAAAGGGGTAAAAGGAGTAACTTTTTATAGAAAAAGCTAAAACTCACCAGGAACCGGTAGAAAAACCAACCTCGAAGCTGTAGCGGCAAACGAGATCTGAGGTAACTATCGCCTAGCATTGTGGGATATAAGGGGAGCCTCGAGCCGGTGGAACCAACTCTCGAGCTTTAGAGTGGCCGAGTCGGAGCCGAGGTCGGCTCCGAACCCATCCAGCAAGAATGAAGGCGAGATAGACAACTTAACATCTATAATTTTCTGAGAAACATGCTGACATAAGACAGATTTAAGATGGATCTTTATGTGCCTTCTTCTTTGGAACTAGGAACAGCTTTGAGTACAACATTCTTTTTCCCTCCTCAGTTGGGACCCTCTCTATAGCCTCTAATGGCAACAATTATTTATAACTGTAAGAATGAAACCTGATTCTTGGGGACTGCTGGGATGCCTCTGCAAGTTAGGATCTTTTGGAACTCTAATTTGTAACCTTTTCTTAGAAATGTTTAGGACCCACTGATCTTGGGTGATACCTTCCCAACCTTTCACAAAGCAAGCGCCCTCCAACATTCTCCAAGGGATGAAGGATGACTAAGGGAGGTGGGGGGATTGGGGAGGGCCTCGAGACAGGGATAACCTCCAGTGTGCATGGAGGACCCCACACTTCTCTTTAGGTCTTCCCTGACATTCTCTTTTGTACTTGTCTTTTTTCTCTTTGTCTGTCCCACCACTGCCCTGTTCAGGGTGCAAGGGTTATGATCTACCTGGGTAATTCCTCATAAATTATTTATTTTACTTTTGTTGGCCGGGATAGTCCGGCTGGATACATGTCCATTTTCAACAGAGGCCCGGGGAGAAAAACTCCAAGCTATAAACTACATACATATTACAAAGACTTTATCAATATATACATATAGCTTATTACAATTTTCATATAGACATTCTTTTATTAGGATATAACATCACATTGGTTCCACGATTTACTACAGAGTTACTGGATTATTTTCCAAATAACTAAGATATAGTCACTTAGGGGCAAGAAGTCCTCAAAACAGGTGCACAGTTGAGGGGGGTGGGAGTTTAGTAAATTTAGCAGCACAAACTTGAAAAAATTAAGTTATGTACTTACCATAATGTTCCATCTGTGTTGTCCATTTTCATTCTTCCTCAAAGCAAGGGGTTCAGATCCGATAATCTGATCCAGCTCAGCAGTTACTCTAGCTCATGGCCAACAACAAGCTCTCAAGCTCCCTCCCTACCCAAAATACACTAGCCCTAAAATCCCTCAGATCTTGTTTGCAGCTTGACATGAACACCATATACAATTGTCATAATTAGAGCTCAAAACATGGGACATCTGGTGTCCCAAAAAATTCATTCCTCCAGAATTCACCTGTGATAAATGGAGAAGGATACAGTTGAGGAAGAATGAAAGTGGACAACACAGATGGAACATTATGGTAAGTACAAAACATCTTTATCTGCTGCTGTCAATTTTCCTCAACATATGGAACAGCATATCCCCAGCTACCTAAATTCCTGGGCGGAATATAATGAAAGCAATTCCTGACTACGGCTGAGCCAAAGGCCTCTCTTCCCCTCAAGACCAGCTCCAGTGTGTAATGAGTGATAAAAGTATGAGGATTTGACCAAGTAGTGGTCCCATAACTGAAGTCCACAGATAGTCTTGACTGGAATATAGTGGAAGTGGTCATAGGTGTACTTGAATGAGCCTGTATTGGCTTGTTAGGGGGAGATGCAATTTAGTGCAGACAAATAAAATATAAACTGTCAGCAGCTTGGTTACAGTTAAGTTTGTGATCAATTTGCCCATTTTGTGATGTGTCAAGGAAGCCAAGAATTGATCTGTCTTCCTGATTTGTTAGTTCTGTACAGGCAGAAACACCATTATCTACAAACATCTAGTATGCGCAGCATATACTCTCCTTTATTTGCAAAGACTGGGAAAAATAACGGCAGGTTAATTGGTTGGTTAATGCTGGATTCTGACACTACCCTAAGTAGGGAGGAAGCACTGGTATGTAAAGTGCCCTTATCCATGTGGAAAATCAAAGCTGGAGACTTAGAATATAATGCTTGAAGTTCTAACACTTTCTAGTGGAAGAAATACAACTAAAAGGATAATGTTCCAGGTTAAGAATTTTAGATTGCATTTGGCTGTAGTCTGAAAGGAAGACCGAGTCAAGGTTTGCCGTACCAACTTTAAATCCCATGGTTGCGTGGGATCTTTGTAAGTAGGTCTAAGTAGAAGAGAACCATTAAAAATGCTTTGCAAAGTTTAGAGGAAGCCAGGGAAGAATTCTGAAACCACAAACGGAAATTAGAAAAAGGTTGCGAGTAGAAGTTAGACATTCAATAAATTAGCACCCTTCTAAAATAAACTCGCTGGAAATTCAAGGAAAGAATGTATCGAAGCTGGGAAATGATCTACCTGATATTGCTCTACTCAAAGAAAAATCTTGTCCATAAATTTCTGTAGACATTCCTCATAGAGAGTCGTTATGGGAAAATAAAAGAATGGAACGAACAGGTGAAAAAAAACATAGGTTGACTGGCCATCAATGTAATCAGAGAAACCACAAAGTCAGTCGTAGGCTAGAGATGTGCGCATGAATCATGCCTGTCAGGTGAAACAGAAGTTCTGCAGTAAGATCTAAAAGTGAGTACAGAAACAGCGGTCAAAGGTAGGGGAACCATCTTAGTAAAGGTCATTAAGGTAGAATGAGGATGGCTTGTTCTTCAACGAGGCTGATCTTTGAAGTAATCTTTATTAAGATGCATTGTGAATGCTTATCATGTTTTATATCCTTCCACCTTGTTCTTCTTGTACATATTTAGTTTGCATAAACTGCTTCTTCCATTTAAATGCGCAATATTCATTTGCCTCAAGTCTGCACTCCTGGGCACAGGATGGAAACTGTCCTTATGATAAGTGAATGAATAAACAAATAAATAAATAAACCATGTCCATCACTTTGTTGCCAAGAGACAAGCTGTGAGGAAGTAAGATGGAACTGCCCATGTTAACAGGTATCACCCTGAACATCCTTGGAAAATAGGCTACAATTACAAAGCAGTTGGAATAAATTGTCCATTGCCACACCTTCAGTATATGTAAGTTGGCCTCCTCGGTGACCCAAGTGCTTTGGATTGTATTCCCCAAGAATTGTCCATTCCATCCAATCTGGGAAGCATCCATGGTCACTGTGGCCTTGGGTGGAGAAAGAAGAAATGATGGCTTAGTAACAGTTGTTTTAACTGCATCTACCTGGAAAAATAACCTTTGTCTCTCTAACTCACTATTATCTTTATCGACATCAGTTGACAGAGAATTGATCACTGTGTTCATACCACCTACTGTAGCTCTTCAAGTAATATCTTGGTAAAGGAAGTAGAACTACTGCAGTTGACACTGATCCCCGAACTTGCAGAATCAATCCTGCTGACATCCTGGTACTACACATTATTTTCTTGACCTTGCTGTTTGTACACTGTAAAGGGGGTAGAGATGCTAGCATAGACACCATGTTGAACATTGTTCCGATAAAATCTCACGTCTAGGTCAGTTAAAATGGTGACTTGTTGTGACTGATGGTTATCCAAAATTGTGGACAAGTCTACCACACTTGATCTCAAGCTTGTACCAGTAAATGCTTGGTCGGAGAGGTAACGAGCCCGTTGTCCCAAAAGTGAAACGCGCAAGATCTTTGCAATGTCAAGTGAGATGCCAGTACTATGATACACTTGGTGAGCACCCTGGGAGCTGTGGTGAGGCCAAAGGGCAGGACTCTGAATTGGTAATGGTTGGCTCTCAGCCTAAAATGCAACTACTTCCTGGATCATCTGTTTATTTTATGTGACAGTATGATTCCTGAACGTCAATTGATCCCATGCAGTTGTCTTGTTCTGAAAGGAGAAATTGGATTGAGCCAAGACTAATTAGGACTTAAGTGTGCTGAAAAGAATTGTTCAACACACCAAGACTTAAAATCTGTCTCCAGTATCCTATTTTATTTAGGCACTAGAAGAATCTTGGGTCCATTATGGATTCTATTGGTCTGGAGGGATCTTTTGGATGATGCTAAGCTGCTCTTGAATTCTAGTATTGCTGCTTCCTGGGTAACAGGGGTGAAAGGGAAAAGGGGAATGGTATAACCTCTGCAAATTATTCTCTGCAAGGATGCATCCTTCGTTATGTTTAGCTATGTTTCCTGGTGTAGACATAAGAGACCCCCAACTGTCTGCAGAGGAAGGCACCTGAGGTCTCCCTTCAGGTGTGCTGGCAGGGTCTAACAGAAGTAGTATCTCTAGACCCTCGGACTTGTGGGAGTCCTCTGCCACTGTGGCATTTTCAGCTATTATCATTCCCTCCTCTGCCTTGGAAGGAACTATCTCCATGTGTGTCATCGACCAAACCAAATGCCTTAGACCTGGTGTCCCAAACCAACTCTGAATCAAGGGTATCTAAATAGAAAGGGTCAGGGATATTAAAACAGTGAATGAGGGTACCTTTCTTTGATCAAATTCCAAACCTATTGGGAGGTACCAGTGGCTGGGTAAGAAAAGGGGCAAATTAGACTTAGCAGATGCATGAGAGGGTGGAATTGACAAGATCCCTATATCTGGATTTGAGGAGCAAGAAATTTCCCATCAAATTATCCACATCCTGAAAAGGTTATGCAGGAAGGGAAAATTGGAAGGTAAGGAACTAATAAAGGAGTTGAGCCTGTTGGATCAGAGTAGGACTTAGAATCCAAAGGAGGCTCCAACGGTTTTGGATCCCAAGTGTTTGGATTCAAAATCTTTCAAATTTTGTGGAATAAAATTTTTGTCCATCAGATCCGAAAGGCTTAGGATCCAATAAATCAGTAATAGCAAACCTGCCAGATCCAAAGGCAAAGGATGAGAAGGAGGCTTTCTCTGGAGACAAACTTCTGTCCATCAGATCCAAAAGCTTAGAATCCGAAGGAGGCTGTAAATGCTTTGGATCTGGACAGCTTGGATCCAAAATATTTCCATTTCTCCGTAACACATTGGATGTTGTCAGTTTTCATTTTGTCCTCAACTGATGGGATCATATCCAAGCCCTTAGATCCAACTTTGTCTCTGCAAAAGTTTGTGGCAACCTTGAGCTTCTCCCTTATCCAGAATGCATGAATCCTTATTACCTCAGATCTCATTTACCGCTTCCAGTGAAAAGACATGGTTCTTGGTTCTCTCGAGCTTGGGGTGATAAGTAGCTTTAAAACTTCTTATTTTTTTTAAATAACTTTTAAAAAAGCTAGTTAACTAGTTAGTTTTTCACAATTACTTTCTTTCATTAAAATTTATATTTTCCACTTTTACAGTTACTGGTATGTCTAGTTACTATTGTTAGTATTTTTCCCTTTTTCTATTAATTATCATAGTCTTCCACACCATTGTTGGTACTTTCTTTCTCTTTTCAAAAAAAAAAAAAAAAAAAAAATCTCTGTCTAATTCCTATCTTAACATGATGTTACCCTTGCTGTCTGTGGTTATTTGTTTCTAGTCATGACAGACAAGGAAAAGAGCCCAGCAGGGTTCAAGAAATATGGAAAAAGTGGTCAAAAGATACCTGTTTCTGACTCGCACACTGTGTTTTTACTAAGGCCCTCTTCACCTCCAGGAAAATTGTGTGATCTGCCACGCTTTCAGCCTTAGAGTGTTGATAGATTGTAGAAATAAGCTTATTTTAAAGGGACTTTTGCCTTCATCTTTTGATGAAGCGATCTCAGGAGCATCCAAAGAAAAAACAAAAGACATCTCATACTTCTCTGAGCACCTCTTCTACTTCCTCCAGGTCCTCGGAAAAATCTATAAAAAGACCTTAGTCAGATACTACAATTCTTTTGGATCCTATAAAAAAGAAACCAAAATTCTCTGATCCTACCCCTGCTTTGGATCTGTCAAAGTCCAAATACCTGCCCTTGGATCATATGGTTTCTTCGGACCCGAAGTCTCTGAAAAGTAAAGATTAGTCAGATCCTAAGACCTTGGCTCACATATCAAAATCAACCTTACTGATTCTACCTAGAACAAGGTACTCACCTTTACATATTCTGCCTAGAAAAAGGTACTCACCTTCACTGAACACAGTTTCATTGAGAGTGCCTTCTCAGTTTTTGTAAAGGCCAAAATCTCCATCTGCTCTAGCCACCTGATCCTCTAGAAGTCTCAATGAAGTCGATGTAGAGAGACTAGTGAGAAAGATCCTCTTGGTGTAGAGCCAGCCTGTTTCTCGGCTCCTACCCATTGGGTCAGGAAGCCCATATATCCACAACACCTCCACTACAAATTCCTCCTTTGACTCCTATCTAGTTTTCAGAGTCCTTGGATCAGAGTCATCTGAATCTACTTCAGATCAGAGGATTTTTGTATCCTTGTATCAGAGACTTGCTCTGAACTCTTCAGTCCAGTTGGATCTGGAGGGCTGTCGGAGCTGATTCCACCTAGTTGGGTCCGAGGTGCTGCAGTCAAACTCAAGGGTTTTGGAGCTGTCTCTGCATCGCTGAGCCACTGAGAAGGTTAGTTTGGTTCCGACTTCAGTTTCTGGGTGACTGTCCTCAGAGCAGGTGGGACTAGGGATCAGAGGCTTGGCTTCTTGGATCTAGGTCCTTCTTCTCCAGGACAGTCTGCCTTTAGGGTTTTGGAGAGAACTCTGTCTGTACCGCAAACCCATGTGGTGCCTTTCTTATCGGATCCTATGTTCACTTAATTTCCACCTCTGCACCTTGAGTCTCAACTATTTTTTTTACAGGGGCAGACTACACCAAAACCCCAGGATTCCCACCAAGGTATTCACTCCTTCTCTGATACCTCCCTGGAATATCCCACTGAGGAGGTACCTAAGAAGAGGACATGCAAGAGAAGCATAAAGATTCCCCTGAATCAGTCACAGAGGACACAGATTTTGATGAGGGCAAGGGGTACCCACGACTATAGCAACCCTTGATTGGAGGAATCTGTGCTACTGGAGGCTTTTGATACCAGCCCATCTACTTCCTGGGTGACCCTGCACACTGAGAAGCTCCTGAAATTGGTCTTGCAGCATGCATGGAAGGAACCTGAAACCACTGAGCCCATTCCCAGGAAGCCAGACAAGATTATGACCCCCCCCAGAGAGTAAATAGTTTTGGTCAAGAAGTCCCCCTATTGATGCCATGGTCTTGGTGGTGGCCACCAGAAAGGAACCTGCTGACAAAACTACCTCTATTCATCCCCCTGACAAGGAGTCATGGGCAATGGACAAATTTGGTAAGCATCTTTACGCTTCAGCGACCTTTGCCTTAAGGTCTCTAAACTACTTGGCACATTTTACTAGACTTCAGAGGGATCTGATTAAGAAACTTTCAGGTATCCTTGCAAGAACAGTGTCTGAAGAGGTATAAGATTCCATCAGCTGGCAACCCTACAATCGATTTACAAATCGTCCATTAGTCTTATTTCTACTGGGGCAGAAAGAACATCAAGGGCAGTGGGTTCAGGCATAGCCATTAGGAGACGCGCCTGAATATGATTGTGAGATTTTGTGGAGCCTTTTAGCTCTATGTTCGTCAATGCTCCTTTTTCACAGCACTTCTGTTTTTGGCCTCAAAGTAAAAGATACATTGTCCAGGTGTGAGAAGGAAGGAAAGACCCTTTCTGCCATTGGTGTATGTTTTTCCAATCCCAAAAGATTATTTTCAAGGAATCATCAAGGAAATGGAAAGATGTGGTTCAAGAAATCCAAGGATCTTTCCAGGACACACCTAGGTCTTCCCCAAGTGGCAGAGGAGGAAAATCAAATGGTAGATGCCGTCCTTGTGGCACAGGAGGCCCGCAACATCAATGGTCCAGAGAATCTTTCATTGGCAAATCCTTCCAGCGCTCCTGAAAGGAGGCCCAACTCTCCACCTCTGGAGCCAATAGGGGGTCGTTTGGCCCTGCACCAGAGAGCCTGGCTAGAAATAAAAGATAACTTAGGTGATGAGGATTGTATCCAGAGGATATACAATTCCATTTTCCCTTCTTCCTCTAAATTCTAGGAAAACCCTTGATGTTCCACCCAGTCAGATGGAAGAAGCAACCATTCAAATACAAAAGCTGCAAAACAAGAGAGTCATCCAAGAGGTCCCCAGACCAGAAAGGATCCGTAACTTAGTCAAGATTCATTTTAGTGCCAAAGAAAATTGCATGTCAACAAGATACTTTTCAATACCACAGTCTCAGCTCGTCTAGTCCTACAAAAGCACTGGGAAAGATGGCAGCAGCGATACCCCTTGATGTCCTTACATTTACCACTGCAGTATTCATCATGTACGAGATTCCCTGCCATGGAAGCCTGACATCCAGCCAGTCTACCAAAGCCTACCATTGCTTTAAGGTATGCTGAATGTCACCAAAATACTCCTTGTGTACAGTAGGGCATAAAGGTGACATTCAAGTATACCATCCTCAGAACTTCTTTGCTGCTACTCCTAACGCTGTTTCTAACCATCAGTCTGTTTACCTATGTCCATTTTATGCTATTTTACTGCATTTTTGTATTCTGTTGATTCTCCTGTTTGCTGATGTCCTCACAGTTGCAGATAAGTACCCAGTTGGGGTTTTGTTCTTTTTCTTGAATTTTTTGTGCTGTTTGGGGTTAATGTCATCCAGGAAGGGTAAATGCCAGTGTTGGAGACAGATTCCCCATAAAGACCGACATAATAAGTGCCTTTTTTCCTAGGAGCCTCTCACAACCATACGTCTTGTTCGATGTGTCAGGTGTTAGTCCTGAAAACCGTTCCTAGTAGGCTTTCTTCCCTTTCACTGTATCTTGAGAACATGCGTCTTAACCTTCTTGCTAAAGATGCAATGGAAGGAACTTCCCACCCAAGGGTCAGCAGTCAGGGAAGAAAAAGGAAAGGCTGGAACCATCCACTGTCCAGCCTCTGCCGGGTGTTTCTCCTGAGGATGTTACAAACCCAGATGCTCACATGGCTGTGTTATCGGATTTCTCTGCAGCGACCGGGTTGGAGGCCGGCAAGGAGCTCGTGGGGCAGCATGTTCAACGAGACTTTGCAGGCGTCCATTTTGGATGTTCAGGGGGAGCCATGGTTGATCGTTTCCGAGGAGTCAAGTGGGGTTCTGCATATTCTTCTTAGGAAAGAAGTTCCCACTATGGTTGTCGAATGCTGTCCTCAGTCAGAGCCTTCTCAATTTTCTAGGGAGGCATTCCCTTAAAAAAGAAACAGAAAACTAAACAGGTTTCTTCTTCTTCTAGGGATCCACAAAGTGAGTGGCAGGCCTTTACTCAGGTGTTATTTAAAGCTTTACTGTCATTAAGGTCTCCTCAAGGGGTTTCTGTTCCAGCTCCTCCTTGGTCCTCTTCTCCACTTAAAAGGTCAGAGAACTAAATAATTCTGAGAAAGTGTTGAATTCTGATGAAGAATCCCTTACTTATTCTACTCAGATTCCTTCTCCTTTGGACTATGGGTCAGAGGAGGAGGAATCTAATAGCCCTGACATTCCTTCTGAGGAAATTTCCTTTGGGGACACAATCTCTAGGATGATGGAATTTTTTTTTAGTGGGATTGTGCTCGGGTCTATAATATCCATAAGAGGTACTACAAGTTACTGCAGATGGAACCTCCTAAATCTTCAGCCATTCCTCCTGTTTTGGCTGCTTTACTGGATGTTTTTTCCATCCCAAGAAGCCTGACAGGTTTTATAGGGTGCCTGAGGACTGTTCCATTTTGTTCAATGGTCCTGCTGTTGACCCCTCTGTGGTGTCTGTAGCCTCTGATAAGCCGGTCTCAATTGCTTCCTTCATCCATGTTACTGCCTTCTGACTACAACAGCAGAACCATGGACAGGGTGGGTAAGGTTTACACTTCTGCTACCCTAGCTTTAACAGCAATTATCAGACCCATATATCTAAGCATGTGTTGGCTCTTCTTTCTCAGGATTGTCAGCTTTTTTCTTATCTTTCAGGCTCTTAGCTCTTTCCTTGCTAGGGACTTCCTCTCAAGTAGTTCATCATTCTATCAAATGTAGTTATGATGCAACAGATGCCTCTTCTAGGGTTGCTGGTTCTGCTTAAATTAAGAGGAGGTATTCTTGGCTTAGGCTTCAACTTTTACCTGATGATATTAAGGCTAAGTTGATGGATGGTCCTTTGGATAATAAACTTTTGCTTGGAGAAGCAGTTGCTGGTTTGTTTAAGTCTCTTCAGGACAAGGGGAAGGCCTTACAGGAGCTTGAACATGTGTTTGTTTCTCTTGTGCCTAACTTTCAGAGAAACTACCCTTCTAAGCCAGCCTTTGTTTGTAGGCAATCTCGCCCTCCTGCTAAAGGCGAAAAGGGTGGTACACGAGCTCCTCCTGCTAAGGCCACTCAGACTGCAGGGAATAAGAAGCCTTCCTTTCCTGACAAGCCAGGTGCTGTTTGACTACCTGCCCATTCCCAGCCACATTCCTCTCTCTTCGCAGTTTTCTTCCTATTTGGCTTTGAATCGCTCAGGATTCTTGGGTTCTGTTAATCATTCATGAGGGTTACCTTCATGGTGTGGATATCCAGTCCTCCTTTTATGGACATTCCTCAGCCTCCTGGGGAACAACTTCCTTTTTTCCCCCCAGAGATTCTTCAAGATCTCTTGTCTCAGGGTACTATTCCAAGAGGTTAAGTAGAAAAAAGCTGCAGGTACTCCACGACAAACGAAGCCAACCAGTTTCATTAGAAAAACACTGCTTTAATCAAATGAGTAAGCGCTTTCACATCTATACAAGATGCTTCATCAGAAGGGAAGTGGATCATCAGGCTGCGAGCTGACTTGGGACATGGTCTCAATGATAGGGTCAGCCTGAAACCTTTCCTTGATCGCCCGTTACCACACTAAAGAGTTTTTTATTTTTCTTACAATTATATTTGTATTCATTTATTTCACCATTTTACATTATAATAAGTATAAAGATACATCAGTGCATCTTTAGGTGTTTTTATTAGTGTTTTATTAGTATTATTAGTGTTTTTATAGGGCTTTTATAGTAGTATTTTGTGAGTTTTTTGAATATATTAAAGTATAAAAATTCTTCGAATAAACTGAAACATTCAAACATTCTAATGTTTTAACATTTTCAATTTGTTTAATTGTTTCCATGGTGATAGATTGAATTATTGCACCTGATGCATCATTGGTCTAATGGATGACCTGTAATGGTTTTAAACTGGTTGTTTGTTCTGCTTTTTGAAGTCTGATGAAGCATCTTGTATAGATGTGAAAGCGCTTACTCATTTGATTAAAGCAGTGTTTTTCTAAAGAAACTGGTTGGCTTCGTTTGTCGTGGAGTACCTGCAGCTTTTTTCTACTTAACTTTGATTTTTGGCATTCAGCAGGTACCTTACCCTCAGAGGCTTTTTTGTTTCCACTATTCCAAGAGGTGCCTGTGCCCCAAAGGGGGAAAGGGTTTCATTAAGAATCCTTCTAACGCCCAGAAAAGGGGGTACTTTGAGACTGATCTAAACACCTTTCTGAAGGTACCTTCCTTTCAGATGTTGTCCCCTTCAGACTCTGCTTCCTCTTTTGCTCCCTTAGGCCTTTCTGGTATCTCTGGATCTCAAGGATGCTTACCTCCACATTCTGATCCATCCTCTTTTCAGGGAGTTTTTGCATTTCTCTGTTGCTTCCTGGTATTTTCAGTTCTGTGCTTTGCCCTTTGGCCTTTCTACAGCCTCAAGGGTGTTCACCAAATGCCTCGCTCCTGTGATTACTTTCGCAGGCTTCAAGGGATCCAAATATTTCCTTACTTGGATGACCTACTGATTCAGGCATCCTTTCTAGAGATCCTTTTGCAAAATCTTTTTTTGCCATTTCTCTTCTTCAGAGCCTGGGGTTCATGATAAACTTCAAAAAATCTTCTCTGACTCCTTCTCAGGATCATGTCTATTTGGGTTGCAGGATTCAGATGGTGCCAATGCTGGCTTCCCTGCTTCCTCCAAAGGCCTTCACTCTCATTTCTTACTTTCAAACTTCTTTCTCTAGCTTCCATTACTGCTAGGGAGTTTCTGAGGGCTCTGGGTTTCATGGCTTCCACCATTCCAATGTCCCCACTGGCCAAACTCCACATGAGGAAGTTCAAGTGGTTTCTGAAATCAGTGCAGCTTCAACATGCTCATCCTCTAGACTTTACAGTTCTTCTTCCTTGTCTCAAGAAGGAACACTGGTGGATTCAGCAGTTGTCTTTGAATCCAGGGCTCCCTTTTCATCCCTCTCTCCTCTCAGATCTGTTTCCAGACACTTCAGATGTGGGATGGGGAGCAACCTTTGGCTCCCTGAAGGTACAGGGAGTGTGGTTGATTTGTCAGTAGAAGGAGAACATCAACGTCAAAGAGATGAGAGCTCTTATGCTGGTTCTTAGGCCTTTCATCCTCTTTTCTCTCCGGGGTCTCTCAAGGTATTCACAGACAATACAACAGTTATGGTGTATCAACAAACATGGGGGAACAAGATCTTACCTTCTTTGCCAGTTGGCACTTCTGGCATGGGATCTGGTTGTCAAGTATCATGTGCCTCTTCAGGCAGTTTATATCCCTTCATATCAGAACATTGTGGCAGACACTCTGAGCATGCTTTTCACTAAATCCAAAGAATGGATGCTTCACAGGGATGCGTTTCTGGACAGTGTTCATCAATGGAGTACTCCTTAAGAAGATCTCTTTGCCTCCCACTCTGAACAATCAAATTCCTCTGTTTTGTGCCAGAGTCCCAAGTCCTCTGGTGTGGAAGGTGAATGCCCTCTTATTTCTTGGAAGGGGAGGTTTCTTTACGCATTGCCCTCCTCTTCCTCTCATTCCGAAAGTCCTGTTGAAGATTCAACAGGAAGTTTCCAAAATCTTGTTGGCGACTCCTTTTTGGCAGTGACAGCACTGGTTCCCTCTACTTCTGCATCTAGCCATGGGCAATCATCACAAGTTACCTCACAGGGTGGACTTGTAGAAAACAAGGGATCTCTCATCCATCCCCACCTGTCCACACTTCAACTGACACTGTGTTTGATAGAGTTTTGATTCCTCATAGACATCTTTTTTTCTGAAGATGTGCTGCAGGTCATGCAGGATGCCAAGTAACCTACAACTAGGAAATCCTAGTATCTAAATGGAAGAGGTTTTCTATTTGGTGTCTCTCTTGTAACCTAGACCCACTTACTGTGGATGTTCCTTTGGTTCTCTCTTATTTGTGCGAGCTGCTCAATGCTTGTTTGGCCTGTTCTTGTATTAAGGCCCACTTATTAGCTCTTTCTACTTGTCTGCCTTTATCTCCTCCTTTAGCTTCTAGATTTGAGGCCAAGCAATTTCTTAAAGGTGTCCTTAATATTAGACCTCCCAAGAAGCCTGTTCTTCCTCCTCCCTGGGATCTTAATTTTGTTCTGGTAAAATTGACTCAGGCTTCTTTTGAGCCCGCTGTTTCAGCTTCCTTGCAACATCGTTCTTGGAAGATGGGTGTCTGAGTTGCAAGTCCTTATAGCTTGTCTGCCTTTTTTGATATTCCATGAGGACAGGGTGTCCTTGCTTAGTAATCCTTCTTTTATGTCTAAGGTAGTTCATGAGTTGCCACTTAGTCTATTAATTTGCCTACTTTTTCCCCTCTCTGCAATCTGACAGTGAGAGGGTGCTGCATACTTTGGACGTGCACAGACAGCTCAGATTTTATTTGGGTAAGACTAAAGCTATCATAAAATCTGATAAATTTGTTTCCTTTCATCCTAGATTATTAGGATTAGCTGTTTCCAAGCAAACTATTTCTACTTGGATGTCAAAGGCTATTTCTTTTTGTTACAGAAGGAAAGCTTTTGACATGAAAATTGTAACAGCTCATTCTACCAGAGCTGTGGATTCTTTTGATCCTTCTTTCAAGGGATTAGACACAAATTTTATTCTTGAAGCAGCTACCTAGACTTCTGTGCATACCTTTACTAAATACTATAAGTTGGATGGTATCTCCACAGATAGAGCTGATTTTGATAATGCCAATCTTCATGGCTTCTTAAAGGGCTCTATTGCTGCTTCCTCCACCCAAGTTTCTTCTTAATCTTTGGCACTCCCCCATACGTGATAAATACTGCAGCGGTGTATGTAAGGATATAGTACAATTAT
This sequence comes from Protopterus annectens, assembly GCF_019279795.1. Lineage (NCBI taxonomy): Eukaryota > Metazoa > Chordata > Ceratodontiformes > Protopteridae > Protopterus > Protopterus annectens. Next base: position 563,999,280 of record NC_056748.1, read on the forward strand.
GTAAAATCTTACCGTAAACAGTAGATGCCCTTGCCTTCACTACTGCGGTACTCACTCTCTCCCTCCACCACACTAGTATTTTTCCCTCCAGAGGTGTAGATTTCTCTTTGGTTTTCCATGGATTGGTGTAAATACTGGGGCAATCAGTTCTGAGAATGGTATGCCTGAATGTCACCTTTATGCCCTATGCTGTGCGAGGAGCGTTTGGGCGATGTTCAATGTACCCTAAAGCAACAGCAGGCTTTGTTAGACTGTCTGGATGTCGGGCTTCCACGGCAGGGAATCCCATATGTGATGAATACTGCAGCAGTGAAGGCAAGGACATCTACTGTTATGGTAAGATTTTACACAACTGTACTTTCTGCTGGCCAGATTTCACATGAGAATTCTTCAATGGATGTTGGGATCTCAGTGGTCGATACTTCAGCTACCTTTATCCGTTCCAATATGAATCACCAATTCATGCAAGAAAGATCTGATGTGGTGGTCCCAGTCAGAACAACTGCTACACAGTCATTTATTTGTCCCTTCTTTGCCCAAGGCCATAGTGACCACAGATGCTTCCCAGCTGGGGTGGGTAGGGGGCATTACCTGGGGAAAGACAGTCCAAGGCATGTGATCCCCAGAAGAGGCCAATTTATATATGAACGTTCTGGTGTTGACAGCAGCGCTTTTAGCATCGTAAGGCTTTTAGGATGCTCTCCCATCGGGAATGATTGCAATACAAACAGACACTATTTGTGGTTTGATACATTGACAAACAAGGAGGAACCAAATTATACACCCTATATCGAGAAGCACTAAGAGTGTGGCAATGGGTAATCTCTTCCAACTGCTTCCTCTTAGCAATGCACATTCCAAGGAAGACCAACATGCTAAGAGACAAACTCAGCAGGTGCATTCAGTTACCTCACAAATGGTCCTTCAACCAGAAAGTAGCAGAAATTATTTTTTGCAAGTGGGGTCAACCTTGCTGTGACTTTTTGCATGTCTCCTAAACAACAAGTGCAGCAGCTACTTTGCCCTGATCCCCTCATAGGGGGAGTCACAGAGGGATGCTCTTCTCTATGATTGCCTCCCCCAGGTTACTGTATGCATATCCACTGATCCCTCTGATATCAAAGGTCCTTCAGAGAGCTGCCAGGTTGAAGAGCAAGCTATTTCCCATTGCATCCTCTTGGTCTCAACAAATTTAGTTCTTCCTGTGGCCTCATTTGATCCATCAACCCTGGATTCTGGATCCACCTCCAGACCTGCTGTCTCAATTGACAAAAATTATTAATCCGGACCTTCAGAAGCTCAAACTGATAGCTTGGTCGCTCCATTTCCAGTAATAGCCAGACAACCTATGCTCTCTTTTCCTGTTCGCCAAATTCTAATATCTTCCCTCAAACCATCTACAAATAAAACGTATGCTTGCAAGTGGAAAAGATTTGCGCACCGGGCACTTCAAAACAATGTGGACCCCTTTTCTGCACCGATTCATACTATCCTGGAGTTCTTGTCATTGCTTTTTAATCAAACAGGGCCAGTTCTTCCACAGTAATGGTTCAATAAGCAGCAATTTCCAATTTCTATGTTGATCTTGATGGCTCTTTCATTGTTTCACATAAATTTCCAAGACCTTTCTACAAGGAAAACCTCTGTTGAGACCCCCAGTTCAAAATCCTACTCCACCATGGGACTTAACTCTGGTACTGCAAGCTTTAGTCCTTTCACCCTTCGAACCTGCAGACGCTCGAGATCTAAAACTTCTGTCTTGGAAAACTTTGTTTTTGGTGGCCATTACCTCTGCCAGATGAATTTCAGAAATTCAGGCTTTGTCTGTGAAACCTCCATACCTAATTTTTCTTAAGGATAGAGTTACATTGCAAACTAATACATCCCTTTTGGCCCAAAGTAATATCAGAATCCAACATTAACCAATCTACCATTTTTCCCCCACAAATTATACAAAGGCAAATATTTGTTGCATTCACTAGTTGTGCATAGGCAATTATGTTTATATTTACACAGAACAAAATACTTCAGACATTCAGATCATTTGTTTCATATACTGAAAGGAAATTGGGCAAGTCAGTATCTACAGTTACTATAGCTAAATGGCTTACTAATGGCATTTCTTTCATTTACGATAAGTTGAACTTGCCTTTAACTAAGCAATTGCATGCTCACTCAATAAGATTGACAGCAGCTTTCCTCAGCCTTTCATTCAAGAGCCTCCATGGATGACATTAGTGCAGCAGCAACTTGGACTTCACCTCACACCTTCATCTCTCATTACAAACTGGACTTAGTTCCAAGAAGTAGGGCATCACTTGGCTCAATGATGCTTAGAATATCCATCCTTGAGGCCACCCTGGGATTCCCGTAGCACGGGACTCTGTCCCAGGAGTTGAAGATGGAATGAAAATTGACAACATCAGATGAAGAAATTGTGTACTTACCATAATGTTCCATCTGTGTTGTCCATTTTCATTCTTCCTCAACTCCCCACCCACCAACCCCCAACCAATATTTTCTGGAACAGCGAGAGGACAGAGAGTTTTTTGCATTCTATGGCTCCAGACATAGCTCTGTGCTACCCTTACCTGCTATAATACCACTTAAGATTTTTTTCCATAAGAGTAAAGTTTCTATTCTTTTGCTATAGTCTGCAAACAAGATCCGAGGTAATAAGGGTTGGTGCATTCTGGGTAAGGGAGACACTCGAGAGTTCAAGATTGCCACGAGCTTTTGCAGCAGCCGATTCAGATCCGGTGGTTTGGATCCGAACCTATCAGTTGAGGAAGAATGAAAATGTACAACACAAATGGAAAGTTATGGTAAGTACATAAAGATTAGTTGTGTAAAATCTTACCATAACCATAGATGCCTTTCTCTTCTATATTGCAGTATTCTTTATATGTGGAAGTCCTCTGCCCAAGCGACCAGACGTCCAGCGAGCATACAACAGCTTTTAGCTACTGCAAGGCACGTGGGACGTCACAAATATGTGCTAACAATGTCGGCCATAAAAGCAAGTATGCACGTACAATCCTCAGAACTGTAATACCTCAACAGAACACCAGACCTAAGGAATAATAATATGCCATCCAAGGAAAGAAACAAGATATAAGGGAGGGAGGGACAGAATACTGCAACATAGAAGAGAAGGACATCTATGGTTATGGTAAGATTTTACACAATTATTCTATGTCCTTCTAATTCAATGTTGCAGCATTCTTTACATGTGAGAATACCAAAGCTTAGTAAGAACCCTGGGAGGAGGAAAGAGGAAGGACCAGAGGAGCTTTGAGCAGAGGAGCTTTCAACAAAGCCATGGAGAATGGCTTTAGCAAACTCTGTTCTAGATCTAGAAATGCTGCCCAACTTGTAATGTTTGGTGAAAGTATGCACAGACCACCATGTAGCAGCCTCTAAAATAAGAGTTAGTATCCAGATCTATAAAGAATACACTTGAGGAAGCCACAGACCTAGTGCAGTGAGCCTTAGCAGCAGAAACAGTTACCATGGAAATCATAACAAAACATAATTGCCTAAGAAATCCAAGAAGAAACTGTCTGTTTGGAGACAGGCATACCCAGAGCTCTGGGATGAAAAGAAACAAATAGCTAATCAGACTTTCTGATGGCCTAAGTCTTAGCCAAATAAAATCTGAGTTGTCTATGCATATCCAAGGTGTGTAAGATCCTTTCACTGGAGGACTGAGGAGAAAGGAAGAAACTGGGTAATTGATTAGATTAAGAGACAACTCATTCACCACCTGAGGCATAAAAAAAAGGATTAGTACGCAAAGAGACCCTATCCTTGTGGAAAACCAGGAAAGGTGGGGAGGCAATCAAAGCTTGAATCAAAGAAACTCTCCTAGCAGAGGATAAAGCTAATAAAATAACCGTTTTCCAAGTACAAAGCTTTAAAGAAGTTGAGGCTGCAGGTTCAAAAGGGGCAACAGTAAACTTTGCTAAGCCATAATTCAAATCCCAAGGAGGTGGAACTGGTTTCCTGGAAGGTTTAATAAGAAGGATGCCTTAAAGAAAAAGTTTTACTTTCAATTTGGAAGCCAAAGGTGGAGATAAAGGCAGACAGGCAGAAACAGCTGACAAGTGAATTTTCACTGATGAGTAAGCCAAACTACTGTTAAGTAATTCAAACAAGTAAGAAATAACCACTGAACATCCACTGAAAGTGGATCTAGATTCCGTGAAATACACTAAACTGAAAATTTCTTCCATTTGAGTAAGATTTTCTAGTACTGTGCTTCTTGGCATCCTGCAGAACCCCAAGCACGTCCTCTGAGAAAAGGTGCCTGAAAGGAATCAAAAGTTTATCACCCACAGGGTCAATTGTAAAGTTGACAACTGTGGATGAAGCAGAGATCCCTTGTCTTGTGTGAGCAGGTCCACTCTGAGGTAACTTGTGATGACTGCCCTTGTCTAAATGCAGAAGTTGGAACCAATGCTGTCTTGGCCAAAAGGGAGTCACCAGCAAGATTTTTTTGTTTGTTTAGCAGGACTTTTTGAATGAGAGGAAAGGGGGGAATGTAAAAAGAAACACCCCCTTCCACGAAAAAGGCAGGGCATCCACCTTCCAAGCCAGAGGATGTGGGAGTCTAGCACAAAATAGAGGAAGTTGTCTGTTCAGACAGGAGACAAACAGATCAAGAAGAGGAGTACCTCACCAGTGGACCAAGACCAGAAACATCCCTATGAAGCATCCATTCATGGGATTGAGTCATAGACCTGCTTAATGTGTCGGCCACAATCTTTTGAGCAGATGGGATGTAAACCGCTTGAAGAGTCACTTTGTACTGAAATGCCAAATCCATGCATGAGAGCTAACCTGCAAAGAGGGTAAAGACCCCCCCCCCACTTGCTGACATACCAGAGAACTGTGGTGTTGTCCATAACCACTTTCAGAGGACCAAGTTGAAACAGAGGATAAAAAGCCTGCAGGGCTAGAATAAGAGCCCTCAATTCCTTGATGTTGATTTGGGAATGAGACCAAAGGTCCTGTACCTTATTTGATGCAACTGTTGCCCCCCCCCCCCCAATCTATGTCTGAGGCATCCATGAACAACTCTTGAGTAGGCTGGGGCAGATAAAAAGGAAGTCCTGGATTCAGAGCAAATTGCTGAATCCACCAAAGAAGCACGTTTTTTAGGCATGGGAGCAAAGGGCTCACAGCCTCCAGAGGGCGAGTGTGCTGCATCCAAACTGATTTTAGATACCACTGAAATTTCCTCATGTGGAGTTTTGCAAGAGGCAGCATGGGCATTGTGGATGCCATAAAACCTAGAAATCTCAGAAACTCCCAGAGTCCAAAAGGCAAGGCAGAGAACAGAAAGTACAAATAAGCCACAGAGAAACAGAAATACTTCCTGTAAAGAGGATGGATGGGGATGTGAAGATAAGCATCTCTGATGTCTAGAGAAGCCAAGTAAAACTAAGGGGGAATCATGGGAAACAAAATCTGTAAAGACAGCATGTGAAATGTTTAAGTGGGAAAGATCCAGAATTGGTCTCCAAGTACCATCTTTTCTGGGGACTAGAAACATTCTTGAATAAAAACCTCTGCCTTTCTGGTCCACTGCCACCTGCTGAATTGTGCCTTGAGAAATTAACTCTTTTAGAATCTGTGGAAACCAATTCATTCGTAGGGGGCTGTGGAACCTCCATGAAAGGGGGAGATTTTTTACAAGTCATGAAATATCCCTGCTGGATAACAAAGAACCAAAGAATCCTGAGTGATCCTTGCCCAAGCTGGAAAAGAGAGAGAGAGATGAAGAGATAGAGGTGTAAGATTTAGAAGATGCTTGTAGTCAAGAGTACTCGGTCTGGCTGGAAAGGACTGCAGAGAAGAAGGTGCAGATCTAGAAGTGGAGGTCTCCTAGAAGTCAGCTTGGGTCTTAGAGGAAGAAGACGGGAGCACTGGTCTTTTAACAAAGGATGTCTTTGAATGAAAATTCCTGTGGAATTTTGGAACAGGAGATACAAAATGGTGCTTCAAAGCTTGAAGTTCTTTTCCCTTTTTTTGCAAGGACTTTAAGTCTGCAGCTGCAGAACCAAAAAGAGCAGATTTATCTAGAGGTGCATCCAAAAATTTTGTTACTACGTCATCTGGCAATGGTTGAAGCCTCAACCAAGAGTGATTTCCAAGTACAAAACCAGATGCAGCTGCTCTGGAGGAAGCCTCAACATCATCGTAACTGCATTTAATTCAGTGTCTAGCCTCTTAAGAAGAAGCTGCTAAAAGAGACGCAACTTGGTTTTTAATGTCAGAAACTAGAAGTTGAGAAAGAGCTTAAGAGGCCTGAAAAAGTACAGCCAATGAATACCTGGACATACGAGTTTGCTAATTCATAGCTCTGATGGCCAAACTGGAGGAAGTATAAGCTTTCTTACAAAGTCTTTCCAAACTTTTACTCTATCACAGGGAAGTAGTTTTGAAGGAGGAGACAACCTAGAAGCCCTGTCTGAAGCAATGGAAACAACTGCTGGATCACCCGAAGGACACTGATATAAGAACTTGCAGTCATCAGGCACCTTGTAGAATTTATCTGGCTTTTCTGGAGCAGAAGCCTGTGAGTCAGAGGCCTTACAGGAGGATGAGAAAGCACCCAAGAAAGCTGGCAAAACAGAAGGTATGGTGGAAGGGGAAGGTACTTCTATCTGTAGAAGGTCATAATACCTTTTTCTGCTTTTCTGAAATATGTGAGCAGTCCCATTTAAAGAATTCCCTCATTTTGTTAATGGTCTCCCCAAAAGAAATCTTATCTACTGGAGAATCCACCTCATTGGACTCCTCCTTTGGAGAGGTATATTCTAAAGGGGAAGTAATTTATGCACAGTATGCTACAGAATCCTCATCAGAGGAACAATCTTCATCATCAGATAATACCTGTTCCCTAACCCTCTTAACAGGAGAAGATGTGTAAGAAGGAAAAGAAACAGCAGAGGAAGCCATCAAAGCCTTAATCAGCCCCTGAGAAAAAGAATCCCAGTCAGACTGTGGATAGGAAGGGGCTTGAGTGTGTCTGATTTTCTGTTTTTCTTAACATGCAATTCACCATGATGAAATGAGAAATAACCCGATGTAGGTCTGACTTCTGCAACAGACTCTGGAATCTGTTCCCTAACTGAAAAAGGAGGTACGTCCCTAGAGCCCAAAACATAATGAACCATGGTTCCCCCCTTGTCTGTCTGAAATGGATGTCTGCACTGCCTCTGAGGATGTACCTAGGTCAGATTCCTTAATGGCTTCCGATGAGGTACTTGCCCAGGAAATGGATCCAACCTCCGAACGCAACACTGGGTCTTCACTAATCACAAGGGATACATCGGTATCAAGTGGCACAGCCAAAGAGGATTCAGGCCTAGGCTCGCTAACATTCATCTTCAAAATTGGCTCAGCCAAAGGACCTTTAGAACTCTCCAAAATGTCCTTAGCCAGACATTCAAATCATTGATTCTCTAAATAAAAATTCAAAGCAGAAAGTCAGCTACACAAAGTTTTTGAGGCAAAGGACTGAGATGGAACAAGAGCGATGGTCATGAATGGGGCCTACGCAGAAAAGACAAAGATCATGGCCATCTTTATATGGAATCTGCCTTCCACACCTACACTTGGCCTTCTTGGATGACATGAACCAAGTACAAAAGGCAGTAGCCAAGAAATAAACCCCCGACAGGGCACTTATCTGAAAGCTGGCAGCAACCAAGGAATCAGGCAGCAGACAGATGTACGAGTCAGGCTTTCTGAATGGAGGCAGACAAGTTCTGAGGATTGTACATGCGGATGTCCTTTTATGGCTGACGTTGTCAGCACATACGTGCAACATCCCACATACCTTGCAGTAGCTAAAATCTGTTGTATGCTGGCTGGACGTCTGGTTGCTTGGACGGAGGACTTCCACATGTAAAGAATACTGCAGCACTGAACAAAAAGACATCCTCTTTTTATGTTTGTTGGATCCAAAGGTTTAGGATCTAATGCAGAAGCAACAGCCAGACCTGTCAGATCAGAGGAGAACTTAGGATTCTTTTCTGCTGATCATTATAAGTAAAAAACTAAGAGCTCTCATAAAATCATCCAAGGCAAATTTTGAGAGAAAAATCGCCAAGGACTCAAAAGACAATCATAAGGCCTTCTTTAGCTATGTTAGAAACCTAGGAGGAAACTCCCAGATATGCTCAGAATTAGTTCAAAATGATGTGATGATTACTGAACCTACACACACTGCCAACATACTGGCTGACAGGTTCAGTGCAAACGTCTCCCCCCCTCCCCCCCAAAAGGAGAGATATCTACACCAGAGGATTGTAGCCCCCCAAACATCTCCAACGCCCAGGTGAGAACTGCTCTCTCCAAAGCAAAAAACACAGCATCCATGGGACCGGATGGTGTCCCCGGCTGTGTGCTCCACGAACTCAATGAGGAATTAAACCCGCAGTTAGGACAGCTGTTTAATCTTAGCCTCACCTCAGGATACATTACCCAAGGAGTGGCGCCGCGACTGTGGTCCCACTTCACAAGGCGGTGCCTCCACCGACCCTGGAAATTACCGTCCCATTAGCTTGACAAGCCTTATCTGCAAAGCCATGGAGAGGATCATAATGGAACTCATAAATAAAGACATAGGGAACTTGCAGACTTTGGATCCAACCCAGTTTGGCTTTGTCAAAGGCAGATCATGCCTTTTAAACTTGGTTGACTTTTTCGAGACAGTCACCAAGGCCATTGATGAGGAAAAGGCAGTCCATACAGCCTACCTTGACCTGGCAAAGGCCTTGACACAATACCCCACTCAGGTATCATCGAAAAACTCATCAGCTTGAATGTAAACCCATACATCACAAGATGGGTTGCAAACTGGCTAAGTGACAGAACCCACAGGGTCAGAGTTGCTGGAGCCATGTCAGACTCAAAGCCTGTCACAAGTGGTGTCCCACAGGGCTCAGTCCTGGGTCCACTCTTGTTCGGCATCTACTTTTCTGAAGTACAAGCAAACGCAGGAGGGTTATGGCTGACAAAGTTTGCAGATGACTGCAAACTGGGCGCCATAGTCGAAAACACATCTGACACAGATATGCTTCAGAAGGGCCTCACAGAAACGGATAACTGGTGCCAGAGCCATGGCCTAAAGTTAAATGCCAAGAAATGCATAGTCATACCCTTCGAAAAACAAGGTTATCCCTAGCTACCATATAGGTGGCAATCCACTGAGCACAGAAGAAGTCATTAGGGATCTGGGGACCCAGGTTGACAGTAGCCTTTTGTTTGACACTCATGTTGCTAAATTAGTTAGGAAAACCTTCTACATTGCCCACCTGATCATGAAGGGATTCACATCTAGATCAAGGGAGGTCATCGTCCCCCTGTACTCATCACTCATTAGACCTATGATTGAGTACAATGCCCCATTCGGAATGTATCTGACCCGACACCTGCAGCAGCTGGAAAGGCCCCAAAAGTTCCTCACCAAAAGGATAAAGGGTCTCAAAAATATGTCTTATGCTGCCCGACTGAAAGAACTCCAGCTCTACTCAGTCTCATACCGCTTGCTCAGAGGTGACCTGTGCCTGACATATAAGGCCATGTCAAACCCTGATTTGATGAATATGCTTCACCTCAAAAAATCTAGATCCCTCAGAACCACAAGGGCGGGAGACTTAAACCTTGACACGGTTATTAATAGAACGTGCTGGAGGGACAGATTCATCACCCAGAGACTCCCTATGCTGTGGAACAAAATCCCGGTACATGTGAGGCAGAGCACCTCGCTTGCCTTGTTCAAGAGGAATCTTGACCAATGGATGGGAGATCGCAGATATACCCCAGGGATTACTTCAGTGTCACTGCTTGACAGAGGCACAGCAAAATAATAGGCATAGTTTTATTCAAACTAAAGGGGTGGCGAAAGCCAAATAACTATGGGCTAGGCTTATAAATGCCCTTGGGCAGATAGCCTAGTATGAACCTATGAACCTATGAAGACAGCCCTAGGGGGCTTGGATTCATAAGTTTTCTCTGGAGTTAAAAAAATTGTCTCTGTTGGATCTGAAAACTTAAGGACCGATGATGAGTCGAACCTGTCAGATCCAAGCAGGACTTAGGATCTGGAGAAAATCTTAAGAGACGTCAGATCAGAGGGGGTTGGATCTAAACTCTGTCTTTCTCCCTCATTTTATTTTTGGTTCAGAAGGATGTTGAAGCCAAATAATTTGAATACCTGGACCTTTTGAATGGTCCTTGAATATCAAACTCCAGCAATGTTTTGAGAAAAAGGTAGTTTATCAGTAAACCTTTCAGTATTAAATTAATTCTTTCTTTTTTCAAGTTCTGAGGAAATGTGTGGTCAGATACGATGATGGTTGGATCGTTTGTAGCTCTGATGCAGTTTTTGTTCTTTCTTTTCGGTTCTGAAGCAGGGACTAGAGAAGCCAAGAATCTAAAACTTTTGATGGATCATTACATTTTGTTTGGGGGGGTTGAACCTCAGCAAAGGCTTCTGAAAAATAAGATGGCAGGAAAGCCTTTAACATCAGTTTATTCTTTCCTGGCCATTGAAACTCACGATAAACACTGCAGTCCTAAATAATATATACCAAGACTATAGGCAATGGTATGTTAAGAACAATAAAATATTGTACGCAAAAGAAAGCTATCAATAGTTATAAAACACTGACACCAAAATGGAAATATAAAGCCGTAAAATAAAATGTCACAATAATGGAAAAAAATGGCTGGTAAAAGACAAAAGCACTTTACTGGATATCGATTTAATAAAGTTCTCTTTGGAATTTTATTCCATTTCAGATGTTTTCTCCATTAATAGTTATAAAACAGATTAAAAAGGTAAAGAGAAGGAGATTTTTCTTAGAAGTATAGGATAAACTCAATTTCAGATTAAGTTTGAAGAAATAGAAAGAAAAAATAAGAAATAACTTATCTTTCACAGAAAACTCGAGAGCTGAAGCAACCACGTCTGAACTCTAATGCAGCAGACAAGATCTGAGGGACGTTAGGGGTGGTGTGTTATGGGTAGGGAAGTAGCTCGAGAGGTTACAGGTGGTCATGAGCTAGAATAACGTCAGAGTCAGACCCGAATATCGGATACAAACCCATAAGTTGAGAAAAAAAATGAAAACTCTACATCATCAGAAAATTGAATTACAGAGTGCACAATCTAACCCTTTTTCTTCACTTTCTTGGAAACTCCTTAGGCAGCTGGGCAAGAGAATATCATTGTCTAGGGGTATATTAAGGAGCTTGATCTTTAAATAGTCTAGAAGCAACATTCTCCTTAACCAGACATGCCTCAACAACAGACATTTGTAGCTATTGCTCTGCATGATACATCTGCTGCATGACAGCCATATTTCTTGAACTGACTGCAAGGAGGAGAGATCACAAAGCTGAAGTATCTCCTGCTTTAGATCCTTATCTTGTACCCCTCTGTCTTAGCCCTAATCTTCCTCAGTAGGCACTGTTGGTAGGAAAGCATGTGGGACAAGTACTTTAAGGCTCTGAAAGACAAAGCAGCAGAAAAGTACAGCTGTGTACACTTACCATAAATGTAGATGTTCGAGTGTATTCACTGTTGCAGTCATCACACTTGGGTTATCTGCCTACAGGTAGCCCTCAGGTCAGCCTGAATACCAGAGTCTTGGGATTTCTGCGTCGGATGCTGTCACTTCTTCCATGACGTCAGGTCGTCAGGGGGTATAAAACAGGCAGCCAGTGCCATTACATCAGTTTTTCTTGCCCCAGATGTCAGGAGCCCCCCAAACAGGAAGCTAGTATATGGTGTGGGACACCACCAGTACAAAGTAAATACCACTGCCATAAAAAATGGCCATATAGAGGATAGGTAGAAAGGAGAGAGAAAAACAGGGGGCTGGAGGGAGGGAAACCAGGACTGCAAGACTAAATACACTCGAACATCTACATTTATGGTAAGTGTACACAACTGTACTATGTTCTTCGTGTTTCACTGTTGCAGTCATCACACTTGGGTTGATTCCCAAAGCTGGGAAAGGGTGGAGGTAGTCAAGAGGAGCTAGGGCTGGCTAGCAGGCCTTGAAGACTGCTGTAGCAAATCCAGCTCTGGATTTGGAAAAAATAGGTAAGTGGTAATGCTTGAAGGTGTGTACAGAACTCCAGGTTGCAGCTTCCAGAATGCCCCTGGTAGGGACTCCCCTGAGAAATGCTGTAGAGGTGGAAGTAGCCCTAGTGGAATGTGTTCTGATCCCCTGTGGGGTAGGTTTTCCATGGTGCTTGTAGCAGAAATAGATGCAGTGTGCTATCCATTTGGAAATGGTTTGCTTTGAAATGGCCTTGCCCTCTGCCCTGTAGCAAAGCTGACTAGCAGCTGGACAAATTTTCTGAAAGGTTTAGTCCTGCCAAGGTAGAACATGAGCTTGCTGTGGACGTCCAAGGAGTGCAGGATCCTCTCCCCTTTATTTTGATGATTAGGGAAGAAGGTTGGCAAATGGATGGCTTGGTTTAGAGCCACACTGGAGTCCACCATTGGCATAAAGGATGGGTTAGCCCTGAGGGAAACCCTGTCAGCATGGAAAATAATAAGAAGTTATGTACCTACCATAATGTTCCATGTTAGTTGTCTTCTTCTCACCTTCTTTCTTGCTGGATGGGTTCGGAGCCGATCCTCGGCTCCGACTTGGCAATCTACTAAAGCTCGAGAGCTATTTACTGGCTCGAGGCCCTCCCTATATCCCACAATGCTAGGCATCAGATCCCCAGATCTCGTTTGGCAGAGCTAACACCAAGGAAAGATTAAGGACACGTGTCCAACCACAAGGAAAACTATAGTACAAAGACAGAGGAGGACACAATGTACATCAGAGTTGTCCAGAGGAAGAAGGCCCCAAAAGGGGACTCTTCTCGGTCTGTCCAGGCTAGGGGGATGGAGGGTGGGACACAAGAAAGAAGGCGAGAAGAAGACAACTAACATGGAACGTTTATGGTAGGTACATAACTTCTTAATGTTAAGTTGTCTATCTCGCCTTCATTCTTGCTAGATGGGACAGCGTCCCTAGCACCTTAGTCCTGGGTGGCTCATCGGAACAGACTCTTGAGCACAGTGGAACCAAACTCAGCTCTATTCCTAGAGGCCACATCCAACTTATAATGTGAAATGAATGTATGAGGAGTGGCCCAAGTGGCTGCCGCACAAATAGATTCCATTGGTAGTCTTGCTTGAAAGGCTACAGACGCAGCTAACGCTCTGGTGGAATGACCTTTAGGTTTAGCAGGGAGTTGTTTATGTCTGAGTTGATAAATCAAGGTAATAATAGAGGACAACCACCTGGATAAGGTTACTTTGGAAACTGGCCGTCCTTGTTTGCCCTCAGCACAGGATAAGAAAAGTTGGTCTGATTTTCTTATTTGCTTAGTCCTGTTCAAGTAGAAACGTAATTGCCTGTGAACATCCAAGCGGTGCAAATTTTGTTCGGCTTTGTTCGAATAGTTAGGAAAAAATACGGGCAGATCAATAGTCTGATTCAGATTTGTTTCAGAGGGTATCTTGGGTAGAAACGAAGGATTAGGCCTAAGTGAAACTCTGTCCTTATGAAACACAACATAAGGAGGACGAATACAGAGGGCTTGAAGTTCTGAAACTCTCCTAGCTGATGTGATGGCTACCAACACAATGCCAGACACACTTGTTATAGGTGACTCCATAGTCAGACACACTGACGTCCCACTCACCAGACTGAACAAGGAAAAGATCACAGTTAGCTGCCTGTCAGGCGCTAGAATCCGCCACATAACACAAGCACTCAGGTCACTCCACAGCAAGTACAAGTATGACTCAGTCATTGTCCATGCCGGTGTGAACGACCTGAGACGTACCTCCCTGGACTACATGAAAAGAGACAGAGGAGCTCTCAGATTATGTAGCCCAGGCCGGTATGACCCTGACCCTGAGCAGTATCCTACCCTCACCAAGAATGATGCCACAATACAGAGACAAAATGATCAGCTTTAATAATTGGCTTAATTACTGGTGTCATTCTAAGGGGATCCAATGTCTGTCTGCCTGGGATGACATGCTTGACAAGCCACGCTGCTTCGCAAGGGACAGCTTGCACCTGTCACCCCTGGGCTTCCGGATATTGGCAAAGGCTCTTGCCACCCCCATAGTGTCTTTTTTAGGCAAGGCTCAAATGATAAACCTACCGCCCTAGAAAACAAAAATGGAGAAAAACTAAGGGTAATACTGCTCAATGCCAGAAGTCTAAACCTCAAGATGCACCTCGAAGCCCTCCTCAGTATGGAGAACATCGATGTTTGTGCTGTGACTGAAACCTTGTTCAAGGCTCCTGAGAGCACCCCAGTACTATCAGGTTATACCTCATATCATGCGTTCCGGCCCCAAAATCCGGACCGAACTACAAAAGGAGGGGGAGTATCCATATTCATAAAGGATACCCACACCTCCAGGTTAGTGGCAATGCACGAAGCATCGGAGACCATCCAGGTGCAATTAACCATAGGTAAAACTGCCCTACAGTTTGTAACATGCTACAGACCACCTTCTCAAACTCAGGAAACCCACACAGCCTTCCTGAAGACACTGGAGAGTATAAATGTCTCTCCAAACACCATCATATTGGGTGACTTCAACTACCCAAACATAGACTGGGAACATTACTCAAGCCCCAACACCCTAGCCCAAAGGTTCCTTGAGTTCATAAAATCAAATGCTATGGAACAACTAGTCACCATTCCCACAAGAGGAGAAAATATACTAGACCTGATCATCACAAACATGGGGACAAAATGCTCCACACGAAGTATATCCCTCATTGGTGAGATCAGACCATAAATTAATCTCACTGGAGATCCACATCCCGCCCCCACCCCCAGCAAAAAAGACCACAGTGAAGAACTTATCAAAAGCAAACTTCACACTTCTTAAGATTGGAGTGGTATCCTTCAAGGCCCCCGAGCCAGTGGAAACCACAACCCACGCTGCTGAAACCCTTACAAATGCCTTCTACGAGCACCTCCAGGAATGTATGGATCAAGCAATCCCTAATAAAATCAAGACCTTTTCCACCAAAGGCAGGCGCCCGGTCTGGTGGACTCCAGCCATAAACAAACTCTACAACAAGAGGAGAAAGCTACTACATGACAGAGCAAAATCCCTAAATGGGAAGGCATCTCTGATCAATACTAGCAAAAAACTATGATCACTCATAAAATCATCCAAGGCCAACTTTGAGAGAAAAATCGCTAATGACACAAAAGACAATCATAAAGCCTTCTTTAGCTATGTTAGAAACCTGGGTGGAAACTCCCAGATATGCTCAGAATTAGTCCAAAATGATAAAAAAATCACTGAACCCACAGACATTGCCAACATACTGGCAGACAGGTTCAGTGTAAATTTCTCCCCTCCCTCCTCCCCAAAAGGAGAAATATCCATCCCACCACAGTCTAGCCTCCCAAACATCTCAGATGCCCAGGTGAGAGCTGCTCTCTCTAAAGCAAAAAACACAGCATCAATGGGACCGGACGGTGTCCCCGGCTGCGTGCTACACGAACTCAATGAGGAACTAAACCCACACATAAGGCTGCTGTTTAATCTTAGCCTTACTACAGGATACGTACCCAAAGAATGGCGTACGGCAACTGTGGTCCCACTCCACAAAGGCGGTGCTTCTACGGACCCTGGAAATTACCGCCCCATAAGCTTGACGAGCCTTGTCTGCAAAGCTATGGAGAGGATCATAATGGAACTCATAAATAAAGACATTGGGGACCTACAGACACTGGATCCTACCCAATTTGGCTTTGTCAAGGGCAGATCCTGCCTCTTGAACTTGGTCGACTTTTGAAACAGTCACTAAGGCCATTGATGAGGGTAAGGCAGTTCACACAGCCTACCTTGACCTAGCAAAAGCATTCGACACAATACCCCACTCGGGCATCATAGAAAAGCTCACCAGCTTAGATGTAAACCCATATGTCACAAGATGGGTTGCACTGGCTCAAGGACAGAACACACAGGGTTAGAGTTGCTGGTGCCATGTCAGACTCTAAGCCGGTCACGAGCGGTGTCCCACAGGGCTCAGTCCTGGGCCCCCTCTTGTTCGGCATTTATTTTTCTGAAGTGCAGGCAAACATAGGGGGATTGTGGCTGACTGCAAACTGGGCACCATAATTGACACTCCATCAGACACAGACATCCTCCAGAAAGGTCTCATAGAAATGGATAACTGGTGCCAGAGCCATGGCCTTAAGCTAAATGCCAAAAAATGTATAGTCATACCCTTTGGGAAAAACAAGGTAACCCCTAATTACCACATAGGTGGTAATCCATTAAACACGGAAGAAGTTATCAGGGACCTGGGGACCCAAGTTGACAGTAACCTCTCTTTTGACACTCACATTGCCAAAGTGGTTAGGAAGACCTTCTACATTGCCCACCTGATCATGAAGGGATTCACATCCAGATCAGGAGAGGTCATTGTACCCCTGTACTCTTCACTTATCAGACCAATGATTGAGTACAACGCCCCATTCGAATGTACCTTACCCGACACCTGCAGCAGTTGGAAAGACCCCAAAAGTTCCTCACCAAAAGGATAAAGGGGCTCAAACATATGTCATACGATGCCCGACTGAAGAAACTCCAGCTCTATTCAGTCGCATACCGTCTGCTCAGAGGTGATCTGTGCCTGACATACAAGGCCATGTCCAACCCGAATTAATGGACATGCTCCACCTCAAAAATCCAAATCCACCAGAGCCACGAGAGCAAGAGACTTAAACCTCAACACGGATATAAATAGGGCGTGCTGGAGGGACAGATTCATCACCCAGAGACTCCCTACACTATGGAACAGAATCCCAGTCCATGTGAGGCAGAGCCCCTCACTGACTCTGTTCAAGAGAAATCTTGACGAGTGGATGAGAGATCGTAGGTTTACCCCGGGAATCATCTCTGTATCACTGCTGGACAGAGGCACAGCAAACTAATGGGTATAGTATTCTCATCGTAAGGGGTGGTGAAAGCCACACACACTCTGGCTAGGCTTATAAATGCCCTAGGGCAGATAGCCTAGTATGAACCTATGAACCTATGAACCTAAAAGAGAGTCTTCCAGGACAGCAATTTTAAGGAACAGGAAGCCGCTGGTTCAAAGGGGGGGGGGGGGGATCAAGGAAGCCAATATCAAGTTCAAGTCCCATGGGGGCGGGGGATCTCTGACCGGGGACCTAAGCAACAAAGTTCCTTTGAGAAAGGCCTTGCAAAGTTTGTGGGACATGATGCTGGTTTCTGACAGGCTAGCATGGAAATTTGCAATAGCAGCTAATTGGACCCTAATGGTGGCAGAGGAGGAACCAGCTTGAAAGAGCGCTGCTAAAAAAATCTAAAACATGAAGGACAGGGGCTGTAAAAGGGTCAATATTCCTAGCCTCTGCCCAGAAGGAGAAACGTTTCCACTTACTAGCATAAGTCTTCCTGGTGGCAGATTTGTGCGAAGAAAGGATGATTTCACGCACTGGCTGAGAAATTAGCAGAAGCCTGGCTAAAGTTGGAAGTGGAGCAACCAAGCTGTAAGGTTGACAGACTGAAGGGACTGGTGCAGCCCGCCCGACTGATGGACCAAGAGGTCTGGCACTGGGTCCAGATTCCACGGCTGCTCCAGCAGGTGGCGATGCTGGAACGGGAACCAAATTTGTCGAGGCCAGTAAGGGGCAATGAGGATCATCCTGGATCCCAAAGCGGTTGCTTTCTGAATTAGCTTGGGAATTAGGGAAAAAGGTGGAAATGCGTACAGAAGACCCCAAGGCCAATCATGAACTAGAGCATCTCTGGGGGAGTGGCCGGGAAGGGGGAAGAGAGTGAAAAAGTCGTCTCACTTGCTGTTGAGATGGGTTGCAAAAAGGTCGCAGCAAGGTTGACCCCATCTGCGGAAGATTTTGTCCGCTACTGATCAATTGAGAGACCACTCGTGAGGCATGAGAATAGCTCTGCTTAGCCTGTCCGCTATGACGTTGGACCTCCCCGGGGATGTGCGTTGCTATCAGAAACCGTTCAGAGGAGATCGCCCACTGCCAGAGTCTGAGTGCTTCTCGACATAAGGGATAGGGGACTTGGTTCCACCCTGCTTGTTGATGTACCACACTACAGACATATTGTCTGTCTGAACTGCAATAGTCCTGGTGGGTAGAGAGTCCTGAAGAGCTTGCAACGCCAAAAGCACCGCTATCATCTCCAAGACATTTATGTGCAGATGGTACTCTAGAGGTTGCATGTGCCTTGGACAGTCCTGCCCTGAAAATGCCCCCCCACCCGATCAGGGAGGCATCCGTGGTCACTGTGGCAACAGGAGGAGGAAGAACACACGGTCTGCCCTGGAGTATCAGAGGGGAGACCATCCACCAAGCCAGGTGATCTTTGCATGATTGAGTGATTATTATCTTGTGAGACATTGGAAGTTGTTGAAAGGACCATTGAGTAAAAAACATCCACTGAAGAAGCCAAATGTGAAAACGAGCCAGGGTAACTAGTATGATTGCTGCTGCCATGAGGCCCAAGGTCTTTAGTACAACTCTGGCCTGAAACCTGTTGCACTGTAGTAAGACTTGCACATGTCGGCGGATTTCTGAAACTCTGTCGAGAGGAAGCCTTGCAGACAGATCTTTTGAATTTAAGATTGCGCCTATAAAGATAATAGACTGAGAAGGCGACAATGCAGACTTTTCAAAATTTATTGATATACCTAGCTCGGAGCAAGTTTGGATGGTATAATCCCTGGCTCGCAGTAGCTGATGCCTGGTGAGAGCAGTGAGGAGCCAGTCGTCGAGATATGGAAACACCTGGAATCCTCGCCGTCTCAGGTGAGCCGTAAACACTGCCATGCATTTGGTGAACACCCTGGGGGCTGTAGTGAGACCAAAGGGCAGGGCCCTGAATTGGTAGTGACTGGCTCCCAGCCGGAAGCGGAGAAACCTTCTGGAGTGCCTGTTCATTTTGATATGGTAGTACGCATCCTGAAGCTCTATGGAGCATATCCAATTGTCCTGACCCAAAAAGGGTAGAATGGACTGGAGCGTGACCATCCGGAACTTTGTTCTTTGAACAGACTTGTTTAGCCTGCTGAGATCCAAAATGGGTCTCCAGTCCCCTGTCTTTTTTGGCACCAAAACGAACTTGGAGTAGATTCCGGATCCTTGCTGGTCTGCTGGGACTGGCTGGATGGCCCGTTTGTCTAGCAGTTGCGAAATTTCTAGCACTGCCTGTTCCCTTAGACCGGGTGGAACATCTGGAAGGGACTTGGTTGTTTGTACCGGGGTGTGGACAAAGGGAATCTTGTAACCCTCGGATATGATAGACCATACCCATTTGTCTTGTGTGAGGAGTTGCCAGGCTTCTGGGTACAGTGATGATCTTCCCCCAACTGCCTCCAAAGGCGGACAGTCGGGCAGCCCCTCAGGGGTGCTGAAAGGGTTGGTCAGAGAACGATTCTCTGCTACCCTGATTCTGCGGGCCCCCTCTGCCCCTCGGGCGGTGTCTATTATTGTTCCCTCCCCTGCCCCTGGAGGGAAGCTCACCACGTGTGTCAGGCACGACTCCCTGGGGTTTCGAAAACCACATATTTCCACTCTTCTGACTCTTGGGGTATGGTCTAGAAGGAGTGGAAAAACGGACTCCCACAGCAGAGAGAGTCTTGCCTTTCTGCTCACACCTGGTAAGGGTATCTTTCACCTGTGGTCCAAACAGAGCTGAACCATCAAAGGAGGTATTGGTAAAGGATGCCTTAAAGGGGTCAGCAAAGTTGCATAACCGCATCCAGGCATGTCTTCTCAAAGCCACGCCTGTACCTGCAGCCCTACTCGCCCCATCGGCTGCATAAGAAATGAGCCGCATGGAGGAGTTGACGATAGAATTAAGGGTCGCCAGCTGGTAGTTAATCTTATCATGAGCCCCCACTGGTGATGGATCCTGAAGGGTATCAAGATCCCTCTGGAGACGGGTGAAATGGCACAGATAATTCAGCGACCGCATAGAGAAGGTCGCTGAGGAAAACACCCGCTTCCCGTACTTGTTCATTGTCCTAGATTCTTTATTAGGTGGATGGACAGGCACCGAAGGGTCAGCCAACTCCTTCTTTGTGGCTGCTGCAACCACCATGGCATCAACAGGGACACCCTTTGTCAAAAATTGCTTGTTGGGTGGGGCTGTAATAAATAATAAATTTAGTGGGCCTACGGGGAGTTGGTTCCACTGTGTCCGGGGCTGACCACGCCTTTCGAGCCACCACTTCCATTAGCGGGTAGAAAGGTGGAGACACCCAGGAGGTGGAAGAGCGAGAACCAAACGTGTCCAGGTAGACCGACTCATCCTCCAAAGGGTTAAGGGCAGTCCAGTTCCCCCACTGCTTAAGGATTTCTAGGATGTCTTAAAAGAAGACATCCTCAGAGGGGGATCTTGGGGACCCTTCCGAATCCTCCAAGTCGGTATCAGACGTGACTGACTCGGGGGAGTCGACATGTTTCCTCTTACATTTTCTCTTCCATGGGGGCTCCTCCGAAGGATCGGGGGACGCCTCAGAAGAGGAAGATATGCCCAATGGGGCGACCTGGAGCGTTTGCTCTCCATGCTTGGGGTCAGGAGGGTGGAAACAGACCAATGCAGACACCACGGGGGGAGGAGCCGAAGGGGCTGATCGAGGGGCCGACTCAGCAGTCAGCACACTCCTCATGACCTCGAAGGCGCCCCTGTCAGGCAGAACAAAAGGTCCCCACTCCGAGGAGACGAGAACCCCTGTCGGCACCGAGAGGGACGGCTCTGAGGCCAATGTCGGGGCCGAGCTCACTGGCGCCGATGCTCCGAGAGGGAGAACGGGGTCGGGACAAAAGTCCGATGCCACTCGCCCCCTCGGAGCAGACGAGGAAGTCTCGGCGCCCAGATCCCTCCAAGGACGGAACCAAGGAAGAGATCGGAGCCAAAAGGTGTGATATCGGTTCTGACATTACCAAGATTCGAGCCCCAACCAGCTCCGGCTCCGAACACAAGGAGGGAGTCAGAGGAGGAACTGCTGTAGACACCAGGACAGCCACAGTCTGTTGAGATGGGCTGGTTAACATTTTGGCCAGGGCCTGCGACTTAAGGAGTCTGCTGACCACCCTCTCTAGGTCATGATCAGATAGCCTGGAAGACCAAGATGAGTGGGACCTATGGCTTTTCTCAGATTGGAGTAATGGTGACCTCGGAGCCGAGCGAACCGATTCTAGGGAAGGGGACCTAGAATGTTTTCGGCTTGAAGACGGTTCCGACAGTAAAGTCGGAGCAGACTGAGGTCTAGAGGTGTCAGCTCCAGCCGGAACCAACGAGGAGGCAGGTGCTCCACCAGGCGACGGCTCCGAACTGGCAGCCGACGGCTTGGCGGGCTTAGAGGATTTACCCGACGAAGGCTTGGTCGGGGATCCTTCTGGCTTAAGTAAGCCTCTCAGGATGAGCTTGTTCCTATGCTCCTGCAGGACTCTCTGGCTGAAGGCATGACAGACCGAGCGGGAGTCCTGCAGGTGTAGGGGGCCCAAGCAATAAACGCAAGAAGTGTGACCGTCTGTCAGAGACATCTTCTGACAGCATGAGTCACACTTCTTAAAACCTGAAACTTTGGTATCCTTAGACATGATGGATACCAAAGAAAAAAGTCACTAGTGCTTAAACACACAGAACAACACACAGAACAACACACAGAACAACACACACTAGTTAAGCTAACAATATTAAACAACTACACCGTTAATTATATATAAATATATATACAAACTACCAGTCTACAAACTGTAATAAAGTAAAAGAGCTAACACTTCCCTAGTAACACAAGGAAAGAGAGGGGAGATTAGCCACAGAGAAAAAAAAAGGGAGGGGGGGTGGAGGGAAGTAAAACGAGTTTCTAAGGGGGAATATAGGGAGTAAGCAAAGAGTTAACTAACCGGACGACCTGGAGCCAAGTAAATCGCAACCTCGTAGCTGAAGCGGCAAACGAGATCTGGGGATCTAACGCC
Organism: Protopterus annectens; assembly: GCF_019279795.1. Taxonomy (NCBI): domain Eukaryota; kingdom Metazoa; phylum Chordata; order Ceratodontiformes; family Protopteridae; genus Protopterus; species Protopterus annectens. The sequence goes on from NC_056748.1 coordinate 564,021,339, forward strand.
TAGCATTGTGGCATATAGGGAGGGCCTCGAGCCAGTAAATAGCTCTCGAGCTTTAGTAGATTGCCGAGTCGGAAGCCGAGGATCGGCTCCGAACCCATCCAGCAAGAATGAAGGCGCGATAGACAACTTAACATTGAAGGGTTCCACAGCCAATAGTGCCTGTAACTCAGATATTCTTCTAGCTGAGGTTACGGCTAAAAGCAAGGCTGTTTTTCAAGAAAGGAATTTTAACTCTGCTGAAGGTGCAGGTTCAAAAGGGGGAAGTGTGAGCTTTTCCAGTACAAAGTTAAGGTCCCAGGCAGGGGTGGGTGCTCTCCTAGGGGGCCTTAAGTTGTTAGCCTCTCTCAAGAAATGTTTGATGAGAGGGTGAGAATAGAGGTAGCTCAGTATTACAATGAGGTGAGATGGCAGAGGCATGAATCGTAATGGAGGAGAAGGATAGGCATCTGTGGAGTAGCTCTGCTAGGTAATCAAGGATTTGAGGTAAGGAGGGCACAGCTGTGTCTTTTCCTTGAGACTAATTCCAAGAACAATATCTTTTCCACTTTTCAGCATAGGATTTCCTAGTACTAGGCCTTCTGGCCTCAAGAATGATGTCCAGCACCTATTTGCTGATGGTTACTGGTGGAGTACTCAGGGGATAAGACAGGCTGCAAGGTTTAGGGTTTGCAGCTGTGGATGCAAAATCTGTCCCTCCTGCTGAGACAGCAGGGAAGGTGTCTGATGAAGGTGCCAGGGTGGCACTGTTGTCAGACTGCGTAAGAGTGGGTACCAGTGCAGGCATGGCCAGTCTGGGGCAATAAGAATTGCCTTTGGGCTGTCCTGTCTGATCTTGAGTAGTACCTTTGAGAGGAGGGGCAGAGGGGGAAGTCATAAATTGAGAGGTTTTCCCATTTGAAGGATAAGGCATCCACCTTCCAGGCCCTGCTGTGAGTGTTTCTGTTGCAACATTTCCAATTTCCACTCGTGTGGCTCCAGGAGATTTCTACTTAAGTCGTCTGCCAATGAATTCTGTTTGCCTGGCAGGAATTGAGCTTGAAGATGCACTTGGTTGCTCAAGGCTGTGTTCCACAGGGCCATGTCTAACCTGCAGAGTGGGTAAGAATGGGTTCCCCCCTGCTTGTTTATGTACCACATAACTGTGGTGCTGTCGGTTTTTATCAGCAGCTGTCCTGGATGGATTAGGCATTTGATGGCTGCCAGAGCATACTGTACAGCTAACATCTCTTTTTGATTGATGTGCAGGAGAATTTGTCCTGGGGCTCCATTTGCCCTGAATGCATTTGCCTGCCATGTGAGCCCCCCCATGCATAGTCTGATGCATCTGTAGTCAGGATTTGGGCGGCGAGGGGTTGAGTGAAAGGCAGTCCCTTGTTGTGGTTGCATGCTTCTGCCCACCAAAGGAACTCTGTCCTTAGACAAGGTATGATAGGAATGACTGTTTCTAGGTCCTGAGAATGTTGGCACCAAAAGACTTTTTAAATACCACTGAAGCTTCCTCATATGCAGTCTTGCATATGGAATTAGAAGAATGCATGACGCCATGAACCATAGGGCTTGCAATATTTTCCTTGCAGATAGCTGGGTTTTGGTGGCCATTTGTTTGAAGAGGTTGTTCAAATAGTCCTGTTTTTCTGGAGTGAGAAATGCAATCTGGGAAATTGTGTTCCAGCTTGCTCCCAGGAATACAATTTTTTGACTGGGCACCAGCTGTGATTTCTTTTCGTTGATGGTGTACCCCAATGAAGATAGGAGTCTTTTTACAAATGCCACGTACTGAAGTAGCAATTCCTGACTGTCCGCCTGAATCAGGCAGTCTTCCAAGTATGGGAAAATTTGGATATTTCTCTGCCTGCAGTATGCAATGGCTGGAGCCAGGCACTTGGTGAATACTCTGGGCGCAGTAGATAAGCCAAACCAAGTGCAGAGAACTGATAGTGCATAGAGCCTGCTCTGAAGTGTAGATATTTCCTGCAAGATTCCCTTATGGGGATGTGCAGATAAACTTCTTTTAAGTCTAGGGAGACTAACCAGGCATCCTAGGCTAGCCTAGGGATAAGCTGTTGCAGGGTAAGCATTTTGAATTTTGGGACCACCAGAAAAGTGTTAAGAATTGATAGATCCAGGACTGGGCGCCAAGAGCCCTCTTTTCTGGGCACCAGGAACAGTCTAGAGCAGAAAACCTGTTTCCTTTGGAACAGGTTGAATGACCCTGATACTGAGCAGAGAAAGTACCTGTTTTTGAGCCTTTGCCCACTGGTTTGGAGGAAGGTCTGGAAACCCGCTTGGGGTTGGCAGGTAATGAAAGTAGAATCTGTCCCCCTGGGATACACTGTTTAGAACCCATCAGTCCTGAGTAATGGACATCCAGTTTTTGGCATGAAGGGCAAGTTTTCCTCCTAGGGGCGCAAGTAGTTGGGCAGGGCTGGGAAGGATAATTGAAAAGTCATTGTGAACTTTTTCCACTGTAGTCTTGATGGACTGGTTCCCCTGGGTTTGGGCTGAGAAGGCATGGAAGGGGCTGGAAAGGACCAGTTTTTAGAAGGCCAATGCCTACTGAATCTAGGTGGCTGCACTTGTAAGTATTCTTTAAAAGTTTGCATAGATTTAGCTTTTTCTTTCATCTTTTTAAGAACCTCTTCTGCTTTGGTGCCAAACAACTGGTCCTGATTTAAAGGAGCATCTAGTAATTTTGATTTGACATGGTCTGGCAAGGTTTGTTCCTTCAGCCAAGCATGCCTTCTCAGTACAGACCCAATGACTGCATCAATGCAAGATACTTCTAGGGCATCAAAGCCACACTGCAAAGTATGCTTACTAACTTGGTTTGCAGAATGCATTAACTCTTGTAAATCTTTATTTTCTGCACAATCTGGAGATAACACCATTTTTTGTTTAATTTGTTCCATAATATGTTACTGGTACTTCAACATGTGAAACTGGCAATTCAATGCCCTGATGGCAAGAGTTGCAGAGGTATATACCTTCTTACCTCATCTGTCTAAAGCTCTGGAATCCCTGTCTGAAGGAGTAGGTTTTTTGGGTGTAGTAGCCTTATCCTTTTAGGTCCCTGGGAAATGGTCTCTGGATCCACAGTAGGATTCTTAAAGAAATATTTGTGAGAATCAGGTACTCTGTAGTACCAGTCAGGTTTTCTAGGGGCCGGTGATAAACTGTCTGGAGTAAGACTGGATTCCATGAAGACATCATCGGCAATATCCAGGACAGGGGGGAAAACTAGAGGCCTGTGCTGAGGCAACTATAAATATTCTCTGAGTCTCTTTTTGGACTGAGGATAGCCTTGGCATTCCCAGCAGAAATGCTCTCTTAAAATATGCAAGGTTTCACCACAAGAAAAATCCACTGGAGGGGAGGCAGAGGGCATAGATTTCTCTGCATCTGAATCCTCAAAGGTTGATAAGGGTATGTCCTGTTAATCAGAAGGGTCAGAGTCATCGGACTCCTGGTCTGTAGAATCAGAAAGAAACTCAATTCTTTGTCTCTTAGCAGGGGAAAGCTGGCTTCCCCTAATTAGGGTGATAAGGTCTTCAGCCATTCCAAGTACTTGTTTTTGTGGCATGGGGGCTTGAGCATGCGCTTTGGTTGTCTGTTTTCTAGGCGTAGTGTGTACCCTAGGCCTGAAAATCTCTGTAGTTTTAGCTAAAAACAAAGTTGTTTGGTTTAATGTGAACATTGGTAGGTCGGAATACACCCTCAGAAGCCGGTGCCTGCACAGCGGCTCTGGACCCATCCAAGGTAGAGACATTCGCAGGTTCCATAGTCAAAGAAGCATCTCGCGGCATAACGGACTCCGAATGGATCTCAGCAGAGGCCTGCGAATCTGTAGAAGCGGGCATCAGGGGCTGCAAACATGCCTCAGAGTACTGGCGGACTGGCGACTAGCTTAATGGAAGCATCACTCGTTATCTTTATGCTTTTTTGGAAGATCGGTAGTTGGATGGCTTATCGAAGCCATTTTGGAATACGAAGAATGAGAGCAAAAGAATTTAGCAACAAAAATAGCCAGACGATGAATGGTTCCGCCGTTAAACAAGGCACAAAACCGACAGCGAGGGACGTCGTGGTCTGGGCCTAAACAGGCAAAACAGTAAGAATGAAAATCTCTGTGAGGTATTTGCTTACCACAGGCAAGACAATTGTTAACTTTTTCTGACATCGGTTAGAGCAAGAAAAAAGAATCTCCAACAGGGTACTTAGCTTTAGAAGACTTCAGGCTTGAAACTGGAAAAATGACAATTTCAGGTAGCGGCCGACCGGCACTTGCGAACTGCTTCTGCTTCAGGCTCCTTCTAGGCAAGAAAGACTGAAGTAATGGCATTGGCTGCCTGTTTTATACACCTGATGACCCGACGTCATGGAAGAAGCGACAGCATCCGACTTAGAAATCTCAAGACACTGGTATTCAGACCGACTGAGGGCTACTTGCAGGCAGATAACCCAAGTGTGATAACTGCAACAGTGAAACATGAAGAACATTGTACATCTGTTTCCCCAAAGCTGTCAAGTGTTCTACTACTTGTCACTGGGAATGGGGTTTCATGGATAGAGTAGAGACTGCTCCCTTGCTGGAATCCAGGAACACCACAACTGGATCAGCAACCAGATTTTTATGCAGCAACTTGCGGTAACCCTGAACCTTGTAGAAGTGCTCAGGTTTCCTATTATTAAGGGGAGAGAGTTTGCCTCAATAGATGCATTTGTAAATACTGAGGGAGGGGGCACAGGCACTGCCCAAGCTAGGCTAAGGCAAGCCAGCAGGCACTGGTTTGGCCTTTGGGGTATTGTGCCTCATGCGTTCAGGTTACAGCCACCTTGGAAGTTTTGGATTGCAAGCAGTGAACCAACACCTCAATCTAGTCTCTGTAAACTTCCTTGTGTACAAAAATCCTGTGACGCCTGCCTTTTTTTTTTTTTGCAATGTGAATTTGGGTCTACAAAACCAAATGGTCTTCAGTCTCAGGAAGTACAGCAGCAGCATTAGCCTGGAAGGACATACAAGGTGTCAATGGTACAGAAGCCTGCATAGTGGGCATACGATAAGCATTTGCTGATACAGACTTCAACAGCAGAAGCTGTGAAAATTTCTCTCTGCTTCCAGAGAGACCAGAGTTGTCCAATGGGATGTCCTTGGCTTCCCACCACTTCCCCCCATGGCTGTTACTGGAGGGTTTTTTTTTTGGTAGAGGTTTCCTGGAGACATTGGCTAAAGCCATGCCAGCAAAAAAACTAGCACACATCCCTTTTTTTGGCTGCAAACTCATGTTGAGACTGACACCTTCTTTGGGCTGTACTCAGTGTGAAGCAGACACAATGTAGACCAGATTATTGCACCTCTAGCGCATTTCCATGAGAAAGTAGTATTAAGTATTTTTTAATGTTTATTGATTAATTGGTTTAGGCTGCTTGTTTAATTGTTAGATGTATTAGGGTATATAAACTGTGTAAGTTATGTGATGTTTTATACTCCTTGAAGGCGGTTGCTGAAGCACTAGAGGTGCAATAAACAGGCGTTTTAAGTGGATTCTTCGTCTGTGGTCTTCAGTTTATCTTTTCTTTTTGGTTCGTACAGTGTAGACCAGAGTCCACATTGTGCTCTTGGCCATGACAAAATAGGCACACTGTGGTCTTCTTTGTGCAGAAATGGCTTCCTGGACATAAAACATTACTAAAATTGTCGAAAACTTCTGAATCAAAACTACTGTCAGAAGCAGACTCTAGCAATAACATAATAAACATCTCCTATGGTGTACTTGTTTGGCTTGACTCCTGGAAGCAGAATGACTGATAGCTCTGCAGGATATGGCTATGCAAACTGCACAGCAAGATAAATTTGAAGATGGGTGTCAACACACCACCTATACAACTGATGTCCTAATGTGAGGGCTTCAGCTGAAGTCATGGGACAAGAAGCAGCTCTAGAAGTCAGGCAAGCCAGTAAGGTTATATACACACAGGAATACCTTCTGATCTTTAATACAGTTAGGTAGTATGGAAATGGAAACATTACACAGCTGTATGATTATAAAGTGAAATGCCAAAAAGATCCCCAGAAATATCTGCAACATTTGCAGTCAGCTATGTCAATACACTGGGTTGGAACACCTGTTAATTGACAAAATATTTTTTTTTTTTGTTAAACTGCAGAATTTAGCCCCTGGCCAACCAGAAGTGAAGGGTGCTGTGGCAGTCTACCCATGTTCCAATAGTTGTTTACTACTCTAAAAAGAAATGCAGCAACTCAATTTCAGTTTATCATGCTTTTTTATACAGTATCAACAGCAGAAAAACTATGAATTCTCAACAGTCCCAAATGAGGTACAGTGTAATTTTAGGCCTGCCAAATGATTCACTGTTCAGCCCTGAGAAAAAAAATAAAAACAACTCTCTGTAATTATGTCATTAATACCTTTTGACAATGAAACCTTAGACAAAGCAATCACCTCAATTTCTAAAATCTTATACTCAATGTATTGGTCCAGTAAAAAATGTATACTGTGACCAATGGCAATTAAAATGAACTGCAACATTTGCAACCAACTGTAAATTCTTCCTTATTTGTGTAATGGAGCACCAACCATCCTGTTGCCAGAAAAACAGAGATAAAAACACAATAAATACATATACTAATATACAGAACAGCAATTATAGTCTTCAATGTCATTATTATTATTACAAGTCATGTAAAACATGCACGTAGTACATACATGGTATTCATTTTACATTAAATAGCAACTAACTTATTTTTTTCAGTGGAAATATAGTTACTAACAGAATATAGTGCATAATTTTAAATCCACTGAAGGAAGAAAATGTTGACTAAAGAAACTTTGAAACTAAGAGGCTTGTTTCATTACCTAAGGCATTAAATTAAGGCATTACATGCTGTTGCTACTAATATCCTGATTATATACAAACTACTACTTGCTGTAGCATAGGCAAGCTGCCTATGACATTTGCATACATTGCATGTAAAGAAAATGCAGTTTTACAAAGTAAATTTTAAACAATTTATATACCTTTTCCAGGACAAAGAAATCCCTACATACAGCTACTGCAAATAACTGTTTTAATAAGAAAATGCCAAGTAAAACAGAAGGGAAGTTTATCTAAATAGATAGAGAAAAATGAGCCTTTCATACACTGAATAAATGAATATTCTCATACACTGAATAAATATTACTTCAAAATTAATTTTCTTACATGAAAGTAAGCAAGTGACCTGTGAGGTCTGCATAAAGTGTTCTGCTCATATTCCTATTATACTTCTGTAGGTAACGTAGAAGTGTAGCATTATTATAATGAATTAAAAATACTCTAAGAAATTTGCAATATCTTACAGGGCATGACAATTCAGGTATGGAGTGTCTATTTTAGGGGAAACTGTGTTACAGAAGGATAATATCTATTACAGAAACTACAAAGCTCTGAATGATTAGGAAAAAAGAAGTTATGTACTCACCATAACATTCCATCTGAGTAGTTGCACTTCATTTGTCTTTAACCTGTGGGAAAACGGATCCGTATCGTATCCAAGCCGGCAAACATTACTCGCATCAGCTCCGAGCTCCAGACTCCTCGCCTTACCCATAATACACCTCCACTGCCTTCCATCCCCAGATCGAGTTTGCTGAACTTATACTGAGAACCCGACCTGGTAATATACTTGTGACCTATACTGCAGCCCGTAGGCTGATCAGGCGCCAAGGTCCTGGGAAGGAGGGAAGGACAGTTGAAGACAAATGAAGTACAACTGCTCAAATGGAACATTATGGTGAGTACATAACTTCTTTATCTAAAGTGGTTTACTTCATTTGGTCTTCAACCTGTGGAACATAGTCACCAGCTACTAAAACTCCTGGGAGTCCATCATGGAAGGATATTCCAGAGCACCGCGGAACCAAAGGATGCTCTCCTTCTGGAAATTAAATCCAATTTGTAATGAGAAATAAATGTATGAGATGAGGACCAAGTAGCTGCAGAGCAAATGTCATCCAAAGACACTCTAGACCAGAAAGCCGCGGGTGTAGCCATGGACCTAGTGGAATGAGCTTTTACCTGACCTGGAGGAGACATGCCTCTGTCCTTACAGACCTGCAGGATTCATGAAGAAATCCATCTAGCTATAGTGACCTTGGAGATAGGTTCCCCAAAAGGGTTTATACAAGGAAAAAAGAAGTTATGTACTCACCATAATGTTCCATGTTTGTAGTCCATCTCGCCCTTCATTCTTACATATGGGTTCAGAGCCGATCCTCAGCTCCGACTCGGCCTATTACAAAGCTCAAAGTTTCTTAGTTAGCTCATGGCTAGGTAGGTATCCCATAGTGCAGTAGTACAATCCCCAGATCTTATTTGCTGCTAAACTACAGAAAGATAGAAATAAAGTTATCCAGAAAGAACAACAATAATGAAAGGTCTCCACCCTACCAAGGTAACACTATCCTGTCTCCAGATCCTTCCAGGATGGGGGTAGGTTCATAATAATGAAGGGCGAGATGGACTACAATCATGGAATGTTATGGTGAGTACATAACTTCTTTATGTTCTGTACTCCTATCTCGCCTTCATTCTTACATATGGGACAACATCCCTAGCACCTTATTCTTGGGTGGATCATGGGAAAATACTCCTGAGTATCGTGGAACCAAAGGACACTCTGCCCCTTGAGTCAGGTCCAATTTGTAATGAGTAATAAAGTTATGAGGAGTAGCCCAAGTTGCTGCTGCACAGATACCGTCAATTGGAACTCTGGCTTGGAAGGCAGCAGATGTAGACTGGGATCATGTAGAATGAGCCTTAATCTTGAACGGTACAGTTTTTCCATTGGAAGAGTAAATGAAGGAAATACAGCTCAAAATCCAATTTGATAGGGTCACTTTAGAGACTGGCAGACCTATTCTAAATTCAGAAAAGGAAATTAACAATTGGTCTGACTTTCTGACTTCCTTAGTCCTGTGAAGGTAGAACCGTAACTACCTGTGAACATCCAGTTGATGAAATTTGTACTCTGCAGTGTTAGAATGATTAGGGAAAAACACAGGTAATTCTATGGCTTGGTTCAAATTAGTGTGAGAGCAAACTTTAGGGATTAAGGAAGGATTTGTACGAAGGGAAACTATGTTTTAGTGGAAAATCAAATAAGGAGGCTTAATAGACAGTGACTGTAACTCTGATAGTCGTCTAGCTGATGTGATGGCTACTAGAAACAAGGTCTTCCAAGAGAGAAACTTCAATAGGCACGAATGTGCAGATCCAAAGGGCGGTGAAGTTAGTTTAGACAGAACAAAGTTCAAATCCCAGGGAGATGCCGGTTCCTGAAAGGGAGGTCTCAGCAAAGTAGCACCTTTAAGGAAGGTTTTACACAATCTGTGGGACATCAGGTTAGATTCATGTTGTCCCAAATGAAAATTAGATATCGCTGCCAATTGGACCCTAATTGTGGCAGCGGCAGATCCCTGATGGAAAAGTTCTCACAAAAATTCTAAAACCATAGATGCAGTGTAAGGATCTACGGTTCTTTCTTTAGCCCAGATAGAAAACCTTCTCCATTTGCTAGTGTATAACTTCCTAGTGGAAGGTTTATGCGAAGACGTAAGGATGTGGGTCACAGCAGGTGAAAAATCATGAAGCCTGACTAGGGATGGAATTGGAGCAGCCACACTGTAAAATTGAGGGTGTAGAGGCAGGGGTGAAGGGAGCCTGACATTTTTTATTTTTATTTATTTTATTTTATTTTACATTTGTTGACCGGGCTAGTCTAGCTGGATACATGTCCATTTTCAGTAGAGGCCCGGGGAGAAAAGCTCCAAAGAACAGAGGTAGATTAACAAAAACATCAGAAGATCAAGTAGTTAATATCACATTCATAGTCAAATAAAACAAGTAAAAGGGTTATACAAATTATTTAAAGAGGTAAACAGACTTAGGTAGATGGACTAACAAGGCTGCATTGAGGACCCTTACGGGTTTGGATTGGGTAGAGGCTAGGTAGGCCTGGGATGTTTGCTATTAGTCTGGATTAGAGCAAGGGCATAGCCATTGGGACTTTAGGAGATATTTGAGGTGTTTTTTGAATTGGTGGAGAGAGGTCATGTGTCTTAGGTTGTTTGGGAGGGCATTCCAGGATTTGCCAATAGAATTGGCATAGAGTGCTTCACCTCCCGAGTTGTTAGATGTAATAGTCTGTATTTGTAAGCTTTTGGATGACCTAAGGGATGTAAGGTTAGAGTAGGGGGTAAGTATTTTGGTCAGTGAGGGGGTTTTGTCTGGATAGTTGATTGTTTTAAATGCCTCAGTGAGTTGATTGAGTTTGAGAATGTTGGGTAGTTCTAACCATTCTAGTGTCCTTAGATTGTGGCAATGATGTGTGCGATAGGGCATTCCTGTTATAAATCTGGCTATGTGGTTACAGGTTGTAGATAGTTTGTTGAGCTCTCTTTTGTTAAGGAAGGAGAATATCGGGGAGGCATACAGGAGTGTGGAGAGGAGGTGGGTCCGGGCAATGGTTAGTTTAGTGTGTGGGGTTAGGAAGTTCTTAATTCTATACATGGACCCGAGTTTCTTGTTTACCGACTTAATGGTCAGGCTGACATGCGTATCAAATTTAAGCTTGTGGTCTATGGTCACGCCTAGTAGTTTGGTGTGGGAGACAGGGTCGATTATGGTCCCATTATTGGAGGTCACATGGAAGGTGGGGCGGTTGGTGCTAGGAGATTCATTTCCTTGGGGGGTAAGAGGAGTGGGGAAAAACAGAAGTAATTTGGTTTTGGACGGGTTAAGTAAAAGTTTTAGTTCCAAGAACCATTTTTCAACTAAGGAAAAGCAGTTTTGGGTTGCGACTTGGAGTTTGGCGAGAGAAATGTCAGAGCAGATCAGGGTGGAGTCGTCTGCATATTGAATACAGGTGGCTTTGGGAATGATAGAGTGTAGACCATTTATAAATATGGAGAAAAGAAGAGGACTAAGAATAGATCCTTGGGGAACACCGATATTTGTGGGGAGTAGGTCGGATAGACTATTTTCCCACTGAACCGCCTGTTTTCTACAAGAAAGGTAGTCATTAAACCAGTTTATGGTTGTTTTGCTAAGATAAAAGGTTTCCAGTGTGTGGATCAACTGTTGGTGATTGACCATGTCGAAGGCTTTGGATAGGTCAAGGAAGAGCGCAGAGGATATTAATTTATTATTGCGATTGTGGTTAACTGAGTCAACAAAGGAGAGGAGAGCAGTAGTTGTGCTATGATGGGGGCGAAAGCCATGCTGGGTGTGAGACAGGAGGTTGTTTCGAGTAAGATGGGTAATGAGTTGCTTGTGAAATGCAGCGTTCCATGATTTTGGCTAGAGGAGATAATATAGCTATGGGTCTGTAGTTTGATGTGTCAGTGGAGGACCCACCTTTATGTAGAGGGATGATGTGGGAGATTTTCCAGATTGAGGGAATAGAAGCTTCAGAAATGGACCGGTTGATCAAGATAGAAACAGGGTAGGCTATGACATCAGATGCTATTTGTAGGTAATTGGCTGGAAGTAAGTCAGCCGCTAAGGTGGTTGGTTTGAGTTTTTTCAAGAGGGTTCGAATATAGGAGGTAGGTGTGGGTTGTAGGTTAAAGGAGGGTTGAGTTGGGTCTTTGGTTGAGAGTATAACCGAGGGAGAAGTAGTAAGTTGGCTGGCGAGGGACTGGATGGTCTCTGAAAAATGAGTTAAAGGTGTTGGCTATTTCTCTAGAATCTTTACCAATGAGTTTTTCAGGGGTAGGGGTGGTGGATTTACCTGGATGAAGGAGGTGATTGAAACCAGCCCAGAATTTTTTAGGATTATGCTGGTGTTTATCTTGGAGGTGACTGTAATATTGTTTTTTGTCAGACAAAACGGCTGCTTTAGTTGAGTTTCTAAGCTGAAGAAACTTGATGCGATCTAGGGGGGTTTTAGAAGTTCTCCATTTGTGCCAGGCCTTGTCTCGAAGTTTAATTTTGGTTTTAGTATCCTTTGTTAGCCAGGGTGCGATGCGTACCTTAGTTCTAGTAAGACGCTTAGGAGCATGAGAGTCAAGTATCTTGAGGAAGGTGTCATTAAAGTATAACACACTCTCATGTGTGTAAAGAGGTCTGACACTGGGTTCAGAGTCCATGGATTGTCGAGTAGATGAGGCCCGAGAAAGGGGAACCAAATCTGACGAGGCCAGTAAGGAGTGATAAGAATCATTTTGCTTCCAAATAACTTTGCTTTCGGAATCACTTTGGATATGAAAGGAAAAGGAGGGAAAGAATAAAGGAGTCCCAGGGGCCAATCGTGAATATGTGTGCCTTTCAGTGACTCCCCTGGATGGGGGAATAAGGGAGAAGTAGCTGCTGCATTTGGAGTTGATCGGACTGGCGAAGAGATCGCAGCAAGGCTGTCCCCATTTGTGGAAGATCTGTTCCGCTATTTCCTGATTCAGAGACCACTCATGAGGCATCAAGATTGCCCTGCTGAGCTTGTCGGCTATCACATTGGTTGTCCCCAGGATATGCATTGCCATTAGAAAGCATTGGGAAGAAATTGCCCACTTCCATACACAAAGGGCCTCTCGACAAAGGGGGTAAGATCTGGTTCCTCCTTCCTTGTTGAGATACCATACCACTGACATGTCATCTGATTGGATTGCTATCGTCCCTAGAGGAAGAAAATCATGAAGTGTTTGCAACGCTAGAAGCACTGCTCTCATCTCTAGGACACTGATATGCAGGTGAGCCTCGTGATCTTGCCATATGCCTTGGACAGTCATGCTTAGATAATGCCCCCCCCCCCTCCCTGTGAGGCATCTGTGGTCACAGTAGCAACAGGTTGGCGAGGAAGGAATGGAGTGCCTGTTGTCAACTGGTTGGGTTGAGTCTACCAATGAAGGTCCTTTCTGCAAGACTCTGTTATGATGATATGGTAAGACGGGAGGCAGTTGTTGAAAAGATCACTGGGAAGATAGAAGCCATTGGAGAAATTGCATATGTAACCTGGCTAGAGGGACTAATGTTATGGTGGAGGCCATAGTCCCCAAGAGTTGCAGCACTGTCTTTCCTTGACTTTCGGTAGAGGAAGTAAACTGTGAATTTGTTGTCTGAGGTTTGGAATTCTTTCTGCAGGTAAGTGAGCTAACATGGCGACTGTGTCTATTTCTGCGCCTATAAAAATCACAAATTGAGAGGGTGATAAGGCAGACTTTTCCCAATTTATTGTAATCCCCAGCTGGGAACAAAGCTGGATGGTAGAATCTCTGGTTTGTAGGAGTAGATGCCTGGTGGTGTTAGTCAGGAGCCAGTCGTCCAGGTACAGAAAACTTGGAATCCTGGACGTCTTAGGTGAGCTGTCACTACTGCCATGCATTTGGTGAACACCCTGGGGGTTGTGGTGAGACCAAAGGGCAGAGCACGAAATTGGTAGTGACCGACTCCCAGCCAGAAGCATAAGTGACTCCCTGATGCTCTGTCCATTTTTATATGGTAGTACATATCTTGGAGGTCTATGGAGCACAAGCAATTGTCTTTCCCTAACACAGGGAGTATAGACTGCAGTGTCACCATCCGGAACTTGACCTTCTTTACAGATTTGTTTAGTTTGCTGAGGTCCAAGATGGGCCTCCAGTCCCCTGTACGTTTTGGCACTAAAAAGAATCTGGAGTAAGTTTAGAATCCTATCTGGTCTGCGGAGACGGTTTGGATTACTCTCTTTGCAAGCAACTTTTGCACTTCTACAGTTGCTTGATCCCTGTGTTTGGGTGGAACATCCGGGACCTTCTTGGGAGTGTGGGGTGGAAGAGAAAAGGGTATGGAGTAACCTCTGGTAATTATTCTTTGTATCCATTTGTCTTGGGTGATGTTTAGCCAGGCTTCTGGATACAAAGATAGGCAACCCCCGAATGGCTCCAGAAAAGCGCAGCCGGGCCCCACATTAGAAGCACTGATAGGTACAGCCTCGAAACGAATCACGGCCTCCCTGGTTTTGCGGACCCCCCACCTCTGGGGCGACGTCTACCATTAGCTCCTCTACCTCTGAAGGAGGAGTCACCCTGTGCATTCGGGAAAAATCTCTGGGACTTCTTGAACCACATCTTACCACCTGAATGACCCTAGGGATATGGCGTAGAGGGGACGGTAAAATGTACTCCCATGGCAGAGAGAGTTTTCCCTTCTTGTTCACACCTGGTGAGAGTATCTTTTACCTTAGGTCCAAACAATGAAGAACCGTCAAAGGGTGCATTGGTAACAGTAGACTTGAAAGGCTCTGCAAAGTTACATAAGCGTATCCAGGAGTGTCTCCTAAGGGAAACTCCAGAACCCGCTGCCCTACTCACTACGTCAGCTGCATAGGAGATCAGCTTCATGGAGGAGTTCACAATGGAATTTAAGGTGGACAACTGAGCAGACACTTTCTCAGGGACTCCTTCAGTAGATATACCTTGAAGAGCAACTCCTAATTCCTTGAGGAGATCTCTTTGAAGCCTAGTAAAATGTATGAGATAGTTCAGTGATCTGAGAGTAAAAGCCGCTGAAGAAAAGATATGCTTCCCGTATCTATCCATCGTTCGAGACTCCTTATTCGGCGGACAGATTAAGTCGTCTTCGCTAGCTCCTTCTTAGTTGCCGCTGTTAGATATTATGAATTTAAGGTTGAAATTAAATATGCTGAAAGAAAAAGCTTGCTTAAATGCAGAAACAGAGTTTAGTAATATGTGATCAGCAACCATACTAAATGACTGTGGCTTAATAAAATAAGGAACTTATGAGTGTATTACACACATCAAGAAAGCTGACTTCTTACAGACGTGACAAGAATGAAATCTGCTTTCACTGGACAACAGGACATGCTTTTCTAACAAAGTTTAAGAATATGTTTTTCTAATCCACAAGGCGTTTCCTTGAAGACAGTTTACTTATCAGCATCTGCACAAGAACAGATGTGTCAGCATTTGCGTTATCAAGGCAGTATCTTTCCAAAACCAAGAGGGTGTGTGTTTAACTAAAATATGTATAAAAAGTCTGCATTAAATCTAGTTATGTTAGAGGTATGGTAAGGACACAAGTCCTGAGGTAAATGTTATATCTCTCACATCATCTGCACTATATGAGAAGGAAAGTTGGAACGGTACTTTAAGCTGCAACGTTTGTCCAGTTTGGTTTATTATAAAAGTTATTGGTTACTGCTCTCTAAAGTTGATGCTGCAAAGTATATTCTCTCATCAGTGTATATTCTGCAAGTTTCTGTATGCAACAGACTGTGAATGCAACTATAACCAGACTTTGATTCCAGCCAGCAAGACTGAGTGTCTTAAGAAGACTTCAAATCCTACAGCAAGCAGCAAGAAGCAGCAGTAAGCAGAGCCAAATATTTTTTCAGCCGCCACAGCCACCACCATGGCATCTACAGGCATGCCCTTGGACAAAAAATCTTTCTCTTTTAGGGCAGACAGGAATTTATTGGGTCTTCTGGGAACTGGATCCATGGCATAAGGAGTCTCCCACACCTTCTGACTACCCAGGTCTAAGAGTTCATCGAAAGGTGGAGACACCCAAGAGGCAGAAGGTTGAGACCCGAAAGCCTTCAGGTACACTGACTCCTCATCAGAAGGGGTGACAGTGGGCCAGCTGCCTCTCTGGTTAAGGATCTCTAAGATGTCTACAAAGGAAACATCATCAGAGGACGACCTTGGGACCATTCTGACTCCTCCAGGTCAGTGTCTGAAGTGATGGACTCGTCCAGGGAGTCTACATCTTTCCTCTTGCATGTCCTCTTCTGAGGGGGCTCCTCAGAAGGGTACTCTTGGGAGATCTTGAAAGACTAGGGGCCACCTAATGGGGGCTCTTGAAGCTGCGGGTCTCTGCTGTTGAGAGAGGGAGTATGTGCTGAGACAGAGGTCAGTGCTTGAGGGGGAAGAGTGTCGGTACCCTTGCGTGGAGCTGATGAACGAGACAGCACACTCATCATCTCGAAAGTAAATCTCTCCAGCTCCGAAGACAACCCCGGTTCAGAGGAAACAGAGGTAGTCAGCGGCTCCACAGCGACTGGCTCCGAGATGGATGTAGGGTTGAGAGCTCACCCTAGCCGACGCACCGAGAACGAGACTCTGAACCGAAGTGGTTCAGGTCCAAGTGTCCCTGTCGGGGCCGACCTGTGAGCTTCGGCTCCTAGACACCACGGACGGTGCTGTGGGTGTCAGAGCGGAACTTGGCTCTGAGACAACCACGAGGGGAGCTGGAACAGAGGGTTCCACAACAAGTGGCACTGAAAACTCTGGCTTCGAAGGCCCAACTTGGCTCAGAAGAGGCACCACGACAGTGAGGATAGACTCGGGTGGCTCCAGAACAGACTGGGTCAGAGCCAACAACAATTTGGGCAAAGCAGACGACTTCAGGAGTCTAAGCACTACTCTCTCCACATCTTCCTCTGACAAGCTTTTGGAGGATCTGGATGACAGGGTAGGCGATCTGGATCTCTGTAAAATTGGAGATTTTAAGGTTGGGGAGACCGGCAAAGAATCCCTGGACTGGCTCCGATGTAATTTTTCAGTAGTCTGCTCCGAAAGGCTTGGGCCGACACTGCAGTGCCAACATCGACAAGCTTGATTGGCTCCAAGGACAGTGGAGCCGAGGAGGAAGAAGTCTTATTAGGTTTTGATAGTTTCTGAGGCGGTTTCAATACACTAGTCGGCACCAGAGAATGCCTCTTGGCTGACTTGACCTTCTCTTTTTTGAATGAATGTGACTTCTTCATCTAAGGAAGGCTTGAGGAGACCTTTCAAAATTAACTTGTTTTTCCACATCTGGAGAACTCTGGAGCTAAAGGAATGGAAGAATAAACAAGTTTCCTGCAAACTTTATGCATTCTTTGAAACCCGAAGGTTTGTGACTCTATTTAGACATGTTGAACAGCTATGTAATAAAAAAGGTACACAACGAGCACAACAAGGACTAGGTCCTCCTACTTAAACGGGCCAAGCCCTGTGGAAAATAAGAAAAATAGCAGAGGAATAGGTCCTCTAACTTAAACGGACCTAGTTGGATAGGCTAAGTCGTAGAAAGGCCACAAACTTAGTAGCAAGCGAAGTATCAAACAAATAAGACTGCACACAAGCTTTAAATTCCTAAAATTTAGAAAACAAAGGACCTAATATAAACGCGAACCCACAGAGAAAAAATCTGTATCAAGACTAGCAAATAACACTGCACACATAAAGCGAGAAAAACAAGGTCCTAACAAAACGCGGATCTATGAATATCAACATTAATAAAAACTAGCACACAGGATACCAGAGAACAACAAGGGCCAATGGGCAACAAGTTCTCAACAAATAACTAATTTAAGGGCAAAAAACACTTATAACACTACTAAACACTATCTAATAACAAAATAATAAAATAACTAGCTATAGAATCAGTAAAGTGATAATAAAGACAAAAAGTTTGAACTCTGCCACAGCCAAGCAAGAAGCACTTCTGAACTCTGACTTTGAGCTTTGTAATAGGCCGAGTCGGAGTTGAGGATCATCTCTGAACCCATACGTAAGAATGAAGGTGAGATAGGACTACAGATCATCAAACAATTGATCAGATTTATGGAAATTTTTTGTCCTGTGTAAATAGAATCATAACTGTCTATGAACATCCAACATGTGTAGTTTGTATTCCATCTTGTTTGTAAAATTGGGAAAGAACACAGGGAAATCTATAGTCTGATTGATATTGACTGGTGATGCCACCTTAGGAATAAAGTATGGATTGGTTCGAAGGGAAACTGTCTTTATGAAAAATCATGTACGGAAATTTGATGGACAAGGCCTGTAATTCTGAAACCATTCTAGCAGAGGTAATTGCTACCACAAAAGCTGTTTCCCACAATAAAAATTTTAAATCTGCAGTTGCGGCAGGCTCGAAAGGCAGAGCGACCAAACCTTGGAGAACCACAGTAAGGTTCCACGGGGGAACAGGATCTTTGACCGAGGGGGGGGGGGTGGCGTAGCAAAAAGGTGCCTTTGATAAAAGCTTTACACAGTCTGGAAGATACTAAGGATGCAGAATTCTTGCCCACATGAAAATGGGAAATGGCAGCCAACTAAACTTTGACAGTAGAAGAACTAGCTCCGGGACGGAGAATATCAGCTAGAAAATCAAGAATAGCAGAAATAGGAGCTGTGAAAGGGTCTAAACTCCTCTGAGAGGCCCAGAAAAAAAAATCCTTCCACTTGCTGCGATAAACCTTTCTGGTCGAAGACTTATGAGCAGCTACCAAAATAGATCTAACTGAGGAAGATAGTCCGAGAGTCCTAGCCATTATGGGAACTGGAGCAGCCAAGCCGTGAGCTTCAGGCAGTCCAGACTCAGATGAGACACCCCCAAGGGGTGTGAAATCAAAACCTGAATGGGATCTAGGATCCAAGGAGGAGCCAGAAGGTGAGACCAAAGGAAGGGAAACCATACCTGGCGAGGCCAAAATAGGGCAATGAGCATCACCTTGCTCCCCAGTCAACAAGCTTTCTGCAGAAAGCTCGGAATGAGAGGTACTGGCGGGTAAGCATACAGAAGACTGGGAGGCCAAGCGAGAACTAGAGCATCTCTGGGGGACTCCCCCAGCAAGGGGGTTCAGAGCTAAAAGCTTGCTGCACTTCGCGTTGGAAGGATATGCAAAGAGATCGCAGCAAGGTTGATCCCACTCGCTGAAGATCTGTTCTGCTACTGACAGATTCAGAGACCACTCATAAGGCATGAGAATGGTCCGACTTAGCCTATCCACTAAAATGTTGGTCCGCCCCAGAATGTGCGTTGCAATGAGAAAGCGAATGGTGGAGATCGCCCATTCCCACACACACATGGCCTCACGACAAAGGGGGTAAGATCTGGTCCCTCCCTATTTGGTGATATACCAGACTATTGATATATTGTCTGACTGAATGGCAGTCGTCCCCAGAGGAAGAAAGGCAAGAATGGCCTGCAACTCTAGAAGGACCACCCTCATCTCTAGGACACTGATTTGCAAGCTGGTCTCTATGAGGGACCACAGGCCTTGGACTGTCCTGCCTGAACAATGCCCCCCCACCTGTCTTGGGAGGCATCTGTGGTCACTGTGGTTTGGGCTAGGGCTTGGAACAAAGGGTCGTCACTCCAAAATGTCCAGAGAGCTCATCCACCATATGAGGGACAACCGACACACTCGACTTAGGAGGATAGGAAAAGTCAATGGCAGTTCCACTGAACCGCTAGAGTCCACTGAAGAATCCGCATGTGTAACAGAGTACACGGAAGAAGAGTTATGGTCGCCGCCATCGAGCTTAACACTGATTCGGCCGTTGGGGGGTGAGAACGGTAGATCAGGGAGACATGCATCCTGAGGATTTGAACTCTCTCCGAAGTCAGGAAGATTTTGCACGGAAGTGTATCTATCCTGGCTCCAACGAAGTCCATCACCTGTACAGGATCTTGGAGAGATATGGATGTGTTGATTGCGATGCCCAACTCAGGGAAAGTGTCAGAAAGTAATCCCTGGTTTGGGAAAGTAGATGCCTGGTGGGAGCAGTGAGGAGCCAATCATCCAGGTATGGATAGACCTGAATCCCCTGAAGTCTCAGGTGAACAGCTACAACCACCATCACTTTTGGTAAACACCCTGGGGGCTGTGGTGAGACCAAAGGGTAGGGCTCGAAATTAATGATGTTCGACTCCTAGCCGAAAGCGGAGGAACCTCTTGGAGCTTCTGTGCATTTTTATGAGATAGTAATGCATCCTGGAGGTCTAACGAGCACATCCAGTCTCTATCTTACAGGAACGGCTTGATGGACTGTAGCGTGACCATCCAGAACTTCTCTTTGGCAACAGACAGGTTCAGGGTAGAGAGGTCCAGAATGGGCCTCAAGTCCCCCATTTCTTTTGGCACCAAAAAGAACCTGGAGTAAAAGCCCGATCCGGACTGATCTGAGAGGATGGTTTTGATGGCTCGTTTTACTAGCAGCTTGGAAATTTCCTGTGCTGCTGCCTCCCTTTGCGTGGGTGGAATGTCCGGGAGGTGTCTGGGAAATATGGGGTAACCCACGAAGGAGATAGAATATCCTCTGGATATGACTTGAAGCACCCAGTGGTCCATTGTTATGGACTCCCATGCCGCTGGGTGCAAGAACAATCATCCCAGACTGCCTCCAGAGTAGAGCAGTCGGGCAACCCCTCAGGGTTGCTGCCCGGGTCTGTCCGAGAACGGTTCTCGAGACCCGGAGTTCCTAGGACCCCCTCTGCCTCTGGGCTGGCATCCATTCTGTCCCCCTCTGCATCTAGGGGAAGAAGAGCCCTGAGTGTCCTGGGAATACTGAGACTTCCAAAACCACATCTTCTTTTGCCCTCTCTTGTTCCAAGAAAAAGACCTTTGAGGGTTAGAGAAGTGGATCCCGATGGCAGACAGTGTCTTCCCGTCCTTCTCACTCTGGACTAGTGTCTCCTCGACGGTCTTACTGAGTGTAGAGCCATCATAAGGGGCTTTGGCAAAAGACGCCTTAAAGGGTTCGGAACATTGCCACAACCTGATCCAGGCGTTACGCATCATGGACATGCCGGACCCAGCCGCACTAGCTGCTCCTTCCGTAGCATGGGAGAGGAGTCGCATGGACATATTAAATACCACTTTTAGAGTGGCCATTCTCATGGAGAACGAAGCCTTGTCCTCCTGCGACATGGACTTGGGGAGAGACTCCTCCAGCTCCTTTAATAGGTCGCGTTGGAGTCTAGTGACATGGGCCAAGTAATTCAGTGCCCTGATCGAAAAGGTAGCTGAAGCATGCACCCGCTTCCCTAGACGGTCTATCATCTGTGACTCCCGGTCAGGAGGGTGGAACGAGGAACTCTCCTGAGCAAGTTCCTTCTTAGTGGCTGCTGCTACCACCAAGGCGTCCACAGGGGAGCCCTTATTCCAGGATGGCCTGTCAATGGGGGGGGGGCCTTAAAATTTTATCGGGTCACTTGGGGATGGGCTCCATGGTGTCCGGTTCCTTCCACGCCCATGAGGTGACCAAATCCACTAAAAGGTCTGAGGGAGGGGACACCCAGGAAGCAGACGGGCCCATGCTGAAAGCCTCCAGGAACACAGACTCATCAGAAGAGGGTGTGGGAACACATCAACCTCCCCACTGGCGCAGGATCTTCATGATGTCTCCAAAAGAGACATCCTTGGGAGGTGATCTTGGGGAACCCTCTGCATCATCTAAATCTGTGTCCTCTGTGAGGGACTCTGGGGAGGGGGCTCCAAGTGCCTCCTCTTGCATGTATGCTTGCGCGGCACATCTTCGGTGGGGCTCTCCGGGGAGCATTCGCAAGCCATCTGCTCCTCGGGGGAACCGTCTGGGGTTCTTTGAGCATGGGCTGTTCCTCTGGTAAGACAATGGGGACCACAGACAGAGCCGAGGGGGTCTGGGAGGAATCAGAGTGGGCAGTCAGGGGTCTCGATCCAATGGAGAGGACCCTTTCTACCACATTGAATGCTGAAGGAGAGCGGACCTCCTGGGAAGCTAATAAGGAGGCCAGTCTCCCCCGTTCTGACGTGAGAATCAGAGCCGGGCCAGAAGTGGATGGAGCTACGAGGGAGGGGACCTGACCCAACAAAGTCAGAGCCGATGGAAAAGGTTCCACTCCCTCAGATCTGACACCCAAGTTCTGGCTCGGATCCGAACTGTTCACCATGCTAGTCTATGGACAACACGGGGGGGGGGGGGGCACAAAACAAACTACTCTATCTACCTAACCCGACTAACACTCGATGCCAAAGCGATAGGAGGGGAGAAGGGGTACCTAAACTAATCTAGACTGACGCAAAAAAACGAAAGTTTTTTTACTTACAGTAGTTGCTAGCTGGAGCTCAGAAGACATAATGCATAAGTAAATCGCAGCAAATGAGATCTGGGGATGGAAGACAGTGGATGTGTATTATGAGTGAGGGGAGGAGTCTGGAGCTCGGAGCTGATGCTAGTAATATTTGCCAGCTTGGATCTGTATTCCCACAGGTTGAAAACCAAATGAAGTAAACTACTTCAGACCAGCAACTGCACAGAGAAAATGGACTAAGAGCCCAACTGACAGAGAAAATCTTTAGAATCTGTCCATGACACCTCTTGTACTGGTTGACCTTAGGAAGACCCATTAGACTCGGCTAGCTTGCAAACCCCAAGTTTTGACCGATGTTAAGGGTACCAATACAAGTACTGATGAATGCGTTACTCTTCCATTTGGATAAGTAGGATTTCCTAACACTGGACTTCCTGTTCTCCTGCAGGACCACAAGCACATCCTCAGAAAAAAAGGTGTCTATGCAGACTCAAAAGTCTATCACGCACAGAGTCAGTTGAAGAGTGGACAGGTGGGGATGAATGAGAGATCCCTTGTCTTGTGCAAGTAGGTCCACCCCATGGCTAAATGCAAAAGGAAAAGAAGAGGGAACCAATGCTGTCTCGGCTAAAAGTGAGTCACCAACAAGATTTTGGGAGCATCCTGTTGAATTTTCAACAGGACTTCTGGAATGAGGGGGAAGGGGAAGAAAAGAAGAAAGAAACATCCCCTTCCAAGAAAAAGAGGGCATCCACCTTCCACACCAGAGGACCTGGGGCTCTGGCACAAAACAAAGGAATTTGCCTGTTCAGAGGGGAGGCAAATAAGTCTGAGTAGTACCGCACTGGTGGACAATATCCAGAAACATATCCCTGTGAAGCATCCATTCATGGGACTGAGTTACGGACCTGCTCAGAGTGTTTGCCACAATGTTTTGACCTGACGGAATGTAAACTGCCTGAAGAGTCACTTGATACCGGACAGCAAGATCCCAAACTAGAAATGCCAAACGACAAAGATAACATCATGTCCCCTCCCCCCATTAGTTTACATACCACATCACTGTGGTGTTGTCTGTAAACACCATGAGAGATCTGGGGAGAAAAATGGATAAAAAGCATGAAGAGCCAGCAGAAGGGCCATTATCTCATTGACACTGATGTGCTCCTTCTGTTGAAGGAGAGACCACAACCCCTGCACCTTTAGAGAGCCAAAAGCTGGTCCCCATTCCGCATCTGAAGCATCTGTGAAGGGCTCCTGAGAGGGAATAGGAGGATGAAAAGGCAGTTCTGGATTTACGGACACCTGCTGAATCCACCAGTGGAGTTCCTTCTTTAGACAAGGTAGAAGTGGAACTACAAATTCTAGGGGAAGAGCATGTTGAAGCCAAACTGACTTCAGGAACCACTGAAACTTCCTTATGTGAAGTTTAGCTAGAGGGAGCATAGGGATAGTGGATGCCTTGAAACCCAAAGCTCTCAAACTCCCTGGCTATAATGGAAACCACAGGAAGAAGAGTCTGAAAGGAGGAGATGAGGGTCAAGGCCTTGGGAGGAGGTAGAGATGCCAGCAAAGGCATCATCTGAATCCTGCAACACAGAAACTGTCCTGAGAAGGAGTCAGAGAAGACTGTTTGAAGTTTAATGAAAACTCTAGGCTCTGAAGAAGAGAAATGACAAAATGGAGATTTTCCAAAAGGATCTCTGGAGAAGATGCCTAAAACAGCAGGTCATCCAGTAGGGAAATAGTTGGATTTCCTGAATTCTACAAAAGGCAATCACAGGAGCAAGGCATTTGGTGAATACCCTTGGGGCAGTAGAAAGGCCAAAGGGCAAAGCAGAGAACTGAAAATACAAGGAAGCAACTGAGAAACATAAAAACTTTGTGAAAAAGGAATGGATTGGAATAAGGAGATAAGCATCCTTGAGATCCAGACACACCATATAAGCCCAAGAAAGCAAAACAGGAAAAGTTTGAATGGACATTTGAAAGGTGGGCACCTTCAGAAAAGTGCTTAAATGAGCCAGGTCTAGAAAGTACAGTTGTGCACACTTATTATAAATGTAGATGTTCGAGTGTATTCACTGTTGCAGTCATCACATTTGGGTTATCCCTGCCAGGGTAGCCCTCGGCCAGCCCCAATACCAGAGACTTAGTATTTCTGCGTCAGTTGCTGTTGCTTGACGACTGACGTCAGGTCATCAGTAGTATAAAGTAAGGCAGCCAACGCCATTACATCAGTTTTTCTTGAACTAACCTGTCAGGAGCCCCCAAGTAGGAGGCCAGGGTCTGGTGGAAGAAACCCCACCAGTGGAAATAAATACCAATATGTCCCTTGAAAGGAAAGGAGAACAACAAGTTAGAATGGTAATAAAAGGAGAAAGGGGGGTGGAGGGGGGGAAGCAGGACTGTAACAGTAAATACACTCGAACATCTACATTTATGGTAAGTGTACACAACTGAACTATGTTATTTGTGTTTCACTGTTGCAGTCATCACATTTGGGTTGATTCCCAAAGCTGATGAAAAGGGTAGAAGCAGTCAATGAAACTAGGGGCTGGCTAGGATGCTCTGTAAGACTGGAGAGGCAAACCTTGCCCTGGATTTGGAGAAGAGAGGCAGGTGGTAATGCTTGGTAAAAGTGAGAAAAGATGACCAAGTGGCAGCCTCCAGGATGTCCCTGGTGGGGACTCCTCTGAGGAAAGCCACAGAGGTGGAAGGTGTTCTGGTGGAGTTTGCCCTGACACCCTTGGGGGGAGGCTTTCAATGCTGTTTGTAGTAGAAATGGATGCAGTGTGCTATCCATTTGGAAATGGTTTGTTTGGAGATGACTTTGCCTTCTGCCCCTTAGCAAAGCTAACCAGCAACTGATCAAACTTTCTGAAGGATTTAGTCCTGTCAAGATAGAATCTGAGCCGTCTGTGCACATCTAGAGAGTGAAGAATCCTTTCCCCCCTGTTCTGGGGATTAGGAAAAAAGGTGGGCAAATGAATGGATTGGTTGAGAGCCACACTGGACACGATCTTGGGCATGAAGGATGAATTAGATCTGAGGGATACCCTGTCTGCATGAAAGATGATGGGTTTCACAGCCATGAGTACTTGCAGCTCAGAGACTCGTCTGGCTGAAGTGATGGCCAGAAGGAATGCAGTCTTCCAGGAGATAAATGTTAGCTCTGTAGAAGAAGCTGGTTCAAAAGGGGGTAGGGTGAGCTTTTCCAATACAAAGTTAAGGTCCCAAGCTGGTGTTGGTGCCCTTCTGGGTGGCGTCAAGTTGCTAGCCCCTCTTAGGAACTATTTTATCAAAGAGTGTGAGAAAAGGGGCTGCTCAGTGGGAAAATGAGCAGAAATACCAAAGGTATGAATTTTTATAGAGGAGAAAGAGAGGTCACTGTGTGGTAGGTCAGCTAACTAATCCAGGATGAGAGAGAGAGAGGGCTGTGCCATATTGGCTCCCTTAGCCTGGACCCAGGTGCAGAACCTTTTCCATTTATTAGCATAAGACTTTCTGGTGCTAGGATGTCTGGCCGCATAGATAACATCCAGAACCTGTTTACTGAGGTTGGCAAACTGGTTTGGGGTTAGAGAATAAGTCAAGCTGCCAAATTGAGTGTCTGCAATTGGGGATGCAAGAACTCCCCTTCCCTCTGGGTCAGGAGGTTTGGAATCTGAGGAAGATGCCATGGGAGTAGCGAGGACAGGCTGCGCAGCAAGGGGTACCAGTGCTGCCAGGGCCAGCATGGAGCTGTAAGAATAGTCCTTGTTTTTTTCTCCCTTATTTTGAGCAGTACTCTGGGGATGAGTGGTAGGGGAGGAAAGGCATAGACTGATAGATTGACCAAGGGGAAGAACAAGGCATCCACTTTCCAAGCCATGCAGTGATGCTTTCTGGTGCAAAATTTGCCGAGCTGATGGTTGGTGTGGGAGGCAAAGAGGTCGACCTTCAGGGTTCCCCATTTCTGAGTTATTAAGGTGACGGTACTTCTGTTGAGTTGCCACTCGTGTGGGTCCAGAAGATTTCTGCTTAATTGGTCTGCCAGAGAGTTGAGAGGGACTGGTAGGAATTGTGCTAACAGGTGGAGTTGCATGGCAGAGGCTGTGTGCCAAAGGCTCATGACCAGCCTTGCACAGAGGGCAGCAGCGAGTCCCTCCCTGCTTGTTGATGTACCACATCACAGTGGTGTTATCTGTTTTTAATCAGGAGAGCCCCCTGGACAGAGAAGGGGCTTGAAAGCTATCAAGGCATGCTACACAGCCATCATTCCTTTTTGACTGATGTGCAGAGGGATTTGCTGTGGGCTCCATTGGCCACGTATGCACCTGCCGTCCAGGTGTGCACCCCAAGCATAGTCTGATGCATCTGTGGTGAGGGTCTGGGCGGCGGGGGGTTTGGAGAAAGGAATACCTTGTTGTGGGAGTATGCTTTTGCCCACCAAAGAAAATCTTTTCTGAGGCAAGGAATTACAGGTAGAAGAGTTTCCAGGTCTTGACAGTGTTGGCACCAAAGGCTCTTTAGGTACCACTGAAGTTTCCTCATATGCAGTCTGGCATATGGAATGAGTAGTATGCAAGATGCCATGAACCTCAGAGCTTGCAGGATTTTCCTTGAAGTTAGCTGGGGCCTGGTGGGTAGTTGGGAGAAGTAGGCTGTCAGGAAAATTTGTTTCTCTGGAGTAAGGTATGCCATTTGGGAAGCGGTGTCCAGACTTGCTCCCAGGAAGATTATCCTTTGGGTGGGCACCTGTTTGGATTTCTTTTCATTGATTGTGTACCACAGGGAGGTTAGTAGAGTTGTTACAAAGGCCAGGTGCTTGAGCAGTTTCTCCTGGCTGGCTGCCTGAATAAGGCAGTCATCTAAGTATGGGTAAATATGAATATTTCTTTGTCTGCAAAAGGCAATGGCCAGAGCCAGACATTTTGTGAAAATTCTGGGAGCAGTAGATAAGCCAAAGGGAAGCACAGAGAACTGAAAGTGTTGAGATCCTGCCCTGAAGCGTTGATACTCCCTGCATGATTCCCTGATAAGAATGTGGAGGTAGGCCTCTTTTAGATCTAGGGTGGCTAGCCAGGAGTCCTTGGAGAGCATGGGTAGCAGCTGCTGGAGGGTGAGCATTTTGAATTTTGGGATCACCAGGAAGGTGTTTAGAATGGAGAGATCAAAGATGGGACACCAGGTGCCCTCTTTTCTGGGCACTAGAAAAAGTCTGGAGTAGAAACCTTGGCCTATCTGTTCAGCAGGAATGTGCTCTACTGCCCTTATAGAGAGCAGAAACAGGATTTGCTTTTGAGCCTCTGCCCACTGATTTGGTGGTAGGATCTGTGAACCCTTCTGGGGTTGGAAGGGTGTGGAAGGAAAATTTGTATCCCTGAGACACAATGTTTAGAACCCAGTGGTCCTTGGTAATGGTGGCCCAGGTGCTTGAGTAAAATTAAAAGTTATGTACTCACCATAACGTTCCATCTGAGTAGGTAGCTCATTTGTCTGCAACCTGTGGGTTACGGATCCGATATCGGATCCGAGCCGGCAACTTGTTTCAAGCTAATGGATCCGAGCTCCTAGCTCCTCCCTTCACCCATAATCCTCTGCTAACCCTCCATGACCTCAGATCGAGTTTGCCTCTCAAAATATATCCAACAAAGGATATCTAAAAACTAATAGATCCGAAGAAGGTCAGGGGGAAGGGGGGGGATGGTTGCAGACAAATGAACTACCTACTCAGATGGAACGTTATGGTGAGTACATAACTTCTAAATCTGAAGTAGGATTGTTCATTTGTCAGCAACCTGTGGGACAGAGTCCCCAGCTACCTGCACCCTGGGTGGCCATCATGGAAGGATATTACGAAGCACCGCAGAGCCAAAGGATGCTCTCCCTCTAGAAAGCAGGTCTAGCTTGTAGTGGTTGATAAAGGTATGAGATGAAGCCCAAGTGGCTGCAGAACAAATATCATCCAAAGGAACTCTAGACTTGAAAGCCGCAGAAGTAGAAATGGAGCGAGTGGAATGAGCACGAACTCCTTCTGGTGTGGGTCTACCCGAGGCTTGATGAGCCAAGTAGGATATGTTGAGAAATCCAGCGAGATAAAGATACTTTAGAGATAGCTTTCCCCAAGTTAAATTTGGCAAAGGAAACGAACAGCTGGTCAGATAGGATGGCTGGCCGTAGACAATGAGTATAAAAATGAAGCTGTCTATGAATATTCAATGAGTGCAGCTTGTATTCACCCTTATTTTGATATTTAGGGAAGAAAACTGGTAAATTTATGGATTGGTTTATGTTGGTTTCTGATGCTATCTTGGGAAGAAAGGAGGGATTAATCCTGAGGTACACTCTATCAGGGTGAAAAATCAGGTATGGAGGCTTTACAGAAAGAGCCTGAAGTTCCGACACTCTTTTCGCTGAAGTAATGGCTACAAGGAATGCTGTTTTCCATGACAAGAATTTCAGATCCACTGAAGCAGCGGGTTCAAAGGGTGGAGCAGTCAAGGCTTGAAGAACTAAAGTAAGATCCCATGGGGGTACGGCTTCTTTTACAGGAGTTCTAAGTAAAAAGGTACCCTTGAGAAAGGTTTTACACAATTTGGCTGCCATCAAGGGCCCTGTATCATGTCCTACATGATAATGAGAAATGGCTGCCAATTGCACTTTGACAGTTGAACAACTAGCGCCTTCTTGAAAGAGTTCAGTTAGGAAGTCTAAAATGGATGGAAGAGGAGCCATAAAGGGATCTAGATCGCGGCGCTCTGCCCAGATGGAAAAACGTTTCCATTTACTGTGATACACTTTCCTGGTGGAGGGCTTATGCGTTGCCACGAGGATGGCTTTGACTGGTGAAGAGATACCGGGAGTCCTAACTAGGAGTGGAACTGGAGCAACCAAGCTGTCAGTTTCAGATTGTCCAGGTTTGGAGTTGGCAAGTCCAATGGATGGGAGATGAGATCCGGAATGGGATCTAGAATCCAAGGGTGATTCACAAGGTGAGACCACAGGAAAGGGAACCAAATTTGTCGAGGCCAGAATGGGGCAATAAGAATTATCTTGCTCCCCAACCGCGAGGCTTTCTGTAAGAGTTGTATCATCATTGGAAGAGGAGAATAGGCATAGAGTAGACTGGGTGGCCAAGCATGCACCAGAGCGTCTCTTGGAGATTCCCCTGGTGGGGGGATTAGAGCGAAGAAATTGTCGCATTTGGCGTTTGATGGAGATGCAAAAAGATCGCAGCAGGGTTGCCCCCATGTTGCGAATATCTGCTTCGCTACTAGAGGATTGAGAGAACACTCATAAGGGGTAAGAAGGGTGCGGCTGAGCTTGTCCGCTAGGATGTTGGTCCTCCCCGGAATGTGCGTTGCAATCAGAAAGCGGTTGGTGGAGATCGCCCATTCCCACACTCTCATGGCTTCGAAGCAAAGAGGATAAGATCTGATTCCCCCCTGTTTGTTGATATACCAGACCACTGACATGTCCGAGTGAATTGCAATCGTTCCTGCGGGGAGGAAGCTCTGAAGTGCTTGCAACGCCAACAGAACCGCTGTCATCTCCAGAACGTTGATATGCAGGGAGGTCTCTGTATCGTTCCACGTGCCTTGGACTGTCCTGCCTGAGTAATGCCCCCCCCCACCAGAGGCGGGAAGCGTCCATGGTCACCGTGGCGATAGGGGGAGAGGTGCAGAAGGGACGGCCCGTATGGAAGTTCGATGCTTGGAGCCACCATAGTAGCGCCCTTCTGCAAGCCTTGCTGATAGCAATGGGATGGTGGAGAGGAAGGGATAGGAAGGACCATTGCACTAACAGAGTCCATTGCAGGACTCGCATGTTCAAACGGGCGCATGGAAGGAGTGTAATCGCTGCCGCCATGGAGCCTAGTGCCCTCAGGATCAACTCCGCTGGTGAAGCCTCTGAATGAAGGATAGCCCGCACATGAAGTTGTAGATTTCTGATTCTCTCGGCAGTTAGGAAGGCTCGCAAATCTCTGGTGTTTATTCTGGCACCTATGAATTCTATGATCTGTGTTGGAGCCAGTAGAGATTTGCCGACATTGATAGTAATGCCTAGTTGTGGGGCTAGATGGAGAAAGAAGTCTCTGGCCGAGCAAAGTAGATGCCTTGTTGGTGCGGTCAGAAGCCAGTCGTCCAGGTACGGGAAGACCTGAATTCCCTGGAGTCTCAGGTGGGCCGCAATCACTGCTAACACTTTGGTGAACACCCTGGGGGCTGTGGTGAGGCCAAAGGGAAGGACCCTGAACTGGTAGTGACTGGCTCCCAGCCGGAAGCGAAGGAACCTCCTGGATCGTTTGTCCATTAAGATGTGGTAATACGCTTCCTTGAGGTCTACAGAGCACATCCAATCGTTCTCCCTCAAAAGTGGGAGGATAGATTGAAGAGTGACCATTCGGAATTTTTCCTTGGTTACTGACAGGTTCAAGCGGGAAAGGTCTAGGATGGGTCTCAGATCCCAGTCTTTTTTGGCACCAAAAAGAACCTGGAATAAAACCCTAATCCGAGCTGGTCTTGGGGGACGGGCTGGATGGCTCTTTCTTAGCAGCTGCTGTATTTCTGCGGCTGCGGCCTCCCTGTGATCGGGTGGTACATCGGGGAGGTTCTTGGATCGGGGGACATGAAGAATTGGTATTTTGTACCCTCTGGATATGATGCAAAGCACCCAGCGGTCTGTTGTGATGGACTCCCATGCCGCTAGATGTTTCGAAAAACGCCCCCCGACTGCCTCCAGAGTGGAGCAGCCGGGCAACCCCTCAGGGCTGTTGCGCAGGCCGCTCAGAGAAAGGTTCTCTGGACCCAAAATTTCTCGAAGCCCCTCTGCCCCTGGGGCGATGTCCTCCCTGTCCACCTCTGCCACGGTAGGACTGGTTGTCCGGAGCTGGTTGGGAAAGTTGTGATTTCCGGAACCACATCTTCTTCTGACCCTTTTGGTTCCTTGAAAAGGACCGCTGGGGAGCAGAGAAGAGGACTCCAACGGCAGACAACGTCTTCCCGGTCCTTCTCACTCTGGACAAGCATCTCGCGAACTGTTTTGCCAAAAAGGGCAGAACCATCAAAGGGGGCATTCGCTAAGGACGCTTTAAAAGGCTCCGTAAAGTCGCAATGACGGAGCCAGGCCTGACGTCTCATGACTAGGCCTGCTCCGCTAGCCCTAGCGGCTCCCTCTGTGGTGTGGGACAACAGCCGCATAGAGGTGTTTGAAATAGATCTCAGAGTGGCCATTTGGGTGGAGTACAATTGTTTATCCTCCTCCGACATGGACTCGGGGGGGGGGGGGTGCAGCGTATTCTTTGATAAGATCCCGCTGCATCCTGATGACATGTGCCATATAGTTCAGAGACCTTACTGAGAAGGTCGCTGAACTAAAGACTCGCTTCCCTAAGCGATCCATCAAACGGGACTCTGCTCGGTGGATGGACTGAGGGACTCTCCTGAGCCAATTCCCTCTTTGTGGCTGCCGCCATCAACATGGCATCTACAGGGGGGCCCTTACTCCAATGTGACCGGTCTGAGGGGGGGGGGGGCTAAGAATCCTATCCGGTCGCTTCGGTATTGGCTCCACGGTGTCCGGATCCTTCTATGGCCTGGTGGTAATGAGGTCCACCAGGGGTTCAGCTGGAGGGGACACCCAGGAGGTAGACGGGCCTGCCTCGAATGCCTCCAGAAACACGGACTCGTCAGAGGAAGACTTGGGGGCAGACCACCCACCTCTGATTCTCAGCATCTCCATGATGTCTCCAAAGGAGACATCCTCAGGGGGTGATCTTGGGGAGCCTTCCCCTTCCTCCAAGTCCGTGTCCTCGGTTAAGGACTCAGTGGAGTCCATGTGCCTCCTTTTGCACTTATGCTTGCGGGGAGATTCCTCGGGGGGACTGTCTGAGGAGGCCTCGCCAGCAACATGTTGTTCCAATGGAACTATCTGTGACATCGAAGCAGGCTGTCCCTTTGGCCGGGTGATGGAAGCCTGGCCCAGCAGAGAGGGAGTGCAGGGAGGAGT
Source organism: Protopterus annectens (assembly GCF_019279795.1). NCBI lineage: Eukaryota > Metazoa > Chordata > Ceratodontiformes > Protopteridae > Protopterus > Protopterus annectens. The sequence goes on from NC_056748.1 coordinate 564,053,175, forward strand.
CGATGCAAGGACCGGGGGTCCGGATGCTCTCAACAGAGCCCTCTCCACAACATCGAATGCCGAGGGAGAGACACTCTCCAATGGATCCGAAAGTCGGCTCCCACTCGGATCCGATGAAGGGATCGGAGCCGGCGCCAAGACCGTCGGATCCGAGGGACCAGTGTGCTCCGACCTGGATGGAGCTGAAGGCACACTGAATCCCCCGGATCCGAAGCTCGGACCACGGCTCCGAGAGGTCGGATCAGACAGGCTCGAGGGTGGGGTCGGATCCGAAGTACCAAGTACTGTCGGCGCCGACCCACCCCCGACTCCAAGGCTGCTCAGCTCCGAGCGCTCCGAACCCGGGTAGCGGGTCGGAGAAGGAGCAATTGGGTGGAAAAAAGGTGTCGGGCTCCCCCCCCTGAGGTGGGGGGGGGGAGGCAAGAGCACTCCCATCTATAGCTGGGCCTGGATGAACCTTCGCATCATCCGGTCCAAGTCTGTATCTGATAAGCTGAAAGTGGATCTCGAAGAGGCCACCGAGGCAGGCCTGGAATGCTGCTTCGATGACCTTGACGGAGATCGGGTCTCCTCCTCCTCGGGCCCCGGGGAGAAAGAAGGGGATCGGAGCCGAGGAGGAGGAGACCTAGAAACAGTGGAGGGAGAAGCCCGCTTAGCTGGCGGGGCCAAAACGGAGGTCTCGGCCTGCCGCTTGTGGTGCTTCTCTCTCCGTTTCTCCCTCCTGGCCTCCCTGTCCGATGACACTTTAGCGGGAGTTTGAGTCCCAGTCGGAGGCAGGGGAGCAGGAGTGGCAACCACCACAGGCTGTGATGGAGCCACGGGAGCAGCAGAGGTAGCGGAGGCCGAAGCTGAATCCGGGGGTAGAAGTCCCACCAGGACCAGCTTCGACCTCCGTTCTTTCAGTGCCCTGGGGTTGAACGCTGCACAGATAGTACAGCCCGAGGTGAGGTGTTCAACCCCAAGGCACGAGCACGAGTGTGGCCACCAGCCGGGGAGAGCTTATGGCCACACTCGGTACATTTAGAAAATATGGCTTTTGGGACCTCAGCCATTCCTTTTTTTTTTTTTTTTTTTTTAAACTAAAAAAAGAAAAAGAAATACAACTCCACACAGACACAGGCCCCAAAAGACACTCAACAAACACTCGCATACTAGCGACCAGCGAAGGGAGGGTATTAATTAAAAAATAAGGAACCTAACTCAGACACACTTTACAAGTATTAATTTAAACTAAAAAAGAATTTCCTGACGAAAAATACTTAGAAAAAGTTAACTGTTTCCCACTTATCTGCAGAGCTCAAAAAGGATCCAGCCATCACAAGCGCGGCAAACTAGATCTGAGGTCATGGAAGGTTAGCAGGGGATTATGGGTGAAGGGAGGAGCTAGGAGCTCGGATCCATTAGCTTGAAACAAGTTGCCGGCTCGGATCCGATATCGGATCCGTAACCCACAGGTTGCTGACAAATGAACAATCCTACTTCAGATTGATAGTTTTCCTGCTATGGGTAAGTGAAGGTGGGCAGAAGGAGGGAGTGAAGGAGATGAGTCACTGTGGGGTTTTACCATAAGGGGGTGGATTAGAACTCCCTGGTTTTGAAGTGGAGGTAGTCCACTGCTTAGATCTCTGCATTTCCTGGGGCTGTTGTCTGGGGGGGGGGGGGTTTCTGCTTCTACGGGGCCTAGGCTGGGCCGGTTTACTGGGAGCAGGAACGCATTTGGAGGGACAATGCCTGCTGAACCTAGGGAGCTGGACCTGCAAGAAATCCTTAACTGTTTGCATAGATTTTGCTATTTCTTCCATCTTTTTTAAGACCTCTTCTGCCTTGGTGCCAAATAAGTCATCTTTGTGCAAGGGGGCATCCAACAATTTAGATATGACATGATCTGGCAGGGGCTGTTCCTTAAGCCATGCATGCCTTCTAATGACAGATCCAGTGACTGCTGCCCTGCAAGAAATTTCTAGGGCATCAAACCCACAGTGCAAGGTGCGTTTAGTTACTTGACTTACAGAATGCATTAACTCTTTAGATTCTATCCAAGCAGGAAAGGAAGACATTTTTTGTTTAAGGAGATCCAAGGTATGTTGCTGAAATTTCAGCTTATGGAACTGACAATTTAGTGCCCTGATAGCAAGAGTAGCTGAAGTGTATTCTTTCTTACCACATCTGTCCAATGGTTGGAAATCCCAGTCTGAGGGGGTGGGATTCTTAGTAGAGGTTGCTTTAATTCCTTTTAGCCCTTGAGAAATGACCTCAGGATCAGCTGTAGAATTTTTAAAAAGATATTTATGGGGGTCAGGCACTCTATAGTACCTGCCTGATGTTCTGAAAGCAGGAGGAAGGGAGTCAGAAGTCAAGCTGGATTTGAGGAAAACATCTTCCACAACATCCAGGACTGGGGGAAAGGTCAAAGGTCTGTGTTGTGGAAGATGTAGGAATTTCCTGAGTCTCTTTTTAGACTGAGGGTAATCCTGACTCTCCCATTGGAAATGCTCCCTTAAGGTATGCAGGGTTTCCCCAAAGGGAAAATCCTCTGGGGGAAGAGGCTGAAGGAATGGAATCCTCTGCATCAGAATCCCCACAGGTGGAGAAGGGTTGCATGTCTTCATTTTCAGATGCATCAGATTCATCTGACTCTTGTTCAGACAAAACTACAGGGGACAGATCTCTCTTGGAAGGGGTAGTTTGGCTTCTCCTGATCAGCATAAGGTCTTCCACCATTTTATGCATTTGAGACTGAGGCAAAGTAGCAGGCATCTGAGAGTGGGTAGTCAGTTTCTTGGGTGTGGTTTGTACCCTGGGCCTAAGAAACTTGGTAGTTTTAGAAAGAAAGGTAGTCGCAAAAGAAGACATCTGTTTGTGTCAAGATTCGGTAGTGCAAAGGACTTCCTCGGAAGCCAGTGCCTACTCAGCGACTCTGGACCCATCCAAGGTTGAGACGGCCGCAGGATTCTTAATCGAGGAAGAGTTTTGCGGCATACCGGATTCCGAAAGGGTCTCAGTAGCGGCCTATGAATCTGTGCAATCTGTCTCTGTCTTCATCTTTACGCTTTTCACAAAATCTGCAGTCGGATGGCCTACCAAAGCTGTATCGGAATTCAAGGACTGTAAGCGAAAATATTTGGTTACAATAAGGGCCTGACGACGGATAGTTCTGACGTTGAACAAAGCACAGAGGCAACGAGGGATGTCGTGGTCTGGGCCTAAAAAAGTGACGTAGTAAGAGTGGGAGTCTCGGTGTGGTATTTGTTTTCTACAGACGAGACAATTATCAACTTTTTCTGACATCGGTTAGTGTAAGAAAAAAAGGAACCCCAATGGGGTACTTAGCTTTAGAAGACTTCAATTTGGTAGATTAAACTCGGGTAGCGGCCGACCCGCACTTATGCGAACTGCTTCTGCTTCGGGCTTCACAGCAAGAAAGACGGATGTAATGGCGTCGGCTGCCTTACTTTATACTACTGACGACCTGATGTCAGTCCTCAAGCGACAGCAACTGATGCAGAAATACTAAGTCTCTGGTATTCAGGCCAGCCGAGGGCTACCCTGGCAGGGATAACCCAAATGTGATGACTGCAACAGTGAAACAAGAAGAACATCTGGTCTCCAAATACCCTCCTTTCTGTGTACTAGAAACATCCTGGAGTAAAACCCCCTCCCCCTTTGGGACACAAGCACTTCATGAATAGGAAGTATCCTGAGACAAAAGGTCCTGAAGCACCTCTGGGGAAAAAGGGAAGTTATTCCTGAGGGGGGCCAAGTAATACCCATAAGGGGGGGGGGGATTTCCACACAATGAAATACCCTGACGAATAATGGACAGAGCACAGGAATCCTGAGTAATCTGAAGCCAAACAGGAACAGGCAGAGAGAGTCAAAGAAAAAGAGGAAAGTGGCTATGAAGAATAGGATAGTCAGACCACACCTGGTTATCTGGAAATGAAGACTAGTGAGGCCCTGAAGTCTGACTAGCCTTAGCAGGACCCTTCTTTCTTTTAGAAAGAGGACAAGATTGCCTGTGAACAAAGGCTGGCTTATTGGGGTAGTTTCTCTGAAATTTAGGAACAGGGCAAACGCATGTTTGAGTTCCTGCAACACCTTGCCCTTATCCTAAAGGGACTTAAATTAGCAGCAGCTTCACCAAACAAGTGTTTATTATCAAGAGAGGCATCCATCAACTTAGCCTTAACATAATCAGGCAAAGGTTAAAGCCTAAGCCAAGAATACCTCCGCATAACTCACCAAAAGCAACAGTCGTAGCAGAAGCATCTGATGCATCATAACTACACTTGATGGCATGACAAGGCACCTGGGAGGAAGTCCCTAACAGGGAAACAGCAGAAGTTTTACCCTCAGAGTATGGAAGAAGAGAAATAACCAGACAAGCCTAGGATAAAACAGCCAACATATACCTAGAGATATGGGTCTGATAATTAAAGCCCTAAAAGCCAAGGTAGCCGAGGTGTAAACCATCTTACCCAGCCTGTACATGGTTCTGCTGTCTTCATCAGAGGGCAGTAACTTGAACAAAGGAAACAATCAAGAGGGCTTGTTAGAGGCTACAGACACCACTGAGGGATCAGCAGCAGGACACAAACAAAAAATTTGCAGTCCTCAAACACCCTATAAAAACCCTGAGTGAAGGCCTGTCACTCACTCTGTGGATCCTTAGAGGCAGGAGAAACAAGCTTAGTTTTTGTTTTATCTTCAATTTGACAGCTGCCTTATAAAACTTGGAAGGTTCTGACCCAGGATGAAATTTCATTTATAGTAGTATGCACTTCTTCCCTGACTAAAATCTAATGAACACCCCTAGGCCCCTCGGAAATGATCAACAATGACTCCCCCTGAATGACAAACGGATATTTGCAAAGCCTCCTCGGATGTGCTGAAAGCCAGATCCCCACCTACCTCCAAACACAGTCGAAGCAGAAGAATCCGACAACAAAGTCAGGTGAACCTCCGGATATTCAATCACCTCTGCAGAAACATCCAGCAGAGGCTGAGCAGTGGAGGATTCTGGCTTAGGCTTCTTGGCCTTCTTTGCTAATGGCTGTTTCTCAGGAAGTGAAGTTCCCTCCATCATAACTTTAGAAAAAAGTTTAAGTCACTGATTCTCAAGATACTGCACTAAGGATGAAAGCCTACTATGCAAAGTTGTAGGCACAAAAGCCTGACAGATGGAACAAGACATATAGTTGTGTGAGGTGCCAAGGCAAAACAGACATTGTTCGTGATGATCTTTAAGGGGAATCTGTCTCCCACACCGGCATTTATCCTTCCTGGATGACATGAAGGCCCATCAGCAACAAAAGAAAAGACAAGTAAAAAGGAACCTCAACGGGGCACTTATCTGCAACAACTTGGAAACCAGCAACGGAACATAGGCTTTCAGAACAATGATCAAGAGATGGCATTCGGACTGGTACCAAATAAGTTTAGATGATGGTATGTCCGGATGTCACCTTTATGCCCTATGCTATGCGAGGAGCATACAAGTGACGTACGGTGCACCTTAAAGCAACCTAAGGCTTTGTTATACTGGCTGGATGTCGGGCTGCCCTAGGCAGGGGTCCCTAATAAGAATACTGCAACAGTGGAATGGAAGGACATCTTCTCTTTGTGTATGACATGTCACTTTAAGAATAGTGCTCTTCTGTAAACAAATTAATAAACAAAAAGGAGGGAAGAAAGACTAGAGCTCTTCTCAAAGCATAAGTTCCTGCCAATCTCAGATGGAAACAACTGTAAAATCATCTCCGGTGTTTTCTTCCACTTTATGAAGTGGAGACTGTCCCCCTAAAAGAAACTGTCCCCCCAAAAGAAATCTTTTCAAAGGGAGCATCAGGACTGGTAGATTCCCCTTTCTCTGACCATATCAAAGATGACAAGTAGATGAAAACTAATTCCTGGCAAACTAAAAAGTGTCAGACTTCCATAATACAACATAAATGGAGACTAAATTTTTTAAAGAAAGAATCCTATCAACAAAAACATAGATATGTACTTACCAAAACAACAGGATTTAGTTTGTCTCATGTCCATACACTGTAAACTGTAGGACTAGTTAAACTTTCTCTGGGGCAATGAATCTGACAATAGCTTGAGCTCCTCCCCTACCTCATATCATCTCTGTCCTGCCTAGCCTCTCTAGATAGAATGTGCAGTCAACAGAACAGCTGTGGACATTAAGCTTCAACTCAGCAGAGTAAAACAAAATTTAACAAAGGGAATTTATGCACCTAATTAGCCACATCCCAAGGCCTCTGGTGCACCTGCAAGTCTCAGCAGAAAAAGACAATTCAGAGGAGCACTGGTGGGTGAGTTTACAATGTATGGACGCTTGCTTATACTGCTGCAACTGTTTGTGCACAAAAAGGAAGGCCAATTGAAGGGGGCATTACGAAAGGTTACACTGCAATGCTCTGTAGAGCCAAGGAAAAACACTGGCACATTTATGTTCAGTTTGGACTGAATAGCTACTTTTGGTATCAAGGATGGATTAGTTTTGTAGGGCAATGCTGGAACTTTGAGGACAGGGCATGCATTTTGGAGACTGTTCTGGCTGAAAAGATAACAACAAAGAATAGACTTCCAAGACAAAAAAATGAAGGTTTGTTCTGCAAACTTGATCAAAGCAAGGCAACAGGAGTCTTTCTAAAAAAACACTCAGGTCATTGGAGTGGGATGGGATAAGATGAGGAGGAGGGCCCCAGAATAAAAGATTCCACTCAAGAAAGGTTTACATAACTTGCGCGAGGCAAAAAAAGATGATGAAAAGCTCTAACAAAAGAAGAATATGGAGGTCAAATGAAAACTGATTGAGGAAAAGCTGGATCCTGAATCAAGTCACTCAGATGAAAAGGAGAAGAAGCTAAGAAAGGGTGCAACCCTACTATAGTTACCCATACAGAAAACTTGAACCACTTACTTCTATAATTCTTTCTGGTGGTAGGTTTTTGGGAAGTTGAAATGAGCTGCACTAACCTGGGAGGAAATGAAGGATCCCTGGCCATTACTGGAAGTTGACAAACCATATAATTAGCTATAAGGGATGTACTGACCAGGTGAGACTGCCTGGGTGGGTGACACAGCAGCCAGGGCAGCTGTGGTAGAAGTGGAGGTTTCCTTATCAAGTGAGGCAAAATCAGGGGAAAACATACCTTGTGCAGCAAGTATAGAGCTATAAGAATCAACGTTGCTTTGCAGGTCTTGGTTTTCACTATGAGAGGTACAAGAAAGCAAGCCGGGGTGGGGGTGGAGTCCACATGTGGAGCAACACACCTCTGGGTGTGTGCATCCCTAATGAGAAAGGGAAAGAGGTCTCCTCATTTGATGCTGAAAGGTGAAATGAAGAGATTGCAAAAAGACTTCCCCATCAACAGAAAGTTTTCAGAGCCATTCACATGTTTAAAAAACATTTGTGTGGAAGCAAAATGCGTCTCCTCAACCTGTCCGTAATGACACTGGCTTTCCCTGAGATATGTGTTGTGATCAGAAAATGATGTGAAGACATAGCAAATTCCCAAATCCTCAAAAGGTAGAATCTCATTTTACCCTGCTTGTTTTGCTGCACTATAACACTACCATGTTGTTTGAGTGGACAGATACTGCACCTTGTGGAAAGTCGTCCTGGAAGGCCTGTAGTGCTAGGTAGGCTGCCCTCCTTGCCAGCAGGTTTATGTGCAGTCAGGCCGCCAATATTGTCCTTATTCCTTGGATCATCTTGTATAAACAGTTCTCGCCACAACACCACAATGGACACATCTGTGGTCAGTGTAGCTGCTAGCAAGAGTTGCAAAAACTGGCGTCATCCCAAGAGGTTGTCTGGTCATGTTCACTACAATAAGTGCTTTAAGCAAGTCCTCGATAGTTTGATTAAGTTTGTAATATGATCTTTTGATTGACAGCACTGGATTTTGAATGCCCACTATAGGACTCTTATATGAGATGGAGTGTGTGGAATTGTATGAATTGTGGCTGCCTTCAAACCTACAACTCAAAGAACCGCAGCTATATTTGGACTGGGGTTCTGACACAAATTTTGTACTACTTGTACCCACTCTGTTGGGTGGTAGAATTGCCAATTTTTGGATGGTACCTAGTTGACAGTTTATAAATAACAGGTTGTGTGTGGGTTCCAGTTGGGCTCAACTATGATGATGATGATGACGATGATGCTGCTGATACCCAAGGATAGGCAAAGCTGGAGCAAGTACTCCCTTGCTAATAGGAGTTGCTCCTTTGTGGCAACAACAATGAGACAGTTACCCAAGTAAGAAAAAACTCTGATTCCTAGAAAACATATGGACTGCTACCGCTGCCATTCATTTTGTGAACACCTGGGGAGCTGTGGTAAGACCAAAAAGCAGGGTCTTGAAATGCTGATGACTGGCTCCCACCTGAAAGTGTAGAATCTCCTGGTCAACCTCCTTCTTGCATTTTGGGAAGGATAGATTAAATCATGACCAACAGGAAAGTTTATTTCTTGACTTGCTAATTTAGATGGCCGAGTTCCATAATCAGTCTGCAGTCCTGAGTTTATCTGGACACCAAGAAGAATTTAAGTAAAATCTTAACCCCTTCTGGTTTAGTGGAACTTCATGGGTGGCTCTCTTGGTCAGAAGGTTTACTACCTCCTGTTCTGCCACCCTTCTATGTTAGTGTGGAACTGTCTGAGCATGAAAAGGTGGGTTTATGACATACCTTGGAAAATGTATGACAGTGTCTGGATATTCTCTCCTTAATCCACATGCTGCACATGAAGGCCTCCCATTCATTCAGATAAGAAGGGAAAGTCATTCCCAGACTGCCTCCAGAGTGGGACAATCGGAAAGCTGAGCAACTTCTCAGGAGTTATACAGACCATTCTATGTTGTGGAGCATCATGGATACTCTGTTGTTGCTTGCCACTTCTGTTTCTGGGATGGTGGTCACTGGAGAATTCCCTCTGCTATGGGTATTCCTAGCACACTGACATTACTGGTTCTTTCTATACCATACGTTCTTGTCTCATTTTTTTGTCTTTTTTAATAGTCTTTGAGATGCCAAGAGCTTGACCACAGCAGAAGTATGCAGCTTGTCTGCTTGTTCACATTGCTGCAACTATTGCTTTTACTTTTTTGCCCAAATGAGGAAGGAACCAACAAGGGAAACATTCACAAAGGCTTTTTTGAAATGCTCCACAATGCCAGTAAGGTGCAGCCAGGCCGGACTCATCATGACAATGCCTAAACCTGTCATATAAAGCAGTTCTACCCATGGAGTTATGAAGATGCATGGACACTAATGAATTAACATCTGCCACCTGGGACTTCAACTGCTTGTGGGTATCTACAAGTGCAGCTATTTCAGAGTTCATAGTATTTTTGTCCACCAGGTCCCTCAAACACCAGGTCATTTGTGCCTTGTAACAATTCATTGCCCAAATAGAGAATGTAAGCTTCTCAAACCACCATCTTCAAATGCTTTATCAGGAGGATGAATGGCTTCGGCATCCTTTAAAGTCTCACATTTGGTGATTCCTGACCAAACAAAGTTGGCAAAAAGTCCCTTGCCGCTAATGTGGCCTATCCTTGGAAGCCCACAGTACTATCAGTCTTTCAGGGAATAGTTTTGGCAACAACTGGTTCCCCTCTAAGCTTTGTTGCAAACCACATCTATCATTTTGTCAGGAGGGGTAACAACACAGCCCATTGGGAGGTGGACCTGAAGGCTTCTTGGTGGTCTGTTCCTTTGGGGAGGTGGAGTCAATTAACCATGATCTCCTCCCCTTTTTTAAAAATTTCCCCAAACTTTGGGTCCTCAGGATGGGACTGGATGAAGCCTTCCCTTCTTCGAGGTCCACACCTGGGGAAAAAGACCTCAGTGGAATAGTCAATCTGCATCCTTGGATTCATTCTTCCTTGGAATACTCTGAGGGGAATCATCAGAATTTCTCTGGGAACAGTGCAACTTAGAGTGAAAAGTTCTACTTCCTTCTATTTCTTGGTACTAGTAAAGAAAAGCTAATGACAGACTATCAGTTCCAAAATCAGCAGTGTGAAGGAAAGGAACCAGTGGAGTGCGTGCCTATACCAGCTTGAAGATCCCCGATTTCTTCCATGTCAAGAGGTGGCTGAAGCAGTCACTGCACCAGATGCTTCCGCTCTGAAATCCATGCCAATACCATAGTGAGGGGCAGAGTATCAACACTATCCACTGACACTGATGACCTTGGTGTTCTGCTGACTGGCGCAGGTTTTTAACAATGAAGGACTGAACATCTAGTGTGCTGACACGGATAATGGCCCCAAAACCATCAGGGCTGAGCCCAGCACAAATCCCTTGGCATTGACACTATTGTATCTAGTTGGGGGGGTCAGCATCATCATCAACACAACTACAAAAGTTAAAAGCACATACACCATGGAAGGAACACAAAAGCTGTGTACTTCACATAACACTAGATCCTTTCATTCATGTCCATCACATACGAGTGAATGCTCGAGCTCCAGCTGTGAACCCCTGTATGATGTTCCCCTCCCATCATGCAACATTAGCCAGAGTTACCCAAGATAGTTTGGCACCCTGTTCACACCTGCACACGTATAAATGTGTGTATGTATAAATAAATATCTACACATATATACAAACATATGTATCTTAGATCTAGTTTAGAAAGTCGACAGACTACAATGTCAACTTTCTAAACACTGAGATCAGAAACTCAAACCCTCACTTAACTGAAATGTGGAAGGCCAAATTTTATGCCAACAGGCAGTATGATAGCCTTACAGCAAAAAAGATGGAAAGAAGCCCATCTAAGTGTTTTTGCAGGGGGCAAGCCTCTCTGCACCAGACACCTTCTGCAACCTAAATACACCAACTCCAAAACTGCACTATCCATGAGGAAAGGGCATATCCCGCTACCCCACGGACTGTCAAATCATAAGTATATTTTATATATATATATATATATATATATATATATATATATATATATATATATATATATATATCTATATCTATATATATAGAGAGAGAGACACGTACACACACTCTATGTAGGAACCAGTGGATCAGGAGTAAAGGTGGGAAGGTGTAAAAAAAACAAGGTGGCCAGCCCTTGGTTAGATCATCACTTGGTGGCTGCTGCATTTGGTGTTTTGTGGGGAAGCAAAAAAATAAAACATCACAGCAGGAAAAGCTCCAACTACTGAAAATTTGCCTTGCTACTGCTGGATCGAGGTACCCATTCATGAGGTATCAGAAAAGATCTGCTAAGTCTGTCCGCAAGGCAGCTGAAAGCTCAGGAATGCATGCTGGTATGAGAAAGTGGTGCACGGCCAATACCCATTGATTCCAGACACAAATGGTAGACCCCGGCTCCTCTTTGTTGATGTACCAAACCACTGTTACAGTATCCATTTGGATAGAAAAAAAAGACTCCCAGAGCAAGGTAGTCCTAAAGTTCCTGCTATAGAAGGAGGCTGCCTGCATCTGTAGGACACTGATGTGAATGTTGGCCTTGTTGGCAGTTCACAAAGCTTGGACCATCCTGCCACTGTAATGCTCCCCCCAATCCTCTCATTGTACTGTCTTTTCTATCCTAGGGGGGAGGAGGAGGCATCAGTGGTCACAACTAGGGAAGCAGGAAAAAAAGGGCCTGCCAGAGTGAATAAGAGGGGATTCTAGCCACCACTACAAATGCTAACTGCACATATAGGTTATCAAGGTTTGTTTAGAGAGGGGATGCAGAAGATGAGACTACTGGGCATGTAACAACCACTGAAGTACTCTTATATGGCAATGTGCACACACTGATCCATTATTATTAAAGATGCCATGAGCTCTAGAACCCCGAGAACCAGACCAGTAGTGACGGATGTAGTCTGAAGAAGAGTTAGAACCACCTGCCTCAAAGTCTAAATTCTGTCTTGTGGGAGAGAAACTATGGATTCTGTTGTGTCCAAGTAGCAGCCTGTGCACAGCACTTTCTTTGTTGGGAAGAGATTTGACTTCTGAAAGTTTATGGATATTCTCAAGGACAGATACCGCCTGAGAAGACAGGTTTTGGTCTCGGGGGGGGGGGGGGAGAGGGAGAGAGAGGGGGGAGGGGGGAGACAGAGACACTGGCTGCAGCCAGGAACCAGTTCTGCAGGTTCAGGAAAACTAGTCGTTGATGAGCCGCTATGATAACCATGCACTTTGCAAACACCCTGGGGGGCTGTGGTGAGCCAAAGGACAAATCTCTGATTTGAAGATGACAGTCTCCCAGATGGAAGCAAAGGAATTTCTGGGACACTTTCACTTCCTTTATGTGAAGGGAAGCATCCCAGAGATCCACCAAGCACATCAAGTCGCTCTGGCTGAGACAAGGCAAGATAGACTGCAAGGTGACAATTCTGAACTGGGTCTTACTCACATATTTGTTTAGGTGGCAGACGTCCAATGTAGGACCAAGGTCTTGATATTTCTTCAGAACCAAAAGAATCTTGATTAAAGACCTGACCCTCTCTGGCCTGGTCGGACCTCTGGGATGGCTCTTTTGGAGGGTAAAGAAGTGATTTCTTCCCCTGCAGCTCTTGCCTGATTAGGTAGTACATCTGGCAGTGGTCGTTTTGGTTTTGGATGTGTTAAGAAAAAGGGTGCAAAATAGCCAATGGATATGATCCCTTGGACCCATTTGTCCCATGTGATGACTTGACACTCAACTTGGATAAAAAGATAATGGACCCCTGACTGCCTCCAGTGGGGAGCAGTCATTCAGGTTCAGAGACGATGAGGTTGTCTATTCTACAACAAACTATGACATCCATGGCTTTGTGGGCCTTAACATTTCCTAACTGGAAGATGGAGAACTAGGGTGGGAAGGAAAAGAGTGGAAACCCAAAAATAATGGATGTGGAGAAGAGGAAATATAGCTAGAAGTTGCCATGATGGTTAATGTGTTTACCTCAAAAACACAAGGTACAGGCTTTGATTCTCACCCTTAAGGAAAACTGGCTAAGCTAAAAATGACCTTAAAGGGCAGCTAACCTAGTACTTACCTATGAACACTGTTTGTAATGTCAAAGGGGACAGTTTCTTAAAGTATGCTATTCTGTCTCCTTGAGACGCTGCCTCTCCATTCCCTTCTCTGTTTGCCTTTGTCATTCACAGGGCCACTTTTTAACATGCCTTCCAAAGCTAATTTGCTCCTAGTGTCCAAGAGTATATGCAAGAATTAAAGTCTTTGCAAAGGACACATTCTGGATCAAGATGTCCAGCCTCAAGACAAACACTAGTTGTACGGTTCCTGGGACAGAATCCTGTGGTTCCACTGGTGGCATTTCTTAAAACCAGGAACATTCTCTTTATTGTCCTGGTCATAGTTTCAACTATTGAAACTGCCTACAACTAACAATATAATAAAAAAAAAAAAAAAAAAAAAAAAAAAAAAAAAAGTTAGTCTAGAGCAGGAAGAAGACAGACCTAAATTGTGTGTGTGAATGGGAAGGAAGAGAGAATGAGATGGAAACAGAATAGGAAAGACTGAGAAATAAAAAATCAGAGATGAAAGTATTGACAGAAGTAAACAATTATAAAATACACATTTGTAAAAGTTCTGGAAAAGTTTTACGAACTTGCCTGAAATTGAAAACCACAAAAATCCCCGCCTAACGCTTGAACTATCCTGGGTCCATGCTGAAGCTGGATGGTAGAAACAAGACCTGGAGAGGCTAGGCAGGAAAGAGGTATTATGGGTAAAGGTAGGAGCTTGAGCAAGTGAAATTAATCACTGCTGCAAAGGTGTGCCTTCACAGACCATTCCAGCAAGTTGCAGTATTCGGAAAAGACCAACATAAATCTACATTTAATTGCACCTGCAGCTTTGTCAGATAGCGGCAATCAACTAAATTAAGAAGGAAGTGTTTTAAGTGATAAATTATATTGACTGGAAGACAAATAGTTCAATAAACACATTATTAGAGACTGCAAAAAGTACAGTTTTGTACCTACCATAAATGTAGATGTCCGATAGGTATGCATCTGCAGTCATCACATATGGGTTGTCCTGCCTCAGGCAGCCCTTCGGTTGGCCGGATTCCAAAGTCTGGGTCCGGCATCGGCTGATGTCGCCCTTTCCCCGACGTCATAGCACCTGGGGTATAAAAGCATCAGCCGACGCCATCTTCCTCAGTTTTTCTTGCCCCAGATGCCAGGTGCCCTCTAAGGAAGGCTAAATTTGGAGAAATGCAATAAATTCCAAACATGCACAGAAATATATATATATATATATATATATATATATATATATATATATATATATATATATATATCTAAATAAAACAAATACACCATAATAGATAACCCCAGCAAGCTATGAGAGGGATAAGTACCTAATAAATACCACAGAGAGGAAGGAGGGAGGGTAAACCTGACTGCAGATGCATACCTATCGGACATCTATATTTATGGTAGGTACAAAACTGTACTATGTCCTTCAAGGATGCATCTGCAGTCATCACATATGGGTAGAATACCATAGCCAATCTGGGGGTGGTGGATCTATGTAAAGGATGGTGTAGCTAAAATGCCCTGCAGGACTGCCGTAGCAAAGCCTGCTCTGGATCTGGAATATAAAGGTAAATTGTAATGCTTGGAAAATGTATGCACGGAGCTCCATGTAGCAGCTTCTAAAATGTCCTTGGTAGCCACCCCTCTTAAGAAGGCTGTGGAGGTGGCTGTGGCTCTGGTCGAATGAGGTCTAATGTTAGCTGGCACAGTTTTTCCATGAAAGGAGTAACAAAAACGAATGCAATTTCCTATCCATTTAGAAATTGTCTGTTTTGAAATTGCTATCCCTTGTGCACTAGCAGCATATGCTACAAACAGCTGGTCAGTTTTTCTGTAACTTTTAGTTCTGTCCAAGTAGTAGCACAACTGTCTGTGTATGTCCAGGGTGTGCAGAAGCTTTTCCCCTTTGTTTTGTGGATTTGGAAAGAAGGTAGGCAGGTGAATAGCTTGGTTTAACGAGACCCTGGATACCACCTTTGGCATAAATGAAGGATTGGTTCTCAAAGAGACTCTGTCCTGATGAAAGATAAGAAATGGCTGCACTGCCATGAGGGCCTGTAACTCAGATACTCTTCTTGCTGAGGTTATGGCCAGAAGGAAAGCAGTCTTCCAGGACAGGAACTGTAGTTCTGCAGATGCTGCTGGTTCAAAGGGAGGCAGTGTTAGTTTTTCCAACACAAAGTTAAGGTCCCAAGTAGGCACTGGTGGATTCCTTGGAGGATTAATGTTTTTAATTCCTCTTAGAAACTGTCTTAGGAGAGGATGAGAGAAGACAGGTGGATCAGTATTGTACTCTGCTGAAATTGCTGACGCATGAATTTTAATGGAAGAGTAAGACAGGCCATTGTGAAACATTTCTGCCAAATATTCCAGGATATGTGCCATGTTCATAACTTTTGCATCTAGGCCCTTTGAGGTGCTCCAGGTGTGAAATCTTTTCCATTTTGCTGAGTATGCCTTTCTTGTGGAAGGCCTGCGAGCTTCCATGATGATATCCTTCACTCTCTTGGATAGCTTGTCCTGGTGATGAATCAAGGTATTTTCCAGGCAGTTAGTTGCAAAGTTTTCAGGTTGGAATGCAGAGTTTTGTAATTGTGCTGTGTCAGGAGAAGCGACCATTGTGGAAGAAGCCATGGTTTAGTCCGTGACATGCTCTTTAGCAATGGGTACCAGTGCTGTCTTGGCCAGTCCGGAGCTATCAGAATCACTCTCTACTGCTCTGCCCTGATCTTCAGTAAGACCTTGGTCATTAATGGAAGAGGTGGGAATGCATACACTGTTAGAGTTCTCCAGCTGAAAGAGAGGGCGTCCACTTTCCATGCTTGTGGGTGGTATGTCCTTGAGCAGAATTTCTTCAGCTGGTGATTGTGTGGGGAGGCAAAGAGGTCTATGTCCGGTCTCCCCCATGATTGTGTTATCTGATGGAAGATGTCTGGGTGCAGCCTCCATTCGTGTGCATCCATGATGTTCCTGCTTAAGCTGTCCGCCAGTATATTGTCCTTTCCTGGCACAAACTGGGATTGCAGCTCTATATTGAGTGTCAAGGAAAGTTCCCATAGCTTCATTGCCAGTCTGCAAAGAGGGTAGGAATGGGTACCTCCTTGCTTGTTTATGTACCACATAACTGTGGTGTTGTCTGTCCTTATTAGCAGGTGGCCTTGATGTAGAAATAGCTTGAAGGCCTCGATTGCATGTATCACTGCCAGCATTTCCTTTTGGTTTATGTGCATGCGTAGCTCTTTTTGTGACCATAGTCCTTGAATGCACCTTCCCTCCACGTGCGCTCCCCATCCGTGGTCTGAAGCGTCCGTTGTAATGGTTTGGCTGGCTATTGGTTTGCTGAAAGGCAGACCCCTGTTTGACTGGCTTGCTTGAGCCCACCACAGAAATTCCCTTTGAAGGCATGGGATGAGTGGTATCAAAGTTTCCAAGCTGTGACTGTGCTGAGTCCATAAACTCCTTAGGTACCATTGTAGTTTCCTCATATGTAGCCTTGCTTGAGGAATCAGAAGAATGCAAGAAACCATGTAACCCAGGGCCTGCAGGATTTTCCTTGCAGTCAGCTGAGTTTGTCTTGACAGGTTTTTGAAGTAATCCGGTAGTTGACTTTGTTTTTCTTCTGTGAGGAAAGCCATTTGGGTGGTTGTGTCTAGATTCGCACCCAGAAAAAAGTTATTCTTTGGGATGGTACAAGTCTTGACTTGTGAATGTTGACTGTATATCCCAAGGCCTGAAGAAGATGGATGGCATAATTCAAGTGTTTTACCAATGCTTGTTGGCTGTCCGCTTGTATAAAAGGCAGTCGTCCAGATACTGGTATATTTGCATCCCCTGAAGTCTGCAGTGTGCAATTACTGATGCCAGGCATTTCGTAAATACTCTGGGCGCAGTAGATAAGCCAAAGGGCAATGCTGAGAATTGATAATGCTCTGAACCTGCAAGAAATCTGAGGTGTCTTCTGCAGCTTTGTCTGATAGGGACATGCAGGTATGCCTCCTTGAGGTCCAGAGTTACCAGCCAAGACCCCTTGCCCAGCATGGGAAGGAGTTGCTGTAGAGTCAGCATTTTGAATTTTGGCACAATGAGATAAGTATTCAGTGCGGACAAGTCGAGAATAGGCCTCCATTGCTTTTCTTTTCTGGGAACAAGGAAGAGTCTGGAATAAAATCCTTGGCCTTGTTCTGAGAGAGGAACCTTTTCTATTGCTTTCATTTGCATTAAGTTGGAGATTTGTTTCAAAGCCTCTGCCCTTTGATTTGGTGGCAGGTCTGGCATGCCTTTTCTTTTCGGTAATGTGTGGAAATGGAACCTGTATCCTTTGTCTATTATTTGTAGTGTCCATTTGTCCCTTGTAATAATGTACCAATTTTCTGAGAATAAGGAAAGCTTTCCGCCCAAAGGTGCTTCCAATTGAGCCCTGGTTGGCGGTGTCAAAGTAAAGTCATTGAGTCTGTCCTTGTGCAGCAGCTGTAGGCCCTGCACTACCTCTCTGGTTGGGAGGCTGCCATTGACGTCCTCTGTAGGAGCCTCTAGCTTGCCCTCTACCTCTGGCACGCCTGTTCTTGCCTCTCTGAAATCTCTCCGTGTCTGGAAAGGACCAGTTCTTGGAAGGCCAGTTTCTGCTGAATCTTGGTGGTTGGACTTGCATAAAATCTTTGACTGTTTGTACAGATTTTGCCTTTTCCTCAAATTTCTTTAAGACCTCCTGAGCAGTGGAGCCAAATAACTTTTGCTTTTCCAGTGGAGCATCCAGAAGCTTTGCTTTAACATGGTCTGGCAGAGATTGTTCCTTCAGCCAAGCATGCCTACGCATGACTGCACCTGTCATAGCTGACCTACATGAAGCTTCCAATGCATCATAACCACACTGCAAGAAATGGTTGCTAACCTGTTGAGAATTATGTACCAGATCCTGAAGTGATTTGCGATCTAGGGGTTCAGGTGAAGACAGTTTTTTATGCAATTCATCTAACAAATACTCTTGGTACTGTATCATATGGAATTGACAATTTAAAGCCCTCATAGAAAGGGTAGCAGAAGTATACACTTTTTTACCCAATCGCTCTAAAGCCCTAGACTCCCTTTCAGAGGGGAGTGGATTTTTTGTAGTGACAGCTGCAACTCCTTTAGGGCCCTGGGAAATAGTCTCTGGATCAGCAGAGTGGGCCTTGTAAAGGAAAAGATGCGATTCCGGGACCCTGTAATACCTATCGGGTTTGGCAGGAGCCGGAGGGAGAGTGTCAGGGGTTGTGCTAGACTCAGAATACACATCATCAATGACATTCAAAACAGGGGGAATAGCCAAAGGTCTATGCTGAGGCAAATGTAAGAAGGTCCTTAATCTCTTCCTGGAATCAGAGAATTCCTGGCACTGCCATTGGAAATGCTCCCTCATAGTGTGCAGAGTTTCCCCAAAAGACAGCTCTTCAGGAGGGGAGGCCAAAGGGATAGATTCCTCTGCATCAGAATCCTCGTAGGCCAAAAAAGCCTCCTCCTGGTAGTCCGAGAGAGCAGAGCCATCAGAGGCCTCATCTGAGGAGAGGGGATCAGAAAGCTCAACCCTGGGCCTTTTTTCTGTAGGAGGTTGAGAGCCCCTGTCCGGATGAGGCTGTGAGCCCCTAATTAATGAAATAAGGTCCTCTGCTAGACTATGGATCTGAGAACCTGTAGTGGGTCCCTGAGGGATAACCCTGGGAGGCATAGATTTTGAGTGTTTAGCAGCTTTAGCCCTAGAGAATGCCTTAATAGACATGGATGCAGGAGGCCTGGCTGCACCACGTGCTGGAGTAGTTTTGTCTAAGGGAATGGTGTCGGAAGGTTCCTGGACACCAGATTCTAATGGAGATTCAATAACCGATACAGTAGTGGCCTCCAGGGCTGAGGTTGTCGGTTGTACGGTTTTGGTGTACGGAAGTACCAAGGACTCGGTTTCAGCCGAGACCGAGACACTCGCGGTATGCCTGGCCGTGGTTTCAGCCGAAACCACGGGCCGCGTGTGTCGGTCCTTGTCCTTCCATTTCTTTATTAAATGTGAAGTCGGAGTCTCCGACGGCATATTGTAAGCAAAACTAGCCCCAAAAAATTCCTCTGTAAACTCCGCCCGACGTCTAAGAGTGCGTCAGTTGAAGGAAGCACAGGCGGAACAGGCCGAGACGTCGTGGTCTGGGCCTAGGCAAGGTAGGCAGTAAGAGTGGAAATCCTTATAAGGTATTTGTTTCCCACAAGTTAAACAATTATTAATTTTATTTGACATCGACTGTGGCAAGAAAGAGTCCCCAACGGGGTACTTAGCTTTTGAAGTCTTCGGTTTAGCTGAATTACAGGAGCTGGCCGACCGGCACTTGCGAACTGCTTCTGCTTCGGGCACCACGCGGCAAGAAAGACTGAGGAAGATGGCGTCAGCTGACGCTTTTAAACCCTATGTGCTATGACGTCGGGGAAAGGGCGACATCAGCCGACTCCAGACCCAGACTTTGGAATCCGGCCGACCGAAGGGCTGCCTGAGGCAGGACAACCCACATGTGAAGACTGCAGATGCATCCTTGAAGGACATCATTAAGGAAATAGTAGAATGGAACACTACAGTGTACATGAAACGACTATGAAACAGTGGAATTGTGATGTCTTGTATGCTGGAGAAGTAAAGAAGAGAATATGGCATGAAGCTTCTTATGTATAGGAGTCTTATGCATCATTAAGGAATCTGTGGAACAATAGTTCAAGACCACAGTCGCTCTTCACAAGGATACAGAGAATGCTAATGAAAGAGCTAAACCAACATGACACTAGACAAATTCAAAGTAAAAAGAAGTTATGTAATCACCATAATGTTCCACGTGTGTTGTCCATCTCGCCTTCATTCTTCACTGGTTGCGTTTGGAACCGATCCTCGATTCCGACTCTGCCATATACAAAAGTTCGAAGTCTTCCACTAGCTCGTAGCTGTATCCCTATCCCATCATGCCCTAGGAAAGCTCCCCACATCATGTTTGCTGATAACAGTTACCAATGGACTATCTCAACATCTTATGGAACAATGAGGAAGGTCAGAGAACATTACTTGCCAGATGTAGCCGCTCGGTCCTACAGGAGCCTAAGGCTGGGGAAAGGAGGGTGGGATGTAAGAATGAAGGCGAGATGGACAACACACATGGAACATTACGGCGAGTACATAACTTCTTTATGTGATGTTATTCCATCTCGCCTTCATTCTTCACTGATTGGGACAGCTTCCCTAGCACAATATTTCTTGGGCGGCTCACGGGAGAATATTCTTTAGAACAGTGGACCCAAAACAGGCCCTGTTCCTGGAGGCCAAATCCACTTTGTAATGAGTGATAAAGGTATGAGGCCTTGCCCAAGTTGCAGCAGCACAAATGGGATCAATTGGTAGTCTAGCACTAAAAGCGGAAGCTGCTGCTATGACTCTCGTAGAATGACCCTTGACATTGCCAGGAAGATCTTTGCTGTTAGATTTGTATGTAAAAGTAATACAATCTGATAGCCACTTTGAAAATGTCACCTTAGATACAGAAGCACCTTTCCTAGCTTCTGGAAATGAAACAAATTAGTCAGATTTTCTGAAGTCTTTTGTCCTATGTTAGTAGAAACGTAATTGTCTAAGTACATCCAGTTGATGTAGCATACATTCTACCTTCTTGCCACAGTTAGGAAAAACACCGTTGATAGATCTAGGAACTTATTCAAATTAGACTCCAAGCATACTTTTGGTAGGAAGGACGGGTTTGTTCTGAGGGATACTATGTCTTTGAGGAAAAGTACGTAGGGGGCTTTATCGATAATGCTTGCAGCTCTGAAACCCTTCTAGCAGAAGTGATGGCAATCAAAATAATTGTTTTCCATGTCAAGACCTTTAGATCACAGGATGATGCAGGTTCAAAGGGGGGGGTGGATCAAACAGGACAAAACAAAGTTTATATCCAATGGTGGTAGAGGGGTCTTAATGGAATAGTGCTCTTCGGGAAGGCTTTGCATAATCTGTGAGAGATCAGGTTTTGGTCTAAATTATTTATACAAAAATTGGCTATCGCTGCTAACTGTACTTGAATGGTAGCTGTGCCTTCATTAAATAGCTTCATTAGAAATTCAAGGCTATAGGAGGAGAAATTGGATCAATGTGATTACTTAATGCCCAGGAAGAAAATCTTTTCCATTTGCTCATGTGCAGTTTTCTCATTGAAGCCTTATGAGACGATATCAAGATATGTTTCACAAAAGGAGAAAGGTTAGGGAGACTGGCTATATTTGGAATCATAACAGCCAAACTGTCAGTTTGATGGTTTGAAGAGAGGGATGGAGCTTTCCCGATGTACAAGTGAGAAGATCTGGAACTGGGTTCAGAACCCAAGCCTCTTCCTAGAGATGAGGCCAAAGGAAGGGGAACCAAATTTGACGAGGCCAGTATGGGGAGACGAGAATCAGATTGCTTCCCAATGAGCTGGCTTTCTAAGAACCTTGGGGATCAAGGGAATGGGAGGGAAGGCATAAAGGAGACCTGAAGACCAATCGTGTACATGTGCATCCCTTGGTGACTCCCTCAGAAGGGGGGATTAGGGCAAAATAGCTGCTGCATTTGGCATTCATGGATGTGGCAAAAAGAGTGCAGCAAAGCTGGCCCCATTTGTGGAAACTCATTTCCGCTACTTCTTGTTTTAGGGATCACTGGTGAGGCATCAAAATCGCTCTACTGAGTTTGTCTGCTATCACGCTGGATTTCCCCGGGATGTGCGTTGCTATCAGAAAACATTGGGAGAAGGTCACCCACTGCCATACTTTCAGGCCCTCTTGACAAAGGGGGTAGGACCTGGTTCTTCCTTGTTTGTTTATGTACCAAACAACTGACATGTCTGTCTGTACTGCAATAGTTCCCAGCGGAGGAGAGTCCTGATGTGCCTGCAACGTGACAAAGCACCTCTCTCATCTCTAGGACACTGATGTGCAAATGGGCCTCGTGATCCTGCAATGTGCCTTGGACTGTCCTTCCTAGATAATGCCCCCCCCCCCATCTTGGAGGTGTCTGTGGTTACTGTGGCTAAAGGCTGTGGAAGGACAAAGGGTTGACCTGATGTCATGTAAGTGGAGTGAAGCCACCAGCAAAGATCTTTCTTGCAGGACTCTTATCAGAATATGATGAGACATGGGTAGTTTCTGTAATGACCACTGAGTGAACAATAGCCATTGCAGGATTCTCATGTGCATACGTGCTAATGGAACTAAGTTTATCGTTGTTGCCATGGTTTCCAAGACTTTCAGAACTGTTCTGGCCTGTACTCTTCTCTTGGAAAGGTTTAAAACTTGATGTCACAGAACTAAAACTTTCTGTAGGAAGTTTTGCCATCACTTTTGCTGTGTCTAGATCTGCCCCTATAAAAATGGGACATTGAGATGACAACAAGGTAGATTTTTCGTAATTTATCGTGATTTCTAGGTGAGAGCAGAGAAGTAATGTGGTGTCTCTTGGTTGTAGTAGTAGATGCTTGGCGGTAAGGGTTAGGAACCAGTCGTCTAGATACGAAAACATTCGGAATCCTAGATGTCTCAAATGAGCTGTAACCACTGCCATACGCTTGGTGAACACTCTGGGGGCTGTAGCGAGACCAAAGGGCAGAACCTGAAACTGGTAATGACAGGCTCCCAGCCGAAAACGCAGATGACTCCTGGATGGCCTGTCCATCTTCATATGGTAGTATGCATCCTGAAGGTCCATACAGCATATCCAATTGTCTTTTCCCAGAAAGAGAAGAATCGACTGCAGTGTTACCATCCGGAACTTTGACTTCCTTACTGATTTAGTTTAATTTGCTGGTATCCAAAATGGGCCTCCAAGTCCCCTGTTCTCTTTTCATTAAAAAGAACCTTCAGTAAGTTCCAGATCTTATTTGGTCAGCAGGGATTCTTTGGATGACTCTTTCGTCCAGCAACTTTTGAATTTCTAGAGTTGCCGGTTCTCTCTGACTTGGTGAACGTCCAAGGTGCTTTTTATGTTTGGGACAGAAAGGGAGAAGGGTATAGGGTAGCCTCTGGACAGGATACTTTGTACCCACTTGTCTTTTACTTAGAGCCAGGCTTCTTGGTACAAAGATAAGCAACCCCCGGACTGCCTCCAGAGATGGACAGACGGGCCTCCCTTCAGGAGCGCTGAAAGGGCCTACCACAGAATGAATCAGTCACCATGATTTTGTGGACCCTCTCTGCCACGTGGACGGCATCTCCCATTACTACTTCCCCCTCTGCCCCTGGAGGAAAATCACCACGTTTGTCTTGAAAAGCTTTCTTTGATTTTCGAAACCACATTTTTCCTCCCTTTTAACCTTTTGGATAAGGACTAGAAGGTAAAGAAAAACAGACTCCTATGGCTGAGAGAGTTTTCCCTTCCTGCTCACAACCTGGATGAGCCATCGAAGGGGGCATTTATAAAGGAAGATTTAAAGGGGTCCGCAAAGTCACACAACAGCATCCAGAAATGTCTCCTCAGAGAAACTCCCGAACCCGCTGCTCTACTTACTCCATCTGCTTCATATGAAATGAGCCTCGAGGAGGAGTGGACCACAGAGTTTAAGGTGGAGAGCTGAGAGGAAACTTTGATACCCCTGCAGGTACTGTACCTTGGAGAGCATCTCCTAGTTCCTTTCGGAGATCTCTTTGTAACGTAGTAAAGTGCATCAGATAATTCAGCAATCTGAGTGCAAAAGTCGCTTAAGAGAACGTCTGCTTCCCATATCTGTCCATCGTATGAGACTCCTTGTTTGGCAGACAGATAGATGAGGATATCTCAGAAAGTTCCTTTTTGATGGCTGGCGCCACCACCATAGCATCTACTGGAACACCCTTAGTAAGGAAATCTTTATCTGAAGGTGCTGTGATAAACTTGTTTGGCCTCCGAGAAACAGGTTCCACTGCATCTGGAGACTCCCACCCCTTTTGACTAACCAATTCCATTAGCTCGTCGAAAGGCAGACACACCCAAGTGACAGAAGGGTGAGACCCAAAGGCTTTCAGGTATACAGACTCCTCCTCAGAAGGGTTGATGGACTTCCAGCTGCTTTTCTGCTCAAGTATTTCCAGGATATCTGCAAAGGAGACATCCTCAGAGGGTGACCGTGGGGACCCTTCTGACTCATCGAGGTCTGTATCAGAAGTGACGGACTCCTCTAGGGAGTCTAAATGCTTCCTCTTGCAAAGTCTCTTATGAGGAACCTCTTCAGAAGGGTATTCTGGAGAGGTTTCGGAAGAGAAGTGTTCGCCCGATGGGGTATCCTGAGGCCTAGGATCTCCAAGAGTCTGTGGATGGTGTGGTGCCGAGACAGACACCAGTGACTTTGGTGGAAGAATGTCAGGACCTAAGAGTGGAGCTGTCTGTGGGGACAGCACTCTCCTCATCACCTCGAAAGCCCCCTTCCCTTGATCAGATGATACCTCTGGCTCCGAAGAGCCAGAAGGGATCCCTGGAACCAAGGGGGTTGGCTTCAAGGCCGATGTAGGAGCCGAGCTCACCTGCGCCGAAGCCCCGAGAGGCAAGTTCGGAGCAGACAAATGTCCGATCTGACTGCCATCCCTGGACCTGATGGGACAGCATCAGCTCCTAGACTCCTCAGGTTCAGACGGAATCAAGGATGTCGGAGCAGATGGTGGGGCCAAAGAACCCGGATTAGGTCTTTGCACCAATGGTTCCACCATGACAGGTTCCAGACATTCCAGCTCCAAGGTCCCAGGTTGGCTCGGAGGAAGAATCAATGTCAAAGGGGAGGTCCTGGTCTACTCCGAATCTCCCTGGGTTGGAGCAGATAGCGGTTTGGCCAGCGCCAGTGTCCTTAAAAGTCTGCGCACCACCCAATCCACATCATCATCAGAAAGACTCGAGGAGGGGGGCAGGAGATCCAACCAGCTGTTGTATTGGTGACCTTAAAGTAGCGGAGACCAGTACCAATACTGGGGACCAGCTCCGTAATTCAAATTCTTTCCGCACTGATACTGAAGGAACCAATGATGGAGATTTTCCAGGCCCAACAATTGTCAGGTCCAGAGAAGCAACTTTGATCAGCTTTTTTACTAGCTCCGATTGGCCAGAAGAAGGAGATGACCTTTTCCCAGATTTGTCAAACTTTGATGAAGGAGACTTGGTCAATTTAGAAGTGCCCTGACCTTCTTCTAATGCTTCAGTGAAGGGGGACTTCATTAAACCTCTCAATATAAGCTTCTTCTGGGTTCAGGTGCCTAGACAGCAAGACATTTCACTGTGGTACATTTGACTGGGGACACATGGCTGAAGTGACATTCAGCTGCAGAGAAATATGGCTGTTTGCAAACTCCCTCTGGGCAAAGAGAAGAACATGTTGCCATGCCCACAACTTCAACAATGAAATACACAGGGGGAAAACAATGTCATGGTCCCCAAGGGAACATGAGATAGCAGGCAATATGGTAGGCATCAGCAGCAGGCTGTCCACAAGACATGTCAGTGGCAGTAAAAACGCAGTGCACAATGTGCAGTGTCTTTATAATTGGTGTATGTGGACCACTACTCCCTTCACAGTGTCTAGGGAACATTACCTAAAATGCATACTGGAGCATAAATGTGACTACAGTAGTCTGCAGTATTTCCTCCATGCTGTAGCACACTTCTACATGTTGTAGTTACATAAGCATGTACTGTAGACTGCACACAACACTCATTACTTCTTCTCTCTCCATGCATTTGATTATTACAGCTGTGAGCATGGCCGTGTGGCCTTCTCTTTGCCCACAGGGAATTTGCAAACAGACATATTTCTCTGTATCTGAATGTCACTTCAGTCATGTGTCCCCAGTCAAATGTACCACAGGGAAATGTCTCGCTGCCTAGGTGCCTGAACTCGCTTGTTCTTCCTTTAAAGCAGCACTCTAGAACTGAAAGTGTGGCAAATAGAACAGGTTTCTTGCAGATGCAAAGCCCCAAGACAGTATACACAAATAGCGTGTCCATCTGTGATGGACATTTTCTTATCACACTTCACACAGTTTTTGAACCCAGAGGGTTTAGTTTCCTTGTGTTCCTTAGATATAATCAGACCACTAACAGACAAGTATAAGAAGGGGTGTACAAACTACTCAACAGTCTAGTAGATAAACCCAAACTATCACTATGCTATATATAAAACTTTTATTTATTTATTTTTTATAAACAGTAACTACAGAAAAAGGGGAAGGGGTGGCAGTTCTCTAACTGAAATAAAGCTGCCTAGTCAAAAGGGGGGGGGGGGGGGCAGCCCTCTAACTTAAATGGGCAACAGCAGCCCTTTAACTCAAATGAGCTGCCGGTTTTGGTTAGGAAGTAATAGGAGCAATAAAATTCTTTACAACACACTCTAAATTAAACACATGTGTAAACGGCAAGGTAAAGGATAGAAAAGAAAGCCTCCTAACTAGAAACAGGCTTTAAACACTAAATTTAAGCCAGGATGGGGAGTAACACAGGCCTAGTGAAGAAAAATGATGGCCAGAAACAAAGCAGAAGAGCGAACTCTTTACACTAACTAGATTACTACTAAAATGTTAATCATTAACTCTTTAAACAGACAAGACACCAAGTATATCAATAAAAAGAAAGAAAATATTTTCAACTTAGCCAGAACCAAACTGGAAGCACCCGATCTGTTTAGTGGCAAACAAGATCTGGGGAGCTTTCCTAGAGCATGATGAGACAGAGATACAGCCACAAGGCAGTAGAAGACCTCTAGCTTTTGTATATGGCAGATTAGGAACCTGAACCCAACCAGTGAAGAATGAGGGCAAGATGGGACAACATCACATCCATTTTCCAAAAATCATCTAAGCACTCTTGAATGCAAGTTACTGTGCATACCTCTATGTAAATAAGAAAATAAATAAATGCAGTGTCTTTGGAAGATGGCATCCAATGCTGTATTATATAATGTGAATACTGCAGTCCCCAAGGTATCTGAATTTCTCTTAAGGAAGCTTGATAGTATTGAAAGACAGCAGCTAAATTTACCTTTTCATCTCTCAGTATGAGGTCCAGTATTGCTTCCCGCTGGCGTATAGTCTGTTAAATAAAAATAAATACATACATACATTAAATAAAACAGCTACTTTCCCTAATAAATTATTATACATCACTAACTTCAAACGAAGTATCACTTAATTCAGTTCTGACTAGCATTTGCACATAATCATCGTACCAATATAAAAAATATATATGAAAAAAATCAGTATTACCCAAGAAAGTACTTGGATTGAAAGGACAAAAGTTGTCAATACTAACACTGCAAACAGAGCAAGCCAATCTGCTGTAATGAAAACAATTAATGCACTGGAAATGGACAATGTATTGCTAGATTCATGACTAAATATGATTCCTATCTATAAAACCGTAAAAAGTTGGTTGACAGAGGGTAGCCATGTTCTCTGGTGATGAATTTTATATGAGAAATAAGCCACATGGTTGATTGCTAACTACTGAATAACGAGTGAGCAACCAAAAGAAGCAGCTCTTATCTCTTACGGGGATGAGTACTAAAAGCTACAGTGATTGCCTTTAATCGGTGTTCAGAAGGACATCATCAACAGATCTAGCAACACTGCTTTAGAATCACATGCCTTGGTGTTTACATACACAAGAGCAGACCATGTTGCAAAGGCTGAGACTATGTGATCAATACAAGAGGGTCAGAACATACAGCACAGACTACTACACAATTACTAAATGCACATCAACATGTGCCTCTATGCAAGCTCTCAATTTCTTGGTAACCAATTAATCCACATTAAAAGGTTATTTTGTGGTATCATCCAAAACTAAAGGTGATTGTCTGTCACTTTAAAGCAGAGGATTAAGACTATTGTCTAACTTTATCCTGTTGCCCAGGATCTTTTGCCTGCTGTATTGCCCTGCACAAGTCACTTACAGACGGTGCTTCCAGGATGCCCATAAAGAAAGTCAGTTAATAGTGGGTTTACCCACTAAACAAAAATAAGGAAAAAAAAAAGCAAAACAGTAGCTCAGGCAAGCTGATGGTAAGGTGTGGTGGTGTGAAAGAGAAAAATAAAACCTTACAAAGTTCAGCTGTTAGACCCAAAATCAGAAAAAAGGCCAGCACCAAGGAAGGTTCAAAAGTAGTTTAATAAAACTGAAACTAGACCGGTTTCAGCAGCAAGGCTTTCATCAGTAGTATAGTCAGCAAAAAGCACTTAGTCATCATCTTATATAATGTTCTCTAAGGCATCTATATGACATCACTTCCTGATAAGTCAAAAATGCAAACAAGGCAAAAGTAATTGAAAAATACAATCAAGGCAAAAGTAATTGAAAAATACATAGTTCAGTAAACAAAAAAGTTTGCCTAAGTTGCATGCATATCTCCAGATTATAATGAAAAAATCCAAAGAGACACAGTATACTGGTATATCAATGATAATAAACAAACTTAATAAAAAACATACAATAAAGGGTAAATGCCCAAAATAAACCCAAACAAAAGTCAGGTTATAAGAATTCTGGTGTTGAATACCAGCCACAGTATCCTAAAATGAGCTGAAATGCAAAAACCTAAGCAATGCAACCTGATAAGAAATAAGTACATATACGTAATGCAAGTGATGGATAATTACAAATTATAATTTATCATTTAATCCAGGAGGGAAAAGCCCCCCAAGTTTAATGATCCACCTTTTTTCTTTGGTATTTAGGATATCATGCCAACCTGTTTTAAAAGATCGATTCCTATGATATGATCAATGATGGTGAATGTAAATTTGGCAGTGGGATGTTTGATAACATGTCTATATAGTGCATTAGTTAATCTTCTGTTTCTAATGTCACCAAGGTGTTCAGAGATCCTGACACGAAACTGTCTAGACGTTTGGCCAATATAAAATGCATGACATGTACATGTGGCAAGATAAATAATCCAGTCTGAACTGCAGTTACCAAAAAACTGTATGTCGTATATTTGTCCAGTGTTCCTACTAGTGAAAGAAGTAGTTCTGAAAATATAGTTACAAAAACTGCAATGTCCACATGGATAAATGCCTGAAAGTTTATCTCCAGTAAGTGTTCTTTGAGTTGGAGTGTGATCCATGACCCTGGTTTTTTTATAGTGTGAAAATAGATTCCCTAAAGTTTTGCCTTTCCTATAGGAAAAATAACATCGTTCTCCCAGATAATCTTCCAACAATGGATGAGAATTCAATATATTCCAGTGAGTATTAATATTTACTAAATTGGCACTATTCCTGCCATAAGTGGTGACAAATCTACATACATCTGATTCCTCATTATGAGTTTTAGTATTGTATTGGAGAAGAGAATCCCTGGATTTAGCATTACTAAATTGGACTGCTGACTCAATAGTACGAGTGGAATAACCTCTGGACAAAAATCTCTTGGTTAGATCCATTTGATGACTCTGAAGATCATCCACTGAGGAACAAATCCTTTTCATCCGCACAAACTGTGATTTCGGTAAGTTCAGCTGTAACTTAGCTGCTCTCTGACATTAAATTTCAGCAAGAATATTAAGATGTACCTGTGCCCTTCTCTTCTCTGAACCTCACTGCAAATTTTACCACTTGTACCCAAGATACGTCTCAACACCTACTCACATCAGACTTGTATCATCACATTCAAAGCTGACACTAGGATGTACCATCTTTTGTTTGTTGAGGCCCTTATCCTTTCACCTGAAAAAGAGGGTCCATCCAGAGGACCATTTGGTAAATGTAGGCAGTAGCTATGTGGAGTGTGCATTACGAACCAATATGCACAAAAGCTATAATTCTTTAACAGTACAAAATAAACCTGGGAAGCAGTTAGGGACACAAGGCATTAACTAAAGGAGGAAAGTGCCTGTGTGGAAAGAATTAGAAGTTATGTACTTACCATAACGTTCCATCTGAGTAGGTGGATTCATTTGTCTGCAACCTGTGGGTATGGATCCGATTTCGGATCCGAACCGGCATGGTTTATCCAGCTATGGATCCAAGCTCCTAGCTCCTCCCCTCACCCATAATGCCCTGCCCTCCCTACATGACCTCAGATCGAGTTTGCCCTGCACCAACTACCCTAATAAAGGGTAACACATCCTATGCAGGAAACTAACAAGGCCAGGGGGATAGGAGGGCGGGATGGTTGCAGACAAATGAATCCACCTACTCAGATGGAACGTTATGGTAAGTACATAACTTCTAAATCTGAAGTAGGAGAATTCATTTGTCAGCAACCTGTGGGACAGAGTCCCCAGCTACCTGAATCTTGGGCGGCCATCATGGAAGGATATTCCGGAGCACCATGAGCCAAAGGATGCTCTACCTCTAGACGTGATGTCCAGCTTGTAATGAGAAATAAAGGTATGAGATGAAGCCCAAGTGGCTGCTGAACAAATGTCATCCAGAGGAACCCTAGACTTAAAGGCCGCTGAAGTAGAGACAGACCGAGTCGAATGAGCATGGACTCCCTCCGGTGCGGGCCTCCCAGAAGCTTCGTAAGCTAACAGAATACACTGAGAAATCCAGCGTGACAAGGAAACTTTGGAAATTGGCTTACCCAGATTGAATTTGGCAAAGGAAATGAACAATTGGTCGGATTGCCTATGACCAGCTGTCCTGTTAAGATAAAAACGAAGCTGCCTGTGAACATCCAAGGAATGCAGCTTGTATTCACCTTTGTTCTGATACTTAGGAAAGAAAACAGGGAGGTTGATGGACTGATTAATGTTCGCTTCCGAAGCTACCTTAGGAAGAAAGAAGGGACTGATCCTGAGGCACACCCGGTCCGGATGGAAGACCAAATAAGGCGGTTTCATGGACAGGGCTTGAAGTTCAGAAACTCTCTTAGCTGAGGTAATGGCTACTAAAAATGCAGTCTTAAGAGACAAGAAATTTAGATCTACTGTGGCCGCAGGCTCAAAGGGAGGGAGCAGACAAGGCCTGAAGAACCAAAGAAAGATCCCACGGGGGAACCGTCTCTTTGACAGGGGGTCAAAGCAAAAAGGTGCCTTTTAGGAAGATTTTACATAACTTGGCAGACATAAGAGGCCCAGAGTCATGGCCAACATGGTCATGAGAAATGGCCGCTAGCTGAACTTTGACCGTAGAACTACTGGCGCCATCATTAAATAGAGTAGTAAGGAAGTCTAGAACCAAAGGAAGGGGAACCGTGAAGGGATCTAGACCTTGCCGCTCCGCCCAAATGGAGAAACGCTTCCATTTACTGCGGTAAATTTTTCTGGTAGAGGGTTTATGAGCCGCTACCAGAATGGCCTTAACTGGGGACGAGATACCGGGAATCCTGATTAGGAGTGGAACTGGAGCAGCCAAGCAGTCAGCTTCAGGTTGTCCAGGTTAGATTCGATGGGTGTGATATCAGATCCGGAATGGGATCTAGAATCCAAGGTGGATTCACTGAATGAGACCTTAGGTAAGGAAACCAGATCTGTCGAGGCCAGAATGGGGCAATGAGGATCATTCTGCACCCCAACTGAGAGGCTTTCTGAAGTACCTGGAGCATCAGAGGCAGAGGAGGGTATGCGTAAAGAAGACCGGGAGGCCAAGCATGCACCAGAGCGTCTCTCGGGGAATCCCCTGGAGGTGGGATTAGAGCGAAAAAACTGTCGCACTTGGTGTTTAAGGGAGAAGCAAAGAGATCGCAACAGGGAGTCCCCCATAGTGTGAAGATACGTTCCGCTACTTGAGCATTGACAGACCACTCGTACGGGGAGAGAATGGTGCGACTGAGCTTGTCCGCAAGGATGTTGGACTGACCCGGAATATGCGTTGCGATGAGAAAGCGGTTGGTGGAGATCGCCCATTCCCACACTCTCATGGCTTCTCGACATAAAGGGTAAGACTTGGTTCCCCCCTGTTTGTTGATGTACCAGACCACCGATATGTTGTCTGACTGAATCGCAATTGTTCCCAGGGGAAGGAAGGCTTGAAGTGCTTGCAACGCCAAGAGCACCGCCCTCATTTCCAGAACATTGATATGCAGGGAGGTCTCCGAGTCGTTCCACGTGCCTTGGACCATCCGGGCCACAAAATGCCCCCCCCCCACCCGAGGTGGGAAGCGTCCGTGGTCACTGTGGCGAGAGAGGGAGATGCACAAAAAGGGCGGCCTCTGTGGAGATCCGGGGAATGGAGCCACCACAAGAGAGACCGCTTGCAAGCCTTGCTGATTGCAATGGGGTGATGCAGGGGGAGAGAGAGAAATGACCATTGCACCTGAAGTGTCCACTGAAGTACCCGCATGTTCAAGCGGGCGAGTGGAAGAAGAGAAATCGCTGCCGCCATAGACCCTAGTGCCCTCAGGACCAATTCCGCAGGAAACGAGCTGGAGTGGAGGATGGCCCGCACCTGGAGTCGCAGATTCCGAACTCTGTCGGTTGTGAGAAAGGCCCTTAACTTTCTCGTGTCTAACCTGGCTCCTATGAATTCTATTAACTGTGTAGGGTCCAGGTTGGACTTTCCTACGTTTACCGTGATGCATAGCCAGGGAGCTAGGCGAAGAAAAGAGTCTCTTGCCAAGGATAGTAGATGCCTTGTTGGGGCGGTGAGAAGCCAGTCGTCCAGGTACGGAAAGACCTGCACCCCCTGAAGCCTCAGGTGGGCCGCAACCACTGCTAATACTTTGGTGAACACCCTGGGGGCTGTGGTGAGACCAAAGGGGAGGACCCTGAACTGGTAGTGACTGGCTCCCAGCCGGAAGCGAAGAAACCTCCTGGATCATCTGTCCATTAGTATGTGGTAGTACGCATCCTTGAGGTCTATAGAGCACATCCAGTGATTCTCTCCTAGAAGGGGGAGGATGGATTGTAGAGTGACCATCCGGAACGTCTCCTTGGGAACTGCCAGGTTTAATAGGGACAGGTCCAGAATGGGTCTTAGGTCCCCCTTCTTTTTTGGCACTAAAAAGAACCTGGAGTAGAACCCTGATCCGATCTGGTCTGGGGGGACAGGCTGGATGGCTCTTTTCCTCAGCAGATGGCCAATTTCTGCTGAAGCGGCCTCCCTCTGATCGGGTGGAACGTCGGGGAGGGATTTTAATTTTAATTTTGGGACGTGAAGAAATGGGATTTTGTAGCCTCTGGATATAATCTGGAGAACCCAGCGGTCTGATGTTATGGACTCCCATGCCGCTAGGTGCTCCGAAAAACATCCCCCGACTGCCTCCAGAGTGGAGCAGTCGGGCAACCCCTCAGGGTTGCTGCGTGGGCAGTTCAGAGAAAGGTTCTCTGGACCCAAAATTCCTAGGAGCCCCTCTGCCCCTAGGGCGGCGTCCTCCCTGTCCTCCTCTGCCGCGGAAGGACTGGTTGTCCGGAGCGGGTTGGGATTGCTGTGACTTCCGGAACCACATCTTCTTCTGGCCCTTTTGGTTCCTAGAGTAGGACCTCTGGAGTACAGAGAAGCGGACTCCGACGGCAGACAGCGTCTTCCCGTCCTTCTCGCTCTGGACCAAGGTGTCGAGAACCGTCTTGCCAAAAAGGGCAGAACCGTTAAAGGGGGCGTTCGCGAATGACGCCTTGAAGGGCTCTGTGAAATCGCAATGGCGGAGCCAGGCCTGGCGTCTTGTGACTAGGCCCACTCCTGCAGCTCTAGCGGCTCCCTCGGTAGCATGGGAAAGTAACCGCATAGAGGTATTGGTCACGGAACGAAGAGTGGCCATACGGGTGGAGTGCAAGAGTTTGTCCTCCTCCGACATGGACTCTGGGGGGGATGCAGCGTATTCTTTGATAAGATTGCGCTGCATCCTAATGACATGTGCCAAATAGTTGAGCACCCTCACTGAGAAGGTCGCTGAACTAAACATTCGCTTCCCCAAGCGGTCCATCATCCGAGACTCCTTGCTCGGGGGATGGACTGAGGGACTCTCCTGAGCGAGTTCCCTCTTAGTGGCTGCTGCCGACAACATGGCATCTACAGGGGGTCCCTTGCTCCAGTGGGCACGGTCAGCAGGGGGGCTAAGAATCCTGTCCGGCCTCTTGGGGATTGGCTCCATGGTGTCCGGTTCCTTCCACGCCCTGGTGGTAATAAGGTCCACCAGGGGGTCGGCAGGAGGGGACACCCAAGAGGTAGACGGGCCCGCTTCAAATGCCTCCAAGAACACGGACTCGTCAGAGGAAGGCTTTGGGGCAGACCACCCACCTCTTATACGTAACATTTCCATGATGTCTCCAAAGGAGACATCCTCAGGGGGTGATCTTGAGGAGCCTTCCCCTTCCTCCATAGGTTCATAGGTTGGTACTAGGCTATCAGCCCTAGGGCCTATACAAGCCTAGCCATAACAATTCCCTGGCTATTTCTTCCCACATTATTTACTTTCCTGGACCCCTGTCTAGCAGGGCGACTGACGTGATCCCTGGGGTGAATTTCCTTTCTCCCATCCAATTTTCAAGATTCCTCTTGAAGAGGTCCAAAGAGGCACTCTGCTTGACATGTATGGGCAATCTATTCCAGAGTCTGGGTAGTCTCTGGGTCAGGAACCTATCCCTCCAGCATGTTTTGTTTATTGTGATGACAAGGGTTAGATCCCTGGAGCTCTGAGGGATTGGGATTTCTTTAAGTGTAGCATGTCCAACAGCTCTGGGTTTGACATGGCCTTGTATGTTAAGCAGAGATCGCCTCTGAGTAGACGATATGCGACAGAGTATAGCTGGAGTTTTTTAAGGCGGTCAGCATATGGCATCTGCTTTAGGCCTGTGATTCTTTTAGTGAGGTATTTCTGAGGCCTTTCCAGTTCTTGCAGATGTCTTGAGAGGTACATACCAAATGGGGCGTTGTATTCTACAATGGGTCTAATGAGGGATGAGTACAGTGGGACAATGACCTCCTTCTTTCTGGATGAAAAGCCCTTCGTGATGAGGTGTGCCACATAGAAGGATTTCCTGACTGTTGTGGCGATGTGGTTATCGAAGGTGAGACCACTGTCCACCTGTGTCCCCAAGTCTCTAATCACACTTTCTGTGTTTAGTGTACTGCCACCTATATGGTAATTCATGGATACATGTTTTTTCCCAAAGGGGATAACAATACATTTCTTGGCATTGAGCTGGAGCCCATGGCTCTGGCACCAAGCATCTGTTTCTGTAAGGCCCTTTTGTAGAGTATCCACACCATTTGGGGATTCAATAATGGCTCCCAGTTTGCAGTCATCTGCAAACTTTGTTAGCCAGAGTCCCTTAGTGTTGACCTGTACTTCAGAGACGTAGATGCCAAACAAGAGCGGCCCCAGGACTGAACCCTGAGGTACTCCACTTGTCACTTGTCTGGAGCTGGATTTGGAGTCGGCTACTTTTACAGTGTGGGTTCTATCAGTAAGCCATTTAGCAACCCATTGGGTGACATAGGGATTAATGCCCAACTTAGTAAGTTTATCTATGATTCCAGAGTGAGGGATGGTGTCAAAGGCCTTGGCAAGGTCTAGATAGGCTGTGTGGACCACCTTACCATTGTCCATGGCTCTGGAGACTGATTCAAAGAAGTCAATCAGGTTCAGGAGACAAGATCGGCCCTTCACAAACCCAAACTGGGTGGGGTCCAGTGTTTGAAGGTTGCCAATGTCTTTGTTTATAAGTTCCATGATAATACGCTCCATGGCCTTGCAGATAAGGCTTGTCAGACCGATGGGACGGTAGTTTCCGGGATCCAAGGTGGATCCCCCCTTGTGGATTGGGATAACTGTAGCTCTGCACCACTCAGTGGGCACGAAACCTGAGGTGAGGCTATGATTAAACATGACACTTAGGTGAGGTGCCAGTTCATATTGTAGTTCATGTAGTACACAACCTGGGATGTCATCTGGTCCCATGGATGCTGTATTCTTGGCTTTAGAGAGTGCGTTTTGTACCTGTGTGGCCGTTATTACTGGAATTTGGCAATCTTCCGGTATTGAGATGTGCCATTTAGGGGGTGAGAGGGGGGTGAAGTTGGCACTGAAATGAATCTGCCAGGATACTGGCAATATCCTTTGGATCAGTATATTTAATGCCATTCTGTTTTAGCTCAGAGCAGACCTGAGCATTGCCATTTAGATTCTTGACATAGTTATAGAAGGCTTTGTGGTTGTCTTTGGAATCCTTGGCAATTTTATTTTCGTAACTAGCTTTGGAGGATTTTATGAGGCATCTCAGTTTCTTACTGAGGCTAGTAAGGGAGTTTTTTGCATCCTGGGATTTTCCTCTTTTCTGCAAAAGTTTCTTCCTTTTGTTGTAAAGTTTGTTTATGGCAGGGGACCACCAGATTGTCTTCCTTTTTTTGGATGAGAGCATTTTGGTTCTATTTGGGATGGCACGATTCATGCATGAGTGGATGTGCTCGTACAGTGCCTTAGTGTAGGATTCAGCAGTTGCACTTTCAGTTCCCATCTGCATGGGTGTTATGAAGTTTGTCACTTCTGACTTGAGTAGCATGAAGTTGGCTTTGGAGAAGTTTTTTATGGTGGTTTCTTTACTGGGGGTGGGGTGGGATGTGGATGTTAAGGGTGATTAGCTTATGGTCAGACCTGACTAATGAGGGGGTGACCATAGGTATGGAGCATTGATTTCCCATGTTGGTAATGACCAGGTCTAGGATATTGGAGCCCCTGGTGGGACTATGGATTAGTTGATCCAGGGCATTGGAATTTATGAATTCCAAGAACAGTTCTTAAAGGTGTTGGGACATGAGTAGTTTTCCCAGTTAATGGCAGGGTAGTTAAAATCACCCAGTATTAGGGTGTTTGGTTCTATCTTAATATTTTCCAGTATGTTTAGAAAGGTGTAGTGAGAATCTTGGGGTATGGTGGGGATCTGTAGCAAGCTACAATTTGGATTGCAGTCTTACCTAGTGTTAGTTGCACTTGGAGAATTTCAGACACATTGTGTTGGCCAACTAGCCTGGTGGTGTGAATATCCTTGGTGAATATTGACACTCCTCCACCTTTAGTGTTTCGGTCCTGGTTTGGTGGCGAAAAGTGTGGTAGCGTTGTAGCCTGGTATTGCAGGGGTGCTCTCTGGAGCCTTGAACCAGGTCTCAGTTACTGCACAGATATCGATGTTCTCCATTTTAGGAGTGCCTCGAGAGAGTGCATTTTGAGGTTTAGACTTCTAGCATTGAGTAGCATTACCTTCAGATTTTGCATGCTTGTACCTGTTACGGTGGTGGTTTTGTCCTTTGAAGTTTGCCTAAAAAGGCACTATAGGGGTGGCAAGAGCCTTAGCCAGTAACCTGAATCCCAGGGCGACAGGTGCAGACCATCTCTGGCAAAGCATCGTGGTCTGTCAATCATGTCATCCCAGGCAGACAGATACTGGATCCCCTTTGAATGACACCATAAGCTTAGCCAATTGTTGAAGTCAATCATTTTATCCTTATATTGTGGTATCATTCTGGGCGAAGGCAGGATGCTACTCAGGGCTAGGGTCATACCTGCCTGGGCCACATGATCCGAGAGCTCTTCCATGTCTCTTTTCATGTAGTCCAGGGAGGTACGTCTCAAGTCATTCACTCCAACATGGACAATGACAGAGTCATATTTGTACTTGTTGTGGAGTGATTTGAGTGCATGCGTTATGTGGCGGATCCTGGCACCTGACAAGCAGCTGACTGTAATTTTCTCCTTATTCAACCTGGTGAGAGGGACATCAGTGTGCCGGACTATAGAGTCACCTATGACTAAAGTGTTAGGTACATTGTCTTGCCTTAGGGGCTGTTGCTGGGTGGCACACTGGTGTTGTGAACTATGTGACACATTGGTTGTGACTGGTGTTTGTTTGCGTTTCAGCTTCAGAGGTCTTTGTTGCTTGGGCAGGTTACAGTTAAGGACCTCTGCATATGTGGATTTAGTGTTGCTATATGTGGGTGTTGGTGGTGCAGGTTTAGAAGGGCTATGTGTTGCTTGAGGTGTAGTGTGGGTGTTAGCCTTCTCCTCTTGACTGTTTAGCACAATCTTGGGTGGAGAGAGCTTTGCCTCCATTTTGGCTATGTAAGTGCATCTCTCACAGGTTGTAGTGTTGGGTGGTAGGAGGAGAGGGTTGTCTGTGTACATGAGGCAATTGCTGCATTGCCCCAGTATGCCCAGATTCACCAGGTGGACAGGAGAAATCACCGCAAGCTGACCCTTGAACATGCTTGGTTTGGGGCTTTTTTTTTTTCTTTGTAAAGTATAGGAGCTGTTTCCTTAGCAAGGTACTTTGCAATTATAGGCTGTTTAGTGCCTACTATTAATTTCTCCTTGTTAACAAGGAGAGTTCAGTGTTTGTATGAGTTTAAGGCTTCCTAGTGCTTTCCACCAGGTATTAGAGAAAGTGCTAGTCACAGGGATGCTTAAAGGTAAGATTGAAAAGAATGCACTCTGCAGTGTGCACTAGAGAAGTTAGATGTGAAAGTAGGTAACTTGAGTTTTACCTGTTTAAAAAGTTAAGGTTTAGTAGAGAGTTACTATTTTTAAAACAGCAAGATGGATTGAAAGGGGTGGTCACTTTTGTATTTTGGTACTATGAAATACTGTAGGATGGCCAATAAAGCCAATAAATTTAAATAATTGAAGGGGTGGGATTTCAAAAATTATGATTTTGTGATTACTCACATAAGCCAGTGAAAGTAGAGAGAAATGAGATATATGGTCAGATTAACATAAGAGGCGGGCAACTAGAAAGACAGTGGTATTTAACAAGACAACTTAAATGGGTGGGAAGGCGGGAAAAAATTCTGCCCGACTCAGAAGAGAGTCTGTTAAAGACTCGGGGGAGTCTATGTGCCTCCTCTTACACGTGTGCTTGTGAGGTGCTTCCTCGGGGGGGGGCTGTCCGAGAAGCCATCGCCAGCGGTGTCCAGTTCCAAAGGAACTGCTTGGGGCAGTGAAACGGGCTGTCCCAGTGGCCGGGTGACGGAATCCTGACCCAGAGCAGATGGAGTGCGGGACGGAGCCGAAGCAAGGGCCGGGGGTCCGGATGCCCTCAACAGAGCCCTCTCCACTACATCAAAAGCCGAGGGGGAGCCAGCCTCGACCAAAGGATCCGAAAGTCGGCTCCCCCTTGGATCCGAGGAGTGGATCGGAGCCGGCGCCGAGCCCCTCGGATCCGAGGGACCAGTGCGCTCCGACACGGATGGCGCCGAAGG
Source organism: Protopterus annectens (assembly GCF_019279795.1). Classification (NCBI taxonomy): domain Eukaryota; kingdom Metazoa; phylum Chordata; order Ceratodontiformes; family Protopteridae; genus Protopterus; species Protopterus annectens. The sequence continues at coordinate 564,092,322 of NC_056748.1, forward strand.
CACACTGAGTCCCTCGGATCCGAAGCTCGGGCCAAGGCTCCGAGAGGTCGGATCCGACAAACTCGAGGGCAGGGTCGGATCCGAAGTATCCAGTACTGTCGGCGCCGACCCACCCCCGGCTCCGAAGCTGCCCGGCTCCGAGCGCTCCAAGCCCGGGTAGTGGGTCGGAGAAGGAGCTATGGGCTTGAAAAATGGGGTCGAGCTCCCCCCCGGGGGGGGGGGGGGGAGGCAGGAGCACTCCCATCTGCATCTGGGCCTGGATGAACCTTTGCATCATCCGGTCCAGATCAGCGTCGGAGAGGCTGTAGGTAGAACCTCGATGAGGCTACCGAGGTAGGCCTTGAGTGCCACCTCGATAGCCTCGAAGGAGGTCGGGTCTCCTCCTCCTCAGGCCCCGGTGAAAAACATGGGGACCGGAGCCGAGGAGGAGGAGAGCCAGCAGCCAGAGAGGCCGGAGGAGAAGCCCGCTTAGCCAGCGGGGCCGAGACGGAGGTCTCGGCCCGCCGCTTGTGGTGCTTCTCTCTCAGGTCCCTCTTCCTGGCTTCCCTCTCCTCCGAACCCGTAGAGGGAGTTTGAATCCTGTGAGGATGAGGGGGAGCAGGCAAGGCAATAACCGCAGAAGCAGTCACTACCAACGGGGCGGGGGCCGAAGCCCTGAGTCCGGGGGTAAGAGACCCGCCAAGACCAGCTTCGACCTCTGCTCCTTCAATGCCCTGGGGTTGAACCCTGCACAGATTGAACACCCAGAAGTGAGGTGTTCAACCCCAAGGCATCGAACGCACCGAGTGTGGCCATCAGCAGGGGGATAGCTTATGGCCACACTCGGAGCATTTTGAGAAGATTGCCTTTGGGGCCTCAGACATACTAACTTTTTTTTTTTTTTTAAAGAAAAAAATTAAACACACACACCGAAGGCCCCAAAGAAAAACACACACACACTAGCTACGTGCCAGAGAGGGGAGGGTACACAGAAATAAGTTAACTTAACCCAAAAATACTATAAATAGGAAGGGAACCTAACACTTTCACACAAAGTATTTTTAAACAAAAATAACCCTTATAAAATACTGAAAAAAACACTTAGCTTATGGAGCTCGAAATCTAGGCTGTCACCATGAACGCGGCAAACTAGATCTGAGGTCATGTAGGGAGAGCAGGGCATTATGGGTGAGGGGAGGAGCTAGGAGCTCGGATCCATAGCTGGATAAACCATGCCAGTTCGGATCCGATATTGGATCCATACCCACAGGTTGCTGACAAATGAATTCTCCTACTTCAGATCATGGCTTTAGTGATTAACTGAAGACTATGAAACAAAGGAGATTAAATGAGGAAGAGGGTTAGGGCATAAGACAGGAACTAAAGGGGGTGAGTGTTAAGTACAATGAGAGAAAAAAAGTTTTAGTAATTGGAAGATCAGTTGCAAAGGGGATTAAGAGTTTTTGTGAGAGAGACCATGGAGATCACATTAGAATAAAACTATATTTTGACGCTCAGACTTTATAATTAATGACTTGTCAAAGTACACAGCTAAGGCAGTAACAAGGATCAAGGAAGTGGAGAAAAAAACAGGTGCCAGGACAATAGTTTGGTGGTAGATTTCTTAGGAGTGCTACCAGTGTCAGCAGCCCATACAACGACGAAAAATAGAAGTTATGTTCTTACCATAACGTTCCATGTTAGTTGTCTTCTTCTCGCCTTCTTCTTGCTGGATGGGTTCGGAGCCGACCTGCCCGACTGCCACTCTAAAAGCTCGAGAGTTGGTTCCACCGGCTCGAGGCTCCCCTTATATCCCACAATGCTAGGCGAGAGTTACCTCAGATCTTGTTTGTAAGCTAACCCAGCTTATATCAATAACAGTATAACTGTAAAAAGAATCCACCTCTAACAGCAGGAAGAAAGGGGAGACCTACATCCTGAAAAAAGAAATATGCACAATAGCATATGACTAAGAAAGAGGTGGTAGAAAGAGAGGTCACGATCACAACTCCTCTAGGTCTGTCCAGGCCAGGGGGAAGGAGGGTGGGATAGAAGAAGAAGGCGAGAAGAAGACAACTAACATGGAACGTTATGGTAAGAACATAACTTCTATATGTTAAGTTGTCTATCTCGCCTTCATTCTTGCTGGATGGGACCGCGTCCCTAGCACCTTGTCCTGGGTGGCCTAACGGAACAAACTCCTGAGAACAGTGGAACCAAAATTAGCTCTATGCCTAGAAGCTAAATCCAACTTATAATGGGAAATAAAAGTGTGAGGATTAGCCCAAGTAGCCGCTGCACAAATGGTGTCAATAGGCAGTCTGTCTTGGAAGGCTAAAGAAGTAGCCAAAGCTCTGGTGGAATGGGCTTTAGGTTTATTAGGCAGCTTTTGGTGTCTAATCTCATAAACAAGGGTAATCAGAGACGTTAGCCATCTAGATAATGATACCTTTGAAACTGGAAGTCCTTTTCTGCTTTCCGCATAGGAGACAAACAGTTGATCAGATTTTCTGAATTGTTTCGTCCTGTCCAAGTAGTACCTTAATTGACGATGAACATCCAGGCAGTGTAATTTTTGTTCAGACCTATTTGAATACTCTGGGAAAAAGACAGGGAGGTCAATGCTTTGGTTTAGATTTGATGTTGAAACCACCTTAGGCAAAAAGGACGGGTTAGTTCGTAAGGAAACTCTGTCCTTATGGAACAAAAGATAAGGAGAACGACAACTGAGTGCTTGAAGTTCTGAAATTCTTCTAGCTGATGTGATAGCCACCAGAAAGAGAGTTTTCCATGATAATAATTTCAAGGAACATGAAGCTGCAGGTTCGAAAGGGGAAAGAATCAAAGAAGCAAGAACTAAATTTAGGTCCCAAGGAGAAGGAGGATTTCTTATAGGAGGTCTGAGAAGAAAAACTCCTTTCAAAAGGCTTTGCAGAGTTTGTGGGACATTAGGGCAGATTCAGAAATACCCACATGGAAATTAGAAATAGCTGCCAATTGAACCTTAAGAGTAGATGGAGATGAACCTGCATGGAAGAGTTCAGCTAGAAAATCAAGGACTAGTTGGATGGAAGCGGTGAAAGGATCTATGTCCTTTCCTTGTGCCCAATATGAGAAGCGTTTCCACTTACTCAAATAAATCTTTCGAGTGGAAGATTTATGGGAAGCTATCAATATATCTCTAACAGAGTGAGATAATTGAGGAAGCCTGGCTACGGTTGGAACTGGAGGAACCAAGCAGTGAGGTTCAGAGAGGGAGGGAGCGATGAAACTGACCCGACTGATGGATCAAAAGATCTGGAACTAGGTCCAGATTCCACGGTCGCTCCAAAAGAAATTGATGTAGAAAGGGGAACCACACTTGTCGAGGCCAGTAAGGAGCAATGAGGATCAATGAGGCCTTCTGAGCGATAGCTTTCTGTATTACTTGAGAGATCAGTGGGAAAGGAGGAAATGCATACAGAAGTCCCCGGGGCCAAACTTGGACTAGAGCGTCTCTGCTGGGTTGGCCTGGTAAAGGGAATAGAGTGAAGTATTCTCTGCACTTGCTGTTTTGGGGAGTAGCAAAAAGATCGCAGCAAGGCTGACCCCACTTGAGAAATATCTCTCTCACTACAGAGTCTTTCAGAGACCACTCGTGAGGCATGGGTATAGCTCTGCTCAACTTGTCCGCAATGTGATTGGACTTCCCGGGGATGTGCGTTGCTATCAGAAAACGCTGAGAAGAAATCGCCCATTGCCACAGTCTGAGTGCTTCTCGACACAGGGGTATGATCTGGTTCCGCCTTGTTTGTTGATGTACCACACTACAGACATATTGTCTGTCTGGATTGCAATCGTTCCCAAGGGAAGAGAGTCTTGAAGGGCTTGCAACGCTAAAAGCACTGCTCTCATCTCCAGAACATTTATATGCAAGTGGCATTCGTTTGGTTGCCATGTGCCCTGGACTGTCCTGCCCTGATAATGCCCCCCCCCACCCGATCAGGGAGGCATCCGTTGTCAGAGTAGCAACCGGAGGAGGTGGAACAAATGGTCTTCCGACAGAAGCTGGGGAAGACATCCACCACATGAGATGCTTTTGCACTTGCGTGATCATAATGGTGTGAGACATTGGAAGTTCCTGGTATGACCATTGAGAAAAAAGCATCCACTGAAGGATCCGCATGTGGTATCTGGCCAATGGGAGGAGAGGTATGCCGCTGCCATGATTCCCAACACCTTTAGAACTAACCTGGCTTTGGCTCTGTTGTTGTTGAGAAGTGACACCAATTTGTGAATGTCTGATATCCTTTGGTTTGTTAGCGTTGCAGACATGTTTATAGTATCTAAATTTGCGCCTATGTAGGTAATAGTACGACAAGGCGACAAAACAGACTTTTCGCAATTTATTGAAATACCCAGTTTTTGACAAACGCGAAAAGTATAATCTCTGGCCATTAGAAGGAGATGCTTGGTGGGAGCTGTGAGAAGCCAGTCGTCCAAATATGGAAACACCTGGAATCCTTGTCGTCTCAGGTGAGAAGCTACCACTGCCATGCATTTGGTAAACACCGGGGGGCAGTGGTGAGACCAAAGGGCAGGGCCCTGAATTGAAAATGACTGGTTCCCAGCCTGAAGCGGAGGAATCTTCTGGAGCGTCTGTTCATTTTTATGTGATAGTACGCATCCTGAAGGTCTATAGAGCACATCCAGTTTCCTTTTCCCAATAGGGGAAGAATGGATTGCAGCGTGACCATCCGAAATCTTGTTTTCTTGACTGATCTGTTCAAGATACTGAGATCCAAAATTGGTCTCCAGTCCCCTGTTTTCTTTGGAACTAAAAAGAACCTTGAGTAGACTCCGGATCCTTGTTGGTCTGCTGACACTGGCTGAATTGCTCTTTTGCAAGCAGTTTTGAAATTTCCAAAGCTGCTATATCCCTTTGAGCGGTGGAACATCTGGAAGGGATTTTTGACTGATTTGGAAAACGAGGAAAGGGATAGAATAACCTTCGAAATGATGGACTGTACCCATTTGTCTTGAGTCAGGGATAGCCAGGCTTCTGGGTACAGTGACAATCTTCCCCGACTGCCTCGAAGATGGGCAGTCGGGCAACACCTCGGGGATGCTGAAAGGGCTTGTCAGGAAAGGCTTCCCGATTGCCCTGGTTCTGCGGACCCCCTGCCCCTAGGGCGGCGTCTACCATTGTTATTCCCACCTCTGCCTCTGGTAGGAAAAGCGACTCTGTCGTCAGGCGAAGTCCCTTGAGATTGTTTACGGAACCACATCTTTCCACCCTTCTGGCCTTTGGGGTAAGGCCTAGAAGGAGTCGAAAACGGACTCCGACGGCAGAAAGGGTCTTGCCATCAGTCTCGCACCTAGTCAGGGTTTCTTTCACTTGAGGACCAAAAGAGATGATCCATCAAAGGGAGTTCGTGAAAGACGCCTTGAAAGGTTCCGCAAAGTTGCATAGCCGCATCCAGGCGTGCCTACGTAAGGCTACCCCTGTTCCTGCGGCTCTGCTCGCTCCATCGGCCGCATAAGAGAGGAGGCATGGAGGAGTTGGAAATGGAATTAAGGATAGCCAGCTGCGTGTTCATTTTCTCTTGAAACCCGCAGCTGTAGGGTCCTTCAACATTTCACTCGCTTCCTTGATCAAGTCCCTTTGAAGACGAAAGTGAAATGGCACAGGTAATTCAGCGAACGCATGGTAAATGTCGCTGAGGAGAACATCCGCTTCCCGTACCTATCCATGGACTTAGATTCCTTGTTAGGTGGATGGACAGGCACTGAAGGATCAGCCAGTTCCTTCTTTGTGGCGGCAGCTACCACCATAGCATCCACAGAAACTCCTTTTGATAAAAATTGCTTGTCTGATGGAGCTGTGATGAATTTGGAGGGTCTCCTGGGAGTGGGGTCCACTGAATCAGGAGCCGTCCATGCCTTCTTAGCAACCACCTGCATGAGGGGGTCAAGGGGGACACCCAGGAGGTGGAAGGGCGAGAGCCAAACGCCTCAAGATACACAGATTCGTCCTCCGAAGGGTTGAGGGCTGGCCAATTTCCCTCTGTTTAAGGATCTCCAGAATGTCTGCAAATGAGACATCTTCAGAAGGGGAACGGGGGAACCCTCAGAATCATCCAGATCTGTGTCCGACGTGATAGACTCAGGTGAGTCAATGTGCTTCCTCTTGCACTTCCTCTTCCGAGGGGGCTCTTCTGCCAAATCAGGAGAGGCCTCGGAAGAGGATGAAATCCCAAAGGCGGCTCCTGAGGAGCTGGCTCTCTGCGGTCCGGGATGAGGGAGTGAGTCGACTTACCCTGAGGCAGCATAGAGGGAGGGGCTGACGGAGCCGACTGTGGAGTAGAGCCAGGCTCTAACACACTCCGCATGACCTCGAAAGCACCCCTGTCAGGCAGAGCCAGAGGTCCCCGCTCCGAGGAGCTAAGGACCCCCCTCGGCACAGACAGTGATGGCTCCGAGGCCGATGTCGGAGCCGAACTCACCAGCGCCGAAGCACCGAGAGGGAGAGGGGGGTCGGACAAGGGTCCGATGCCACTCACCCCCTCGGAGCAGACGAGGGAGGTTCGGCGCCGAGATCCCTCCACGGAAGAAAACGGAGCCGACGGAGCCGAAGACAATTGTCTCGGCTCCGAAGTGACCACAGTCTCGGTTCCGACACGACCCGGCTCCGAACTCAAAAGAGTCGAAGGAGGAAAGAGTTGATGGACCGGGGCAGGCACCGACTGATGAGTCGGGCTCTGGAGCATCTGGGCTAGTGCCTCGGACTTAAGTAGTCGACTCACCACCCTCTGAAGGTCATGATCGGAAAGCCTCGATGACCTAGAGGAATGAGACCTTTGGCTCCGTTCAGACAGCAGGGGAGATCCTGGAGCCGAATGAACGGAGCCAAGAGAAGGTGACCTAGACCTCTTTCTGGTTGTCGGCTCCGAAGATCTTGTCGGAGCCGACACGGGTACCTCGATAACCTCGGCTCCGGCCGGAGCCGAGGAAGCCACAGAAACTGTGGACTGAGTCTTATCAGCTCCAGCCGGAGCCGATAAAGGCAAAGGTTGAACAACCTGAGGTCTCGGCTCAGAAGCCGGAGCCAAGACCTCGATGCCTTAGAGGGCTTCCCTGTTGAAAATGACAGGGAATCCTCTGGTTTTAACAAGCCTCTCAGAATCAACTTGTTTTTTCTCTCCTGCAGGACCCTGGGGCTGAAGCCATGGCACACAGCACAGGAGTCCTGCAGGTGCAAAGGCCCCAGACAATAGACACAAGAAGTGTGAGCGTCTGTCAGAGACATTTTCTGACAGCACGCATCACACTTCTTGAATCCAGAGACCTTTGCTTCCTTTGACATTATCCTAACTGACAGGTGTACACTAACACACACTCAAACACACAGTTATACCCTGTCAGAAAAAATTATTAATACTAAAAATAATTAACAAATTTAGTAAAAATACTAGTAATTAAGCACAAAAAGTTAAAGTAACTACACAAACACACCCTAGGGAAGGGAAGGCCAAAGGCCCAAGGGAAGAACCAACGGTTCTTTTAATAAGAACACGGGGAAAAATTAGAGTCGGGGATAAAGATTTATATCCTACACTAATTTAGGAAGAATTAAAGTTAAAAGGGGAAAAAAAAGAGTAACTTTTTGTATAAAAAGCTAACACTCACCAGGAACCGGTAGAAGCAACCAACCTCGAAGCTGTAGCGGCAAACGAGATCTGAGGTAACTCTCGCCTAGCATTGTGGGATATAAGGGGAGCCTCGAGCCGGTGGAACCAACTCTCGAGCTTTTAGAGTGGCCGAGTCGGAGCCGAGGTCGGCTCCGAACCCATCCAGCAAGAATGAAGGCGAGATAGACAACTTAACATAAAGGACTAAGGAATATAATGCCTGGCTGTGGTAATAGCTATGAAAGAAGGGCTCAGGACTGACAAATAAGTAAAGACCTGGCAGAGAGACCAGTCAGCTCTCTGCTACATAGAGGATCCATGTTAGCCTAGAAGGGAAAGGAGTGATCAGAGCTAGCTTGGACAGATAAAGCTCAAGGAGAAGGCCATCAAATATGCAGAAAAGGGTAGGTTTTCAAGCCAATATAAAAAAAGGGAAACAAAAGATACTGAAAAAAGCACAGGAACAAACAAGGGAGACATGATGCACAGTACAATAGTGCTACTATGTAACGTAAGGAAAGGAGTCCGGGTAATAAGATGGGGGCTGCAGGTAAGTATGTAGGAGGAGACGGTATCATGAAGATATGGACAAAGACAGTAACACAGAGACATGGGCCAGTGGCAAGAGGGGATGGAGCATGGAAGTGCCAGAGTATAGGTTTGTTCAGGAATGGCCCTGAAGGAAGGAATTGAGGTGAGTAAGTAATCTATGTAAAGGAAGGCATTAAATAAGAGGATCAATTCCCCTTTATGAAGTGGCAAGGAGGAGGATATGATCAAAATTTGGGACAAGCCCAGTGGTGATTAATGTAAAGGGAACAAGGGAATGTTTGTCAAATCAACAGTGTGTACTGGGCTCCACACACACATGTACAGAAGGATAAGAAAGAGTAGTAAGAATAAAAGAGTGGCATGGAGTGAGAAGACTGTCACAGTCATAGGGTATTTGAATGCGATAGAAGCAGACGGGCAGATTCTAAGATCCAGAGCAGACAGGTAGCAGGAGTTGACAGCTATCTTGGAGTTTAAGGAGTTTGGACAACTGCTATGGGACTGTCTGAGAAAGGATACACTTCTGGATGTGGTAGCTGCAAGTCTAATAAGGTGGAGAGGGTCAAACTTGTCCTGGAAAAGGCAACATTTACAGTGACCATGCCATTACATGGCAAAAAGCAGGAAGAACAATAAAAATGCAAAAACAAATGTGGTACGGGATTGTAGGAGAGTGATTATGTTGTCCCGGGGAGAGAGTCAAAGCTGAGTTAGGGTCTAGGCCCAAAATATGGAAGTAAAAACTCTATGGATACAGGTCAGGGATCCAATATTCAGAATTATGTACAACGGTTTGAGGAACAGGCAATAAAGGAGAAAGGCAACGCAGCTATACAGTAAGGTGAGATTTTCAACTAGGGCATACAAGAGTTGGAATTAAGGGGTGAGTGAGGTAGAGGGGACCGTACAATGAGGCATGCATGAAATACAACCAAGGAGATGAGGGCAACAAAGGCACAATCTGAAAGGCAGCTGGCAGAAGGGGCCAAGATGCCGAACAAAGGCTTCCTTAGACATACAACATAAAGGAATGGAGGAAAAATACTGGCATGGTTGATCAAAGATGGGAGGGACATAACAGTAAACCAGGAAAAACTAGAGGCAATGAAAGAACAGTTGCTTCAGTTTTTAGAAAGGAATGCACGGGGCAGACTGGAAACAGCACTATGCGGACACCAGGATGGAGAGAGAAGCACAGGGACCTAATGGTTGCCTCACAGGATCCTCCTCAGGAGTCTGGCCAGTTTTCTGGCAGATTCTGTGATAGAGAATTTCAGTAGATCACTGGCCAGTCAATAGTGCCAGAAGACTGGAACACACTAAGCATGGTATCCTTGTAAAAAGCAATAGAGGGTAGAGATTAAGAAAAGTCCAGAGAATTAAAAGCCTGTAAACCTACCAGCCATGGAAGGGAAAGTTTTAATGGAAAAGCTGGTTGATTTCCCAGAGGGAAACCAGCTGCAATATAACAACTGAAAGTTTTATGGCTAGAAGAAGCTGTCAATCATCTGTAATAGACTTACGTTTAATCTGCCAGACAGCTTGCCAGAGTAGTACTGATGAATGTTGTCTATCTACACTTAACCAAGGCTTTTGACTTATTCCTGTGTAGATGTGGCTGCCAGGAAAACAGAAGGGGGTGTTACTACTTTGACTCTGTGGCATACATATATGGAGGGTGCTCGATGACGCAGCTAACCCACATTTAATTATCAGCCTAGGCTCTTAAGTAGTTAGCATGGGAGGGGAAAATAAACAGATGAAATCTACTTGCTTCTCTCACTGGGGAGACTTAAGAGCACAACTACTGAGAACATAAACCAGTAGTGACTATAGACCCTGTTGAAGCCATCTGCTCATGCAGTCAGCTGGGACTGTCTGAGGGGTTAAGTCAGTCAAATGAGTGATGGCCTTACACTACACTCAATGCATGCTGACTCCAAGATAATATATGTGGTACACAAAGATGACACGCTTTGGGAATATTCAAAAAAATCCCTGGACCATAGCTGCACTATAACTGCTCCTCCCATGTGTGGGAATAAACGAACAGGGTCTCTGTGATCAGCTAAATGGTTAGAAGTCACAGGAGCAACGAAAGATGTACTGACATGGACTGCTACATGGGTGACCAATAGGATACAAAGGGTTGTTGTACGATGGACAATATCAGCAGTTACTAAAATGGGAAATGAAGCATCACAGTACTCAGTCCTGTGGCCAGTACATGCATTATAGTTTTAGACATATCTGAGTGAAGATATAATAGGAATGGTATTTTCACAAACAGTACAAAGCTAGGTGCAACAGTGACGACTGGGGAAGAGTTCAAGTCAGAATTTGAAATTAAGTGTAGACAAATGCAAAGAACTGAGCCTGGGCCACAGCAACACCACTGAGAAGTATAAGCTACAAGCTGGGGGGTAGAAACTGATGGCAACAGAGCCTAAAATAGATATGGATGTGCTGATCACACCTGGAGGAGTCCACCATGAGCAAAGTGAGGTAGTTGCAGAAAGTAGCAGTACACAGAGGTATATACAGGAGGGACAGATTCCAAACACAAAAACATAATGGTTCCATTCTATCAGGACCTTGTCAAGCCAAATCATAAATACAGCCTGTAGTTCTGCAGGTCATACAGGGAGAAGAACATAAAGCTGCTGGAAGAATTTTCCAGGAAGTACACTGAAAGAATGTGTAAGATGGTGGGCAAAGGATAAAAAGCAAGAGAGTGTGAGGTCCTCTGATTAGAAGTGAAAAAAGAAACGAGACATATGGGTGCATACTGTCATGCCAAGGAGAAGAGAGGAGTTGTTTAGAATCAGGCAAAGCAGAAGGAAGTGAAGAGAACATAAGCATCAGACTACAGCAAACGACCACTCCTTGGATCTATGAATAACAAAAAAAAAAAAACAATACATGAGACTATGCAGCTCAGTGGAATTTATGCTCACTTCCCTCCTTTTCACCCAGTAAAGTGCCATGGGTAGCAAGTGTGTGTCTTTTTACAATATTAGGTATCCTCTATCAGTGGTCTGTTAAAGCTTACTTGGCAATTTCTAGTCATGTGACTAAGCAATGCTGATAGGAGCAGGTATCCCAATCTTAAAGGATAGTTTTCTCTTACTTAACACCAAATATATTTGAGGGCAGTAATAACGAATGCATTTTCTTCCACTTTTGTGTGTGTGCATATACATATAAGAATACAGCTGTCAGGTATGGGAAGCATTTCAATAATACAAGAATGAAATGTATTACTATAGTTATTGTTTCTTTGGCACTGATCACAGGCCATCATCTAGCATCTGGGGTGGGGTATAATGTCAAAGGTGGAAGGTGTGAAGGCAGATTGTCTGAAAGCAAAGGGGGAAAGTATAGTGATGTAAAATCTTACCAGAACGATAGATGTCCTTCTCTTCACTGTTGTATTCATAACATGAGGGATTCCCCACCAAGGGCAACCCAACATCCGGCCAGTATACCAAAGCCTTTTACTACTTACAAGTACGTGGGATGTCGCATGTATACTCCCCAAGTACGTAGGGCATAAGTGTGACATCTGCACATACTATCCTCAGCACTGAATGCCCCAGAAGGAACGCCAGTCCATGGAAACAAAAGGCGAATCATACATCCATGAGGAAAAAGCAATACCCACGGGGTTAGGAAGGAGGGAGGGATAGAATACTGCAACAGTGAAGAGAAGGACATCTATGATTATGGTAAGATTTTACAAAACTATAGTATGTCCTTCTATTCTACTGTTGCAGTATTCATAACATTTGGGAGAGTACCAAAAGCTCATGAAGAAACTTGGGAGGAGGTAGGGGCAGTAGATCTCTCTAGAAAGCCATGAAGAATGGCCCTAGGAAAATTAGCTCTAGAGATTGCATCCTACTAGTAGTGTTTGGTGAAGTTATGTACAGAAGTCCAGGTAACTGCTTCAAGAATGGAATTAATGTCCAAACTTTTGAAGAAAGCACCAGAAAAAGCCACAGCCCTAGTAAAAGGAACCTTAACAGAAAAAGGAAGGCTTTTACCATGAGAAGCATAACAAAAAGAAACAGCCTTAGAAATCCAAGAGGAAATAGTTTGCTTGGAAACAGGCAATCCCAAAGACCTGGGATGAAAAGAAACAAAAAGCCAATCAGATTTCCTGACAGCCTTGGTTTTATCCAAATAAAATCAGAGTTGTCTATGCACATCCAAGGCATGTAGTACCTTCTCAGTAGGAGATTGTAGAGAAGTGAAAAAGGTAGGCACATGAATGGAATGATAAAGTGACAACTCATTCACAACCTTGGGCATAAATGAAGGGTTAGTATGCAAGGGCATACTGTCCGTATGAAAAATAAAAAAGGAGAAGCCGCCAAAAGGGCTTGAAGCTCAGACACCAGTCTGGCTGAAGTCAAAGCTAACAACAAAACAATCTTCCCAGATCAATGCTGCAAGAAGCTGTAGCTGCAGGCTCAAAAGGAGCCAAAGTCAAAACAAAATTAAGATCCCAAGGAGGAGGTAAAGAATTCCTGGGAGGTCTAATATGTAGGATGCCTTTGAGGAACTGTTTAGCCTCAAACCTAGAAGATAAAGGGAGACAACAAACAGAAATAGCTGAGAAGTGGGCCCTGACAGAGGAATAGGCCAAACCCAGCATTGAGCAAATCACACAAATAAGAGAACCAGTGGAACATCCAGAATCTACGGATCCAAGTTATGTGAAAGACACCAGACAGAAAACCTCTTCCATTTACATAAGTAAGATTTCCAAATATTGTGTTTTCTGGCCTCCTGCAGAACCCTAAGCATGTCCTCAGAAAAAAGCTGTCTGAAAGGAATCAAAATCCTATCACCCACACAGTCAGTTGCAGAGTCGACAGGTGGGGATGGATAAAATATTCTCTGTCTTGTGTGAGAAGGTCCATCCTGTGAGGTTACCTGTGATGATTGTCATTGGCTAAATGCAGAAGGAACCAATGCTGTCTTCGCCAAAAGGGGTCAAGAAGATTTTGGGTCTGTCCTGCTGAATCTTGAACAGGACCTTCAGAATGAGAGGAATGGGGTATGCATAAAGAAACATCTTCTTCCAAGAAAAAGACAGGACATCCACCTTCCAAACCAGAGGATCTGGGACTCTGGCACAAAACAGAGGAAGCTGTCTGTTCAGAGGGGAGGCAAACAGATCTACTTGGAGAAGTACCCCACTGGTGGACAATGCCCAGAAATACATCCCTGTGAAGCATCCATTTGTGGAGTTGAGTCAGGGACCTGCTCAGAGTGTCTGTCACACAATTCTGACTGGAGGAGATGTACACTGCCTGAAGAGTGATGTGATAATGAACTGCAAGTTCCCAAGCCATGACAGCTAGCCTGCAAAGAAGAGAAGACCCCCCCCTTTGTTTATATACTAGAGTACTGTGTTGTTGTCTGCAAATAGTTTGAGAAGACCTGGAAGGAAAAAAAGGATGAAAAGCCTAAAGGGGCAGAAAAAGCGCTCTTCTCTTTGATGTCAATGTGCTCCTTTCTTTGGGAAGGTGACTAGACACCCCCCCCCCCCCCCCCGTACCTTCATGGAGTTGAAGGCTGCTTCCCAACCTAATCTGAAGCATCTGGGAACAGCTCTTGAGATGAAAGAGGAGGATGCAGAGGGAGACCTGGGTTCAGAGCCACCTGCTGAATCCACCGCTGGAGTTCCTTCTTCAGACACAAAAGAAGAGGAACCAAAGCCTCTAGTGGATATGCATGCTGCATCTGAACTGTTTTCAAGAATTTTTATTTGTTTACTTTATTTTATTTTACATTTGTTGACCGGGCTAGTCTAACTGGATGCATGTCCATTTTCAGTACAGGCCCGGGGAGAAAAGCTCCAATGAACACAACAATAATAACAAAGTTAAAGGTTACAATAAAAATAAACACAAACAGTAAGTAACCAGGTAGTAGGTTGCAATAAAATAGTAAATAGCCGATATTTCAAACTACATTGTATTGTACATAACAATGACTGTGTACAGAATTTTGGACAACTATTCAGAAGTAGTAAATAGTTAAAATGTTACAGTATTTTTTTTTCCAATTCCTGCTTTCATTTATGCTACACAGTATTGAGTAGTAAGAAAGTAGAAACTAGGAAGTATTAGAAACAGGGATGAAATGAACTAGTGAAACTTCCTCATTTGAAGTTTGGCCACAGGGGTGAAAATAACTAGTGAAACTTCCTCATGTGAAGTTAGGCCAGAAGCAACACTGGAATGGTGGATGCCACAAACACCAGAAGTCTGAGAAACTCGCTGGCTGTGACAGAGTGCAGAGGGAGAAGACAGTGGAAGAAAGAAATGAGGAACAGAGCCTTTGGAAGAGAGAGAAAAAGCCAGCATAAGGTATGTCTGTATTTTGCACCCCAGGAAAACCTAATCTTGAGAAAGGGCAAGCGATGATTTTGTAAAATTTATGGTGAAACCCAGACTTTGCAGAAGGGAAATTGTGAAGAGTAGGTGCTTCAACAAGATCTCTGGAGAAGATGCCGGTATCAGAAGGTCGTCTAATTATGGGAAAACTTGGATGCCTTGAAGCCTACAGAAAGCAATTATAGGAGCTAGGCATTTGGTGATTATCCTTGGTGCAGTAGAAAGGCCAAAGGACAAAGCAAAGAACTGAAAATGCAAGGAAGCAACAGAGAAACAAACATTTCATGTAAACGGGATGAACAGTAATCTGAAGGTAGGCATCCTTGATATCCAGTGATGCCACAAAAGACTGAAGAATGAGAGGAAATAAAAGTCTAAAGGGACAGGATGTGGAAAGAAGAACCTTCAAAAAGGTGTTGAGGTGTGAGAGGTCCAGAACTGGTCTGCAGTGACCATCCTTTCTGGGTACTAGAAACATTCTGGAATAAAACCCTCTCTCTGTGGGTGAGTGGAACCTCCTGAATTGTTTCCCGATTCAACAAGTCGTGAAGGACCTCTGGGAATAAATGCAGCTGTTTCCAAGGTAGCTAAAGAATGCTCATGAAGGGAGGAAGAAATTTACAGACCATGAAATAACCTTTTTGAATAATGGAAATAACCCATGTGTCCTGAGTGATGTTTCCCCAAATTGGAAGAGACACAGAAAGATGAAGGGAAAGAGGAATAGGGCTGTGTTGAGACCTGGCTTGTCAGGAAAAGGCTGCTTCTGGGCAGGGGCAGACTGAGAAGTCTTAGGTGGAGAAGGCCTCCTACCACCATTTTTAGTCTTAGATGGAGGAGTGTGAGCCTGCTTTCGCATAAAAGCAGTCCTGGAGAGATGATTTCTGTTAAACTTAAGTAAAGGTGAAACAAATGTATGTTTCAAATCTTGTAGTTCCTTACCTTTCTCCTGCAAAGACATAACTCAGCAGCAGCAGAAGCAAACAAAGCTTTATTATCCAGACCAGTATCCGGCAGCTTAGCTTTAATGTAATCTGGCAGTGGCCGAAGTATTAACCAGGAATACCTTCTCAAAACAGCCTGATGCAGCTGTCCTAGAAGATGTTTCTGTTGCATCATAACTACACTTAATTGAATGTCTTGCTACTGGAGAAAAACTCTTAATAAGGACAAGGCATTAGTTTTCATTTCTGAATCAGGAAGACCAGAAATAATCTGAGTGGCCTGTGATAGAAGAACTAAAGCATACTTGGTCATACAAGTCAGACAATTAGTAGCACGGAAAGCTAGGGTGGCAAAAGTATAAACTTTCTTCCACAGCCTGCCCATAGTCCTGTTTTCCTTATCAGAAGGGAGAAGTGAAGTAGATGTCAGTAATCTGAAAGGCTTATCCAAATCCACAGACCACAGCAGGGTCAGCTGATGGACACCAAAGAAATTTGCTATACTCTGGCACTTTGTAAAAGTGGTCTGGCTTCTTAGGCGCTGGGGGCTAAGAATCTGGAGTTTGGGATGCTAAATTAAAAGCATCCAATAAGGCAGGCAAAACAGCAGGAGGAGGAGACAACTCCATATGCAATATTTCACAGCATCTCTTCTCCTCATCACTAGACTGGGAACTATCCCATTTGAAAAACTTCCTCATTTTGGAAATAGTTTCCCCAAAAGTAATCTCTTCTATGGGAGAATCAGTAGCATTAGACTCCTCTTCTGGAGAAGCATACTCCAGAAGAGAAGGAATTTGGGTAAAGCAGGCTAAGAATTCATCATCTGAAGAAAATTCTTCCTCATATGAATCCTGTTCTCAAATTCTCTTTTGTGGTGAAGATGTCAAAGGCGGAGGAGAGACAGAGAAACCAGGAGGAGGCTTAAAGGCCATAATGGCATTAAATAAGCCATGGGTAAACCTCTGTTAAATTATCATTAAATCATTACTGGCACTGCTTACCAGAAAGAACAATGCATTTGTGTCAAATACTTACCTCACTTTGATCACAGTCAATTATCTGAATGACAAATACACAAATGGTAATTTCTAAGGTGGGAGGTGGTAAGGCAGACTGCTTGTGAAAGCAGAGGCATTACTTGATCACTGTGAAATCAATTTACATGGATTGTCACATACAAGCAGTGCAAGTGTCTGACAGTAACATAAAACATCACACTGTGACAAGTCCTTCTTTAATATTTGCCACAATCATCGAAAGCTGTATACAGAAAGCTTCTATCTTTGAGTTGGGGTGGTGAGTCAGGCTAGATGTGCAAGTGAAGAATAATTACACAATCACCATTATAAAGCCATCAATGTGACTTGTTAGGTAGGGGTAATTCATATGTCTGACAGAAATAAACACATTACTGTGGTAATTTCTTTCATGTTCACACTCAAAACAGATGAATATACAAAAAGTTGTTATCTTTGGGGAGGTGCAGATTGTGTGTGAAGGCAAAGGACAATTACAAAATCTTCTGAACATTGGTACAGCTTGTTATGAAGAGTGTATATTTGTCTGAGAAGGTGAAACACACTACTGTGAAGATTACTCCCTTCATTTTCATCAAAGCAAACATCACAGGTTTGCATAGAAAGTGGCTACACTGAGATAGAGAAAAGCCACTTGTGAAAGTAATTAAATATTGCTACTTGATTCACAGTTAAGGGTAACTAATACAGCTTGTTTGGGAAATCACTATATAAAAAAAATTACCATAGCTTTTATTTGTAGACACTTCACATTACTCCTTCCAAGTCAAAGAAGGTGTACTTTATTCAATGGGCATAATCTGCTTGGGCAGCCTGTACATGGAAGGAGTTGAAACAGTTACTTATGTACTCACCATAACGATCGATGTATGTGGTCCATCTCACCTACATTCTTTACTCACGGGTTCGGAGCAGAGAATCGGCTCCGACTCAGTAAACTATTTTCTAGCACGAAGTCTCCAATTGACTGGGCTAACCCGGCATCCCAAGATGCACCTCGCCCTAGCCCCAGATCTTGTTTTCAGCCATACCAATCATAACCCATACACAACCAACACTGGAAGGAATTCTAGCCAAGGAAGAAAAAGCAACTGAACTCGAAGGGTTCACAGAGCCAATATTCCTCCAAATCCTCTAGGAAGGGGGCAGGTGGGAGGGTACGTAAGAATGTAGGCGAGATGGACCACATACATCGATCGTTATGGTGAGTACATAACTAACTGATGTTATGCGGTCCTATCTCGCCTACATTTTTTACTCACGGGACAGTGTCCCCAGCACCTCTATCCTGGGAGGCTCATAGGAAGATGCTCCTGAGAACCGTGGAACCAAAGGAAGCCCGGCACCTAGAAGCCACGTCCAGCTTGTAATGAGTAATAAAGGTGTGAGGAGAGGCCCAGGTGGCCGCAGCACAAATATCATCCAAGGAAAGCCTGGCATGGTAAGCTATCGATGTAGACATTGCCCTGGTAGAGTGAGCTTTGACGGGAAAAGGTAAACTTCTGCCTGCTGATGAGTAGATGAAGGAAATACAATCTTTGATCCATTTAGAAATTGTGCACTTGGAAATAGGACAACCTGCTCTGTTCTCTGAAAAGGACACAAACAGCTGATCAGACTTCCGAACATGTTTAGCCCTGCCTAAATAGAACCTCAATTGTCTGTGCACATCCAACTGATGGAACCTGAACTCTGCTTTATTGGAAAAATTTGGAAAGAACACTGGTAACTCGATAGATTGATGGAGATTAACAGTGGATGACACCTTTGGAAGGAAGGACGGGTTGAGTCTCAGGGAAACTCTGTCCTTATGATAGGTCAAATATGGAGGTTTAATGGACAGAGCTTGAAGTTCTGATACTCTTCTGGCCAATGTAATGGCTATTAGAAACGCCATCTTCCAAAATAAAAATTTCAATTCACAGGTGGCAGCCGGTTCAAAGGGTGTTGAAGTGATGGCTTGTAGCACAAGGTTTAGATCCCATGGCATGACAGGCTTTGAAACAGGAGGATGAAGTAACCAAGCGCCTTTCAAGAAGGCCTTACAGAGTTTATGGCCCATAAGAGAGGGCTTGTAAGATGTGTGGAAATTGGAAATTGTAGCCAACTGCACTTTAACGGTAGCGGGCGCAGAGCCCTGACGGAAAAGCATGGCTAAAAAATCTAATACCAATGGAATTGGGGCTGTGAAGGGGTCCAAACCTTGGGCCTCAGCACAAATGGAGAATCTCTTCCATTTGCTGGAATAAATCTTTCTGGTAGAAGACTTATGAGATGAAGACAAGATGTGTACCACCTCAGGTGAAAAGGAATGTCGTCTAACTAGTGATAGAAGTGGAGCAGCCAGGCTGTCAGCCTGAGGGTTCGCAGGGATGGATGGAGCCAGCCTGACATGTGAATCAGGAGGTCTGGCACTGGGTCCAGAGTCCAAGGACCGTCCACTGCGTATTGCTGAAGAAAGGGGAACCATACTTGTCGAGGCCAGTGTGGAGCAATAAGAATCATCCTGCTTCCCAAGGATATGGCTTTCTGAATCACTCTTGGTAACACAGGAAATGGAGGGAAAGCGTAGACCAGACCGGGGGGGGGGGCAGTCGCAGGCTAGAGAGTCCCTGGGTGACTCCCCCTGTTGGGGAATCAGTGTGAAGTACTCGCTGCATTTGGCATTGAGGGGACTGGCAAAGAGATCGCAGCAAGGCTGACCCCACCTGTTGAAATTTTGAACCGCCACTCGGTTGTTCAGGGACCACTCGTAAGGCATCAGAATAGCTCTGCTCAGCCTGTCCGCTATCACATTGGACTTGCCACTAGGAACCGTTGGGAAGATACTGCCCACAGCCACACTCGCATGGCCTCTCTGCAGAGGGGGTAAGACTTGGTTCCCCCTTGCTTGTTCAGGTACCACACTACGGACATGCTGTCCGAGTGAATCACAATCGTTCCCAGAGGTAGAGAGTCTTGGAGTGCTCACTTGGCAGGATGGTCCAAGGCATGTGGCAAGATCACGAGGTACATCTGCACATCAATGTTCTGGAGATGAGAGTGGTGCTAGAAACACCACTCTCATCTCCAGAACATTGATGTGCAGATGTACCTCGTGATCTTGCCACATGCCTTGGACCGTCCTGCCAAGATAATGCCCCCCCACCCCATCTGGGAGGCGTCCGTGGTCACTGTGGCCACTGGAGACATAGAAATCAAGCTCCTCCCTTTGTCCAGATTGGCGGAATGTAGCCACCAGAGGAGGTCCTGCTTGCACCATTCCGTGAGAAGTATCAAGTGGGAAAGAGGAAGTTTCTGAAATGACCAATGGGCCGAAAGGAGCCATTGCAATATACGCATGTGTAACCTGGCCAGAGGCACCAGCATGATGGTGGCGGCCATACAGCCCAAAAGCTGGAGAACTAACCTGGCTTGAACTCTTTTGAGGGGCAACAGTGCGTGGATCTGAGACTGCAGCACTCTTATTCTCTCTTGTGACAGAAAGGCCCGCATTTGAATAGAGTCTAGCTCTGTGCCTATAAAAACAACATGCTGTGAGGGCAGCAAGGCAGACATTTCCCAGTTTAAAGTAATTCCTAGTTGTTGACACAGTGCTATGGTAGTCCCCCTGGCTTGAACGAGCAGATGCCTGGTGGGGGCGGTGAGAAGCCATTCGTCCAGATACGGAAACACCTGGAATCCCTGACGATCAGGTGAGCTGTCACCACTGCCAAACACTTGGTAAACACCCTGGGGGCTGTGGTGAGACCAAAGGGCAGGGCACGAAACTGGAAGTGATTGGCTCCTAGCCGGAAGCGTAAGTGACTCCTGGATGCCTTGTCCATTTTGATGTGGTAATAGGAATCCTTGAGATCGATGGAGCACATCCATACTCCTTTTTCCAGCAATAGAAAAATGGACTGCAGCGTGACCATTCGGAACTTGGACTTCAGAACGCAGTGATTCAGTCGACTGAGATCCAAAATGAGTCTCAGATCCCCTGGTCTTTTCGGCACCAAAAAGAGTCTCGAGTAAGTTCCTGATCCGATATGGTCTGAGAGGACTGGTTGGATGACTCCTTTTCCTAGCAGCTTTGCAACTTCTAGTGCTGCTTGATCCCGTTGACTGGGTGGGACGTCGGGGATTCTTCTGACTGGAGGGGGTGTTGATAAAAAGGGGATAGTGTAACCTCCGGTAACTATTCGAAGCACCCAACGATCCTGGGTGATGCTTTCCTAGGCTTCCAGGTGCAACGAAATTCGGCCCCCGACTGGCTCCGGAACAGCACAGTCGGGCAACTCCTCAGGAGTGCTGAAAGGAAGAGCTGCGAAAGGAATCGCGGTCTCCCGGGTTGCGGGGGCCTCCTCTGCCTCTAGGACGGCATCTTCCAGAATAATCCCCCCCCCTCTGCCTCTGGAGGGGGACTCACCTTGAGCTGCGGGAAAAGACCTCAGAGACTTTTTGAACAACATTTTCCCTCCTCTCTGAGCCTTGGTGTACGGCCTAGAAGGGAGAGAGAAACGGGCCCCTACGGCAGATAGGGTCTTTCCCGCCTGTTCGCATATGGTGAGGGTGTCTTTCACTTTGGTCCCGAAGAGAGAGGACCCATCAAAGGGGGCGTCAGTGAAGGAAGACTTAAAGGCCACCGCGAAATGACACAGGCCCATCCAGGCTTGCCTTCTGAGAGCTACACCTGAGCTAGCTGCCCTACTCGCCCCTTCAGCTGCATATGATATGAGCCTCATGGATGAGTTGACGATGGAACCAAGGGTAGACAACTGGGCGTTAACAGTCTGCGCTACTGCCTCAGGTATGTTACCCATCAGAGTATCTCCTAGCTCCTTAAGGAGATCTCTTTGGAGCAGAGTGAAATGACAGAGGTAATTTAGCGACCGCAAGGTAAAGGTCACCGAAGACAGGGTACGCTTCCCGTACCGGTCCATACTCCTGGACTCCTTGTTAGGACGACAGATGGACGGAAGAAGAAGCTGCTGAAACTTCCTGCTGAATGGCTGCCGCCATCACCAAGGCATCTACCAAAACCCCTTTGGCCAGGAACTCTTTCCCCGGGGGAGCAGAAAGGAACTTATTTGGATATCTGGGCACCAGTTCCACGGAATCAGGGTTCTCCCACACCCTTCGACAAATCAAATCAAGGAGTTCGTCGAAGAATGGAGACACCCAGGAGGCAGAGGGTTGAGTTCCGAAGGCCTTGAGGAATACAGACTCCTCAGAGGGGGGACTTGGAAGGCCAGTCACCTTTCTGCCTCAAAATCTCCAGGATGTGGGAGAAAGAGACGTCATCAGAGGACGACCTGGGGGACCCCTCTGACTCCTCGAGGTCGGTATCAGAGGTGAGTGACTCGTCCTGGGAGTCTATGTGCTTCCTCTTGCACAACTTCTTTCTGGCGGGCTCCTCCGGCACAGACTCTGAGGGGCCCTCAGAAAGTAGGGGACCGCTCAAGGGGGTATCCCCAGACCTTCGGGCTCCACCATCCATGGATAGGGGGGTGTCAGAGGCTCTAGCCGTGGTGTAGGGGGACGGAGTGACCGATCCAGGTGATGTAACTGACGATCTAGCCAGAGCACTCCTCATGGCCTCGAAGGCAGGTCCCCCTGAATCCGAGGATCAACCAGTCTCGGAGACCACGACTGGAGTCGAGATTCCCCGAGCCGATGCACTTAGAGGGAGACTTGGAACAGACAGGAGTCCCAAGGTATCCCCCTCGGGTCCGACTGAGGAAACCAGAGTACCAAAACCAGAGGACGGAGCCGACATGGTTGGAGCAGACGCCAGCTCTGATAGACTCACCTGGGGTATCGGAGCCAACACAAGAACATCACTCTGTGCGGAGCACTCTGGCTCCGACGACACATGGGTGCTCAGAGGAGGAATCATCGGTACCAGGACAGGGACTGGCTCCGTAGCCGACTGGGTCAGAGCTGAAAACAATTTTACTAACGCCGGTGACTGCAGGAGCCTCTGGACCACCCTATCCACATCCAAATCAGACAGCCTAGAGGATTTGGAAGAAATGGAAGGAGATCGGGATCTCCTACCTAGAGACTAATGCCTGACACTGGGTGACCGGCTCCAAATAGGCTCCAATAATATCGTAGCCGAGGTCAACTCCAGTACAACAGATACCTCCTACGGCCCAGAGGACAATGGAGCCGAGGAGGTAGTATCCATAACCGAAACCTTCTCCTGTGGCCCACAGGACAATGGAGCCGAGGAGGAAGTATCCACTTTTGAAACCTTCTCCGACAGCTCTGAAGAGGCAGATGGAGCCTGAGATCTTTTCCTGGCCTTAGAAGTCTTAGACTTAGCACTAGAAGACGAAGAAGAATCTAAGGCCTCCTCAAAGGAGGGCTTAATCAGGCCCTTCAAAATCGGTTTATTTTTTCTTTCCTGCAGTACCCTAGGGCTAAACACGTGGCAAAAACTGCAGGACTCTTGCAGGTGAATAGCACCAAGACAATAAACACAGATGGAATGCCCATCTGTAATGGACATTTTGTAGCCACATTTGGTACACTTCTTAAACCAGAGAGTTTATGTTCTTTCTGCTCTTCAGACATGGTAGCAACCACACAACACTCAGCCGACAGAGATAACACAAGAGGAAGGCGGGAAAAAACCAAAACACACTAACGGCCAAGGAAAAACTAATTTAAACGTTTCTTGGAGGGAAAACAACTACCCACAAACACAAAAACAGCACAAAAATACAAGGGAACAACACTGGAGAGGACTAGGTCCTCTAACTTAAACGGGTCTAGCCCGCGAAACAGAGGGATACCACAAACAAACACAGTCCTCACAAACGCTCACAAGAACTTGTCAAAAATAGAAGAGTAGCTATTAAAATAGCTTTTGCAAGACAACTGACTACTAAAATACTTAGAAAAAGTATTTGAAAAGGGTACTTAGCCACAGCCAAGCGAGACCACATCCTAACTCTACGAGCGGCAAACGAGATCTGGGGCTAGGGCGAGGTGCATCTTGGGATACCAGGTTAGCCCAGCCAATTAGAGACTTCGTGCTAGAGAATAGTTGGCCAAGTCAGAGCTGATTCTCGGCTCCGAACCCGTGAGTAAAGAATGTAGGCGAAACAGGACCACATAACATCTACTATTTGTGCTTTTAGAAACATAGCCCATACATGCTGGCTTCCAAATTATACTATTTCACAGCATCATTATTGCAAATGACTTTAGAAATTGCTCATAACAAATATGCACATTTCCCCTTCTAACAAGGATAACTACATAACTAAAATCATATAAAATAGTTTACTTTTACAACACAGTAACAAAACACTAATTTGTTACTGAAAGAGACACTTTCCAAAATTTGAAACATCCACAAAAAAACAACAAAAGAGGAAAAATGGGAAATGTGAGTTGGCAATCAGAAAAATCAACAAACAGCTGTTCAAGTACCTCTGCATGTAAAAGCACAACCTCAATAGGTTACAACCAAATATCAATATCTGTTGACCACAGATATAAGAAATTGGAGTTCTTAAACAGAATTTGGCAAACTATGCACACATCTCCACTTCTGAAAGGGTTGGCCAGTAACATCAAATCTGTCAGAAATTTCATTCTACGTGGAAGGAAATGGCCCAGATATCGAAGAAGTTAAGCTCATGTGAACTTGATGAGCCACAGGGTCCTTCTAACTTAAAATCTACCATCTGCATTTGTGATTAAATGAAAAGTCAGGTACTCTATTACAGCAGTCAGCAGTATTTGTTAGAAATTTTAGAAGAAGAGGATTACCTCTATCTTTTATATGTGGAAAAAGGTCCTCAATTTTTACTGTGCCTGTGAAAGTGCCCAGTATTCTGATGGGTGAGGACGGAGAATATCAGATGGTCTTACTGTACTAGTTGAACTACAATAGATCCCCCCCTTAAAGGTTCCCTGTTTAGGAGCATTACTTTTCCCAATATAATCCATCTTCTTCAGCAAAATCCCACATATGGGAATGCCCATTCACCTAGCTACTATATAATATAAAGTGATGTACTTGATAAACACTCATCTCTGGAGTCCACAAGTTTGTCCACCTGTCACTAGACAGTATAATGTAAGAGTGCAACCTGGTTGCTATCAATAACCCAACTGTAAATCAAGAAATATTAAGTATACATTTGACTGTATGTTATTAACTTACCCAAGTTATATGGAACTCAAACAGCTACTGGCAGGAAAAAAAGATGAGAGTATATCACTGTCCTAGCAGAGGGAGATTTTTGCAGCTCAGCCACCACAGTAAGACTGTGTTTTATTTTTTTTTACATTTAAGAACATATTATTTTTATATCTAATCTTTACACCCTCCCTGATGGGTACTTAGCTGGGGTGAATTTCTAACAGTACTACTACAGTGGATGAAGTAAGAAAACTGCACAAACCAGAACTCAGATGGTGGGTCTCAGAACATACTTCTCAAAAGTAGATGGACTTCTATTGTCGATATCAAGACAATAATGCTAAGTTATTGACCACAGTGAAGACAAAGTGGCCACAGAATAGATCTCTGCAATAAAGATGTTTCTGAAGGACACATTTGAGGCAGCTACTCCTTTATTGGTGTAGGCTTAGACTAAAGGCTTTGCCAATAGGTGGTTACCAAACTGATGGCATAATGAAGCTGGCAGTCCACTTAGAAAGTGTCTGCTTGGCAACAGCAAACCATGCTTTCACTACAGCAAAGGAAATTAATTATTCTATCTTCCTATATTTAGGTACCTTCTTTACTAGTACTGATCTGTTGGTGGACAACCTTCAGTGTGAAGGACTGTACATCCTTTATCTTCACCATCACCAAAAAAAGCAGGTGAAGGGATATACCGGTTTAGGGAAACTTCTGAAGCCACCATCAAGAGGAAAAATGGGTTCATCTCAAGGGACACCTTATCCTTATGAAAGACCAGATGTAGTACCTTTCACGAGAGACCTGGAAGCTCTGAGATAACAGAGTCAGAGGTAATGGCCACCAAGAAGAGAATCTTTGAAGCAATAGAAAAGTACAGTTGTGTACACGTACCATAAATGTAGATGTTAGAGTGTATTCACTGTTGCAGTCATTACATTTGGGTTATGTGCTTGCAGGTAGCCCTCAGTCGGCCTGATTAACAAAATCTTGGGTCCTGCGTTAGTTGCTGTCCCTTCTTCCATGACATCAGGTCATCAGGGGTATAAAACATGCAGCCGACGCAACTACATCAGTTTTTCTTGCTCCAAATGTCAGGTGCCCCTAATGGGAAGCAATTAAATATAAAAGCACAAAGATAAACCTCCAACAAAAAAGCAAATACACCAAAAAGGCTTTTAAGCATAGTAAAGGAAAGTAGAGGTATAGCCAAAAGAAGTTAGGGGGCTGGAGGGAGGGTAACCAGGACTGCAACAGTGAATACACTCGAACATCTACATTTATGGTAAGTGTACACAACTGTACTATGTTCTTCGTGTTTCACTGTTGCAGTCATTACGTTTGGGTAGATTCCCAAAGCTATGGTTGGGAGGAGGAACTTAGATAGCATTAGGGCCACCTATAAAGCCCTGCAAGACTGCAGTGGCAAACCCAGCTCTGGATTAAGAGGAATTTGGCAAATGATAATGCTTGGTGAAAGTATGTACAGAACTCCAGGTAGCAGCTTCTAGGATGTCCCTGGTAGGGACACCTCTGAGAAAGACTGTAGAGGTAGATGCAGCCCTGGTGGAGTGAGGTCTAATCCCTTGTGGAATAGGTTTTCCATGGTGCTTATAGCAGAAATTAATGCAATGGCTTATCCATTTAGGAATGGTTTGCTTTGAAATAGCCTTCCCCTCTGCCCCTGCAGCAAATGCCACCAGCAGTTGTTCAGATTTCCTTTAAAGTTTAGTCCTGTCCAAGTAGAATCTAAGTTGTCTGTGCACATCTAAGAAATGCAGTATCCATTCCCCTTTATTCTGTGGATTGGAAAAGAAGGTTGGCAAATGAATGGACTGATTAAGAGCCACACTGGATACCACCTTGGGCATGAAGGATGGATTGGTTCTGAGGGACACCCTGTCCGCATGAAAGATGATAAAAGGCTCCACTGCCCATAAGGGCCTGTAATTCAGATACCCTTCTAGCTGAAGTGATTGCTAAAAGGAAAGCTGTTTTCCAAGAAAGAAATTTTAAGTCTGCAGTAGCAGCTGGCTCAAAAGGAGGTAGAGTGAGTTTCTCCAAGACAAAGTTGAGGTCTCATGCTGGGGTTGGAGCTCTCCTGGGTGGTTTCAAATTTCTGGCCCCTCTGAGGAACTGCTTGAGCAGTGGGTGGAGAAGAGGGGAGGTTCTGTGTTATAATGAGCTGAAATGGCTGAGGTGTGGATTTTAATGGTGGATAAAGACAGGCCCTTGTGAAGCATCTCAGTTAAGTATTGTAAAATCTGAGGTAAATTGGGCGCTGCTGAGCTCATCCCTTGAGACTGGGTCCAAGCACAGAATCTTCCATTTTTCAGCATAAGATTTTCTAGTACTAGGCCTCCTTGCCTCTAAAATGATATTCATCATAGGTTTGCTGAGGGATGGTAAAGGAGAGATTAAGTAATCAGCCAGACTGCAAGGTTCAGTGTTAGAAGCTGAGGGTGCAGAAAGTACAGTTTTGTACCTACCAAAAATGTAGATGTCTGAGAGGTATGCATCTGCAGTCCTAACAAATGGGTTGTCCTGTCCTCAGGCAGCCCTTCGGTCGGCCGGATTCCAAAGTCTGGGTCTGGCCTCGGCTGATGTCGCACTTCACCCGACGTCATAGCTGCAGTTCTTCGGGTATCAGCCGACGCCATTTTCCTCAGTGTTTCTTGCCCCAGATGCCAGGTGCCCTCTAGGAAGGCTAAATTTGGATAAATGTAAAAGTTTCCAAATAACAGAGAGCAAATAAAAATAAACATGTATATACATATATACAAACAAATACACCATAATAGATTCCCCCAGCTGGCTAGAAGATGGGCAAATACCCTAGGAGTACCACAGAGGGGAAGGAGGGTGGGTAATCCTGACTGCAGATGCATACCTCTCGGACATCTACATTTATGGTAGGTACAAAACTGTACTATGTCCTTCAAGGATGCATCTGCAGTCCTAACAAATGGGTAGAATACCATAGCCAAACTGGGGGAGGAGGTAATAATAAGATTATGGTGTAGTTAAGATCCCTTGCAAAACAGCAGTGGCAAAACCTGCTCGGGATCTGGAGTATAAGGGTAGATTATAATGCTTGGCAAATGTATGGACGGAGCTCCAAGTAGCAGCCTCTAAAATGTCTTTGGTAGCCACTCCTCGTAAAAAAGCTGTAGAGGTGGCTGTAGCCCTTGTGGAGTGAGGTCTGATGTTTTCTGGAGTTGTCTTTCCATGGTAAGAGTAACAAAATCTAATGCAATTTCCTATCCACTTAGAGATTGTCTGTTTTGAAATGGCTTTTCCTTCCATTCCTGTTGCATATGCTACCAGTAGCTGGTCAGTTTTTCTATTGTTCTTGGTTCTGTCCAGGTAGTAGCGCAATTGCCTATGTACATCCAATGTGTGTAATAGTCTTTCTCCCCTGTTCTGTGGGTTGGGGAAGAATGTAGGCAGGTGGATAGCTTGGTTTAAAGATACCCTGGAGACCACCTTTGGCATAAAATTAGGATTAGTTCTCATGGACACTATCTTGATGGAAGATAAGGAAGGGCTGTACTGCCATTAATGCCTGTAATTCAGAAACCCTTCTTGCTGAAGTGATTGCAAGCAGGAAAGCAGTTTTCCATGATAAGTACTGTAATTCTGCTGTTGCTGCTGGCTCAAAAGGAGGGAGTGTCAACTTTTCTAGCACAAAGTTCAAATCCCATGCGGGCAATGGTGGCTTCCTTGGTGGTTTTACATTTTTAATTCCTCTCAGAAACTGCCTGAGTAGAGGATGTGAGAAGACTGGAGGGTCCATGTTGTATTTTGCTGAAATAGCTGATGCATGAATCTTAATGGAAGAATAGGACAGGCCATTGTGGAAAAGTTCTGCCAAGTATTCCAGGATGTTAGCTATGTTAACCAGTGACACATTTTCTCCTTTTGCTGCACTCCAAATGAGATATCTTTTCCATTTTGCTGAATAAGTTTTCCTTGTTGAGGGTCTGCGAGCCTCCAAGATAATGTCTTTAACCCTTTGAGATAAATCTGGGTTATTTTGTCTTATGCAATGTTCCAGGCAGCTAGCTGCAGCGTTTTAGGTTTGGATGCAGGGTTTTGAAGTTGTTCTGTGTTAGCAGTAAGGGAACTAGGGGCAGAGGCCATATTTGTTCCCGAGACATACTCCTCAGTAATGGGTACCAATGCTGCCTCGGCCAGTCTGGAGCTATCAGGATGATCCTTGGGCGGTCTTCTTTGATCTTCAATAGCACCTTGTGCATCAAAGGAAGAGGTGGGAATGCATATGCTGTCAGGTTTTTCCATCTGAAAGATAGGGAGTCCACCTTCCAAGCAAGTGGGTGGTATGCCCTTGTGCAGAATTTTTTCAATTGGTGGTTGTGTGGGGATGCGAATAAGTCTATTTCTGGTAGTCCCCATTTCCTTGTAATGGATTTGAAGATGTCTGGATGCAGCATCCATTCGTGGGCATCCGTGGTAGTTCTGCTTAGGATGTCTGCTAGTATATTTTCTTTTCCTGGTACAAAAATTGCCTGTAGCTGAATGTTGAAACTCAGGGCCACATTCCAGAGGTCCATTGCCATCCGGCATAGAGGGTATGAATGTGTGCCTCCCTGTTTGTTGATGTACCACATAACTGTGGTGTTGTCCGTCCTTATCAGCAATTGACCCTGTCGAAGAAACGGTCTGAATGTCTGAATTGCCAGTTTTACTGCCAGCATCTCCTTTTGATTTATGTGTAGGTTCAGCTGGTCTTGAGTCCATAAGCCTTGTATGCACTTGTCCAGCATGTGTGCCCCCCAACCGAGGTCTGAGGCGTCCGTGGTGATAGTTTGGCTTGGTTGAGGGCTGTGGAAGGGCAGTCCTTTGTTCAATTGACAGGCCTGAGCCCACCATTGGAATTCTTGCTTCAGGCATGGAAATGTTGGAATTTGGGTTTCTAGGCTGTGCTTGTGCTGAGACCATAAATTCCTTAGGTACCATTGCAACTTCCTCATATGTAGTCTGGCATGTGGAATCAATATTATGCAGGATGCCATGTAACCCAGGGCTTGCAGGACTTTCCTTGCTGTTAGCTGGTTCTGCGTTGTTAATGCCATGAAATAGAGAGGAAGGTGCTTCTGCTTTTCTGCTGTGAGGGATGCCATTTGATTTGATGTGTCCAGTTCTGCACCCAAGAAAGTTATCCTTTGGGATGGTATCAGCCTTGACTTTTTTATACTGACTGTGTATCCCAGGGCTTGCAGTAGATGAATGACCTTTTTCAAATCTTTTGCTAATTTGTTTTTGTTGTCCGCTTGTAACAGGCAGTCGTCCAGGTAAGGGTAAATTTGAATTCCCTGAAGCCTGCAATGAGCAATTACTGATGCCAGGCATTTCGTGAATACTCTGGGCGCAGTAGATAAGCCAAAGGGCAATGCTGAGAATTGATAATGCTCTGATCCTGCAAGAAATCTGAGGTATCTTCTGCAATTTGGTCGTATGGGGATGTGCAGGTATGCCTCCTTGAGATCTAGAGTTACCAGCCAAGACTCCTTGCCCAGCATGGGAAGAAGCTGCTGTAGGGTCAGCATTTTGAATTTTGGAACAATGAGATATGTGTTTAGAGCAGACAGGTCGAGAATAGGTCTCCATTGGTTTTCTTTTCTTGGCACCAGGAAAAGTCTGGAGTAAAATCCTTGCCCTTGTTCCATAGACGGTACCTTTTCTATAGCTCTCATCCTTATTAAGTGATCTATTTGTTCTAGAGCTTTTGTCTTTTGATTTGGAGGTAGGTTTGGCATTCCTCTCTTCCATGGTAGAGTATGGAAGCGAAACCTGTAACCTTGGTCTATTGTCTGTAAAATCCATTTGTCTCCTGTGATGTGATGCCAGTTTACTGAAAATAAGGCTAGCTTTCCGCCTAAGGGTGCTTCTAGTTGTTCCCTGGTAGGCGGTCTCAGAGCCAAGTCACTGTGATTGTCCTGTGGAAGTGGTAGTGGCTGCATCTGTGGCAGTACTTCGCTGGTTGTTAGGCTGCCACTGACGTCCCCTGTAGGCACCTCTGGATTGATCCCTGCCTCTTCGGCGCCTATTCCTGCCTCTCTGTGCTCTGGTGGTGTCTGGAAAGGACCAATTCTTGGAAGGCCAGTTCCTACTAAACCTTGGAGGCTGGACCTGTAAGAAATCCTTGACCGTCTGGACATATTTTGCTTTCTCTTCCACCTTCTTCAGCACCTGCTGTGCAGGGGAGCCAAACAAATTGAGCTTATCCATGGGAGCATCTAGGAGCTTTGATTTAACATGGTCTGGTAAGGACTGCTCTTTTAAGCATGCATGCCTTCTGATCACTGTACCAGTCATAGCTGATCTAAAGGAAGCCTCCAGTGCATCATAGCCGCATTTTAAGGAATGATTACTGACCTGCTGAATGTTATGTACCATTTCCTGAAGAGATTTTTTGTCTAATGGTTCAGGCGAGGACAGTTTTTTAGTTAACTGATCTAACATAAATTCCTGATACTGAATCATGTGGAATTGACAGTTTAAGGCCCTAGCCGAAAGAGTAGCAGAAGTATAAACTTTTTTACCCCATCTCTCTAAGGCCCTAGATTCCCTTTCAGAGGGGAGGGTTTTGGCAGAGGTAGCTGCTACTGCCTTGGGTCCCTGAGAAATAGTTTCAGGATCTGCAAAAGGAGCCTTATACAAATGATAATGTGTGTCCGGAACCCTGTAGTACCAGTCGGGCTTAGCAGGGGCCGGAGGAAGTGAATCAGGAGCAGTACAAGCATCATTAAATGCATCATCCACAACAGTAAGTACTGGAGGAATGGCTAAAGGCCTATGCTGTGGCAAATGCAAAAAGGTCCTAAGCCTTTTCCTAGAGTCTGAAAAATCCTGGCCCTGCCATTGAAATTGTTCCCTCATAGCATGCAAGGTTTCCCCAAAAGAAAATTCCTCAGGCGGAGAGGCAGAAGGAATGGAGTCTTCTGCATCAGAGTCCTCATAAGGAGAATAAGGGCCCTCTGGAGGGTTTGTATTTTCTGAATCGTCAGAGGAGTAATCTGAAGAAACTGGCTCAGGGGGCTCTGCTCTAGGCCTCTTCTCTGGAGGTGGGTGAGAGGCCCTGTCAGGGTGAGGTTGGGATCCCGGATCAAAGAAATGAGATCCTCTGCTAGACTAAGCATTTGAGTACTAGAGCTAGGCCTGTGAGAGGGGGTCTTAGCAGGCACAGTCTTGGTTGATTTTGCTGCTTTAGTCCTGGCAAAAGCCTTAATCGACATGGATGCAGGGGGCCTAGCAGCTCCACGTGCAGGAGTAGATATATCTAAAGGAATAGTATCAGATAAATCCTGTGAACCTGCAAGAGCAGGTGGGATTTCAGTAGCAGATTCAGCCATGCTGGATGAGGCCTCGGTAGGAGGCAAGCTTCCGGCCGAAGGAAGAACCGAGGACTCGGTTTCAGCCGAAACCGAGACACTCGCGGTTGACAACCGCGGTTTCGGCCGAAACCGCGGACCGCGAGTGTCGGTCCTTTTCATTGCGCTTTTTAGTTAATTGCGGAGTCGGAGTTTCCGACGGCATGTTGTAAGCAAAAGCAGAGCCGAAAAACTCCTCAGCAAATTCCGACCGACGTCTAAATGTCCATCGGTTGAAAGAAGCACAGGCTAGACAAGCTGCTA
This sequence comes from Protopterus annectens, assembly GCF_019279795.1. NCBI lineage: Eukaryota > Metazoa > Chordata > Ceratodontiformes > Protopteridae > Protopterus > Protopterus annectens. The sequence goes on from NC_056748.1 coordinate 564,124,724, forward strand.
CATCGTGGTCTGGGCCTAAACAAGGTAGGCAGTAAGAGTGGAAATCTTTATGAGGTATTTGTTTCCCACAAGTTAAACAGTTATTCACTTTTTCTGACATCGGCTGAGGCAAGAGAGAGTCCCCAACGGGGTACTTAGCTTTTTAGAAGTCTTCGGTAGTAGTAATCTCTGGTTCTGACCGACCGGCACTTGCGAACAGCTTCTGTTTCGGGCGCCACGCGGCAAGAAAGACAGAGGAAAATGGCGTCGGCTGATACCTTTATACCCGAAGAACTGCAGCTATGACGTCGGGTGAAGTGCGACATCAGCCGAGGCCAGACCCAGCCTTTGGAATCCGGCCGACCGAAGGGCTGCCTGAGGACAGGACAACCCATTTGTTAGGACTGCAGATGCATCCTTGAAGGACATCTTGGTTCTCCTGCTGAGACAGCAGGGAAGGAGTCTGAGGCAGGTGCCATGGAGATAACCATGAAACACTGCGCAGGAGGGGGTACCAGTGTTGGCGCAGCCAGTTTGGAGCAATCAAAATCATCCTTGATTTGTCCTGTTTGAGTTTTAGTAGTACTTTGGAGAGCAGAGGCAGAGGGGGGAAGGCATAGACTGACAGGTTTTTCCAGATGAAGGACAGAGCATCCACTTTCCAGGCTTGTTTGTGGGGAGTCCTTGAGCAAAATTTGTCCAATTGGTAGTTCTGGGAGAGGCAAACAGGTCTATATCTGGGCTCCCCCATTTGCTTGTCAACATGTTGAAAATCCTTGGTTCCAATTTCCACTTGTGGGGGTCCATGACGTTTCTGCTTAGTCTGTCTGCCAGTGTATTTAATTTTCCTTCCAGGAATTGAGCTTGTAGGTGCACTTGGTAGCTCAAGGCTGTGTTCCACAATGCCATGGCTAGACTGCAGAGGGGGTAAGAATGTGTATCCCCCTGCTTGTTTATGTACCACATAACAGTGGTGTTGTCCGTCTTTACCACTAGTTGTCCTGGGAGAATGTGGTCCTTGAAGGCTGTGAGAGCATTCTGTACAGCTAACATTTCTTTTTGATTGATATGCAGGTGCATTTGACTTGGGTTCCATTTGCCCTGAATGCACTTCCCTACCAGGTGAGCCCCCCATGCATAGTCTGATGCATCTGTTAGGGTTTGGGTGGCAGGGGGTGGTGTGAAAGGTAGTCCCTTGTTTTGGTGGCAGGCCTCTGCCCACCAAAGGAACTCTAGGCATAGGCAAGGTATGATAGGAATCATTGTTTCCAGGTCTTGAGAATATTGACACCATAGGCTTTTTAGATACCACTGTAGTTTCCTCATATGCAGTCTTGCATATGGAATTAGAAGAATGCAGAAGGCCATGAACCCAAAGGCTTGCAATATTTGTCTTGCAGACAGCAGGGCTTTTGTGGCCACTTGTTTGAAGTAGGTTGTCAAATGAATTTGTTTCTCTGGAGTGAGATAAGCCATCTGGGAAGTTGTATTCAAGCTTGCTCCCAGGAATATCATTTGTTGACAGGGTACCAGGTGTGATTTGTTTTCGTTTATGGTATACCCCAGACAAGTTAGAACCCTTTATACAAAGGCCAGACAATTCAAAAGTATGTCCTGGCTTTCTGCCCGAATTAGACAATCGTCCAGTTATGGGTATATTTGAATATTTCTTTGCCTGCAAAATGCAATAACTGGAGCTAGGCACTTTGTGAATACCCTGGGCGCAGTAGATAAGCCAAAGGCAGTGCAGAGAACTGATAGTGAGTGTAGCCTGCTTTGAAGAGTAGGTACTTTCTGCAAGATTCCCTGATTGGGATGTGCAGGTATGCTTCTTTTAAATCTAGTGTTGCCAACCAGGCATCTTTGTCTAGCATAGGAAGTAATTGGTGAAGAGTCAGCATCTTGAATTTTGGAATCTCCAAAAAGGTGTTTAGACAGGTCCAGGATAGGACTCCATGAATTGTCTTTTCTGGGTACCAGGAAAAATCTTGAGTAGAAACCTTGACCCTTTTCCTCTTCTGGTACCAGTTGAATAGCCCCCATGCTTAAGAGAGAACGTACTTGTTTTTGGGCCTCTGCCCACTGATTTGGGGGTAGATCCGTCCACCCGCTTGGTGTTGGCAACATGTGGAAGTGAAATCTGTATCCCTGGGACACTATATTTAAAACCCATTTGTCCTAGGTAATGAGTTCTCAATTCTTTGCATGAAGAGCAATCTTTCCCCCCAAAGGGGCAGTCAGTTGATAAGTGCTTGGAAATTTTAAAAGGAAGTCACTGAGACAGTTTACCATAGGGGGAGAGTCTTATTATTCCCAGATTTGGAAGTGGAGGCCCCCCACTGCTTAGTTCTGTGCATCCCCTGGGACTGAAAAGATTGCTCCTTAAGCCAAGCATGCCTTCTGAGCACAGACCCAGTAACAGCACCCCTGCAAGAGGCCTCTAATGAATCAAAACCACATTGCAAAGTATGTTTTCCAACTTGTTCAGCAGAATGCATTAAATCCTGTAATTCTTCATTTTCCACATAGTCAGGGATCAACATAATTTTCTGTTTAAGCAGTCCAATAACATGTTGCTGATACATTAACATATGAAACTGGCAGTTTAAAGCCCTAATGGCCAAGGATGCAGAAGTGTAAACCTTCTTACCCCATCTATCCAGCACCAGGGAGTCTCTATCAGAAGGGGTAAGATTTTTAGCAGTAGAAGCCTTAATGCCCTTGGGCCCCTGTGAAATAGTCTCTGGATCTGCAATAGGATTTTTAAAAAGGAAAGTAACAGTTGTGTACACTTACCATAAATGTAGATATTCGAGTGTATTCACTGTTGCAGTCATTACGTTTGGGTAATCTGCTGGCAGGTTGCCCTCAGTCGGCCTGAATTCCAAAGTCTTGGGTCCTGCGCCGGTTGCTGTCTCCTCTTCCATGACGTCAGGTCATCAGGGGTATGAAACAAGCAGCTGACTCCATTTTCTTTACTTTTTCTTGCCCCAGATGTCAGGTGCCCCCAAAAAGGTAGGAAAAAAAAAATATATATATAAACTATACATACATGCATCAACACAAACTTTACCTTCATCTACAATCAAATACACCACATAGGTTGTAGAAGATAGAGAAGGAAAGATAAACTCCAGAATGAAAGGGGGATGGCGGGTGGGTAACCTGGACTGCAACAGTGAATACACTCAAACATCTACATTTATGGTAAGTGTACACAATTGTACTATGTTCTTCGTGTCTCACTGTTGCAGTCATTACATTCGAGTAGAATCCCAAAGCTATGAATGGGAGGTTGGAGCTAAACAGCATTAGGTGCGGCTACAAGGCCCTGCACAACTGCAGTGGCAAAGCCTGCCCCGGACTTAGAGTAGAGAGGCAAATGATAATGCTTTGTAAAGGTGTGAACACAACTCCAGGTAGCGGCCTCTAGAATGTCTTTGGTTGGTACTCCTCTGAGAAAGGCTTCTGAAGTAGCTGCAGCTCTGTAGAATGAGACCTAATGCCCTTGGATACAGGTTTGCCATGGTGCAAGTAGCAGAAACAAATGCAGTGGCTTATCCACTTTGAAATAGTCTGCTTTGAAATAGCCTTTCCTTCTGATCCTGCAGCATATGTCACTAGTAATTGCTCAGTTTTTCTTAGAGCTTTAGTCCTGCTCAAGTAGAATCTTAGCTGTCTGTTTATGTCCAAGGAATGCAGAATTCTCTCCCCCTTGTTCTGCGGATTTGGATAAAAGGTTGGCAGATGAATAGTTTGGTTAAGAGCCACACTGGAAATCACCTTAGGCATAAATGAAGGATTTGTCCTCAGAGACACCCGTCTGGGTAAAATATGATAAAAAGGCTCCACAGCCATGATGGCTTGTAGCTCTGAGACCCTTCTTGCTGAATTAATTGCTAGTAGCAGAGCTGTTTCCATAAGAACTTTATATCAGCAGTAGCAGCTGGTTCAAATGGAGGCAGGGTGAGCTTTTCCAACACATAATTAAGGTCCCATGCAGGTATTGGTGATCTTCTAGGAGGCCTTACATTTTTGGCTCCTCTAAGATACTGCTTTAGTAAAGGATGAGAAAAGATTGGTGGCTCTGCATTGTAATGAGCAAAAATGGCTGAGGCATGGATTTTAATTGATGAGAAAGATGGACCTTTGTCAAGCATCTCAGTCAAGTACTGTAATATCTGAGGAATATTTGGTTCTGCTGTATCAGTTCCTATTCCAAGCACAGAATCTCTTCCATTTATCAGCATAAGATTTTCTAGTACTACGCCTTCTGGCTTCCAAAATGACATCCATCACAGCTTTACTGAGAGGTGTTGTTTGTATAACTACATGATCAGCCATGCTGCCAGGTTCAGTGTCTGGAGTTGATTGTGCAGGATTGGATTGTTTTGCTGGGACAGAAGTTGAAGAAGAGGCAGAGGAGGAAAGGCGTAAACTGATAGGTTTTTCCAACTGAAGGATAGGGCGTCCACTTTCCATGCTTGTCTGTGATAAGTCATTGTACAGAATCTTTTCAATTGATAATTTGGAGGAGAGGCAAATAGATCTATGTCCGGGCTCCCCATTTCTTTGTTATGCTGAAGACTTGTGGATCTAGTTTCCACTCGTGAGAGTCCATAAGGTTTCTGCTTAAATTGTCTGCCAGAGTATTTTGTTTTCCTGGCAGGAATTGAGCTTGAAGATGTATTTGGTAAGTCAAAGCTGTGTCCCACAGTGCCATGACTAATCTGCAAAGGGGGTACGAGTGCGTGCCCCCCTGCTTGTTTATATACCACATAACCATGGTGTTGTCTGTCTTTATCAGTAGTTGTCCTAGATGAAGCAAGTCCTTGAAGGTTGTCAGGGCATTTTGAACAGCTAGCACCTCTTTTTGGTTAATATGTAGATGCATTTGTTTTGGGGTCCCATATGCCCTGAATGCATCTTCCTGCCATGTGGGCCCCCCCCAGGCATAATCTGATGCATCTGTTGTTAAGGTTTGGCTGGCAGGGGGTAGAGTGAAGGGCCGTCCCATGTTTTGGTGACATGCCTTTGTCCACCATAGAAACTCATGTTGTGGGCAGGGAATGAGAGGAATCACTGTTTGCAGACTGTGACAATGTTGACTCCATAAACTTTTTAGGTACCATTGAAGTTTCCTCATATGCAGTCTTGCATATGGAATCAGTAGGATGCAGGATGCCATGAAGCCCAAAGCCTGCAAAGTTTGACTTGCAGATAACTGGGTTTTTGTTGCCATCAGTTTGAAGTAAATAGTCAGTTGCCTTTGTTTGTCTGGCATGAAGTAAGCCATCTGGGCAGTTGTATTCAAGCCTGCACCCAGGAATGTTATCTTTTGAGAGGGTACCAGTTGTGATTTCTTTTCGTTTATTGTGTACCCTAGGCAAGTTAGAAACCTTTTCACAAACGCCAGGTGTTGAAGAAGAATGTCCTTGTTCTCTGCTTGAATGAGACAGTTGTCCAAGTAAGGGTATATTTGTATACTTCTTTGTCTGCAAAAAGCATGGTGCCAGGGACTTTGTAAAGACCCTGGGCGCAGTAGATAAGCCAAAGGGCAGTGCAGAGAATTGGTAATTCATTAAACCAGCCTTGAATCTGAGGTACCTTCTGCACGTTTGTCTTACTGGAACATGCAGTTATGCCTCTTTTAGGCCTAATGTCACCAGCCAAGTATTCTTGCCCAGCATGGGCAGAAGCTGCTGCAAAGTCAGCATTTTGAATTCTGGCATGTCCAGGTATGTGTTCAAAATCGATAAATCCAGTACTGGCCGCCAGGCCTTGTCCTTTCTGGGTACCAAGAACAGTCGAGTAAAAACCTTGTCCTTTTTCCTGTTCTGGTACTGGCTGAATGGCCCCCATATCCATGAGGGACGCAACCTGTTTCTGTGCCTCTGCCCATTGATTTTTTGGCAGATCCGGCCAACCGTTTGCCATTGGCAGAATATGGAAATGGAATCTGTATCCCTGTGATACTATGTTTAGCACCCACTTGTCCTGGGTTATTAACTGCCAATTTTGAGCAAAAAGTGCTAATTTTCCCCCTAAGAGTGCTGCCAAAAGGTAAGTGCTTGATGACGACAGAGGGAAGTCATTGGGACTGTTTTCTGTAGGTTTACGCTTTATCTCCTCCAGATTTGGAGATAGAAGCGCCCCATTGCTTTGACCTGTAAGAATCTTGTGCCTGGTATCTGGAACCCTTAGGGCGTCTGAATTTGCCCTTTTGAGCTCTGTCTGACACAGGAAAGGACCAGTTTTTTGTAGGCCAGTGTCTACTGAATCTTGGTGGCTGCACTTGTTTGTTTGCGTCTTTCGGCTTTTCCCAGTTAGGGGTCGCCACAGCAGTCTTTTACAGTTTGCATAGACTTAGCTTTGTCTTCTATTTTCTTTAAAACCTCTTCTGCCTTAATACCAAACAGAGTATCATGCTGTAAACGTGCATCCAGTAATTCAGCTTTAACATGATCAGGCAAATTTTGCTCTTTTAGCCAGGCATGCCTCCTAATCACTGAGTCAGTAACTGTGGCCCTGCAGGAGGCCTCTAAGGAATCAAAACCACACTGAAAAGTATGCTTTCCAACGTGTTCAGCTGCATGCAAAAATTCCTGCAATTCTTTATTTTCTGCACATTCAGAAATCAACATCATTTTCTGTTTCAGCAATTCCATAACATGTTGTTGATACTTGAGCATATGAAACTGGCAGTTTAAGGCCCTAATTGCCAAGGTTGCAGATGTATAAACCTTTTTTCCCCATCTATCCAGTGCCCTTGAATCTCTGTCAGAGGGGGTAGGATTTTTTGCTGTTGAGGCCTCAACTCCCTTTGGACCCTGTGAAATAGTTTCAGGATCAGCAGCAGGGTTTCTAAATAAAAATTTGTGAGAGTCAGGGACCCTGTAATATCTGTCAGGCTTGCTGGGAGCCGGAGATAAGGAGTCAGGGGTCAAGCTTGACTCCGAAAACACATCATCACGCAATGTGTAAAACAGGGGGTATGGCTAAAGGCCTGTGCTGAGGGAGAAGGAAATCCCTGAGCCTCTTTTTTGATTCTGAGAAATCTTGACTCTCCCAGTGAAAATGCTCCCTCAAAGTATGCAAGGTTTCTCCAAACGAATAATCCTCAGGAGGTGATGCAGATGGTATAGACTCCTCTGCATCAGAATCCTCAAGAGAGGTATAGATAATTCCTGATCAGAAGAAATAGAAAAATGATCTGAAGATTCATAATCAATCTTGCCTAGGCCTCTTATCAGGAGGGGAATGGGAACCCCTGATCAAGGTAGTAAGGTCTTCAGCCATTTTGATCATCTGTTTTTTAAGCATAGCAGCCTGTGCACGTGGCTCATGCATCAGTTTTTTAGTTTTAGAAGTTGCTTTTGTCTTGGTTTTGCAGCTGTCGTCGGTTTGATATAAAAATGTTGAGGCCTGAATACACCCTCAGAAGCCGGTGCCTGCTCAGCGGCTCCGGACCCATTCAAGGAAGATACATTCGTGGGTCCAATACTTTGAGTATCTCGCTGCATGCCGGACTCCACATGGGTCTCAGCAGGGGTCTGCGACTCGAAAGTAGCAGGTATCAGGGGCTACGAAGGTATCTCACGGAGTACCGGCGAACTGGCGACTGGCTTAGGAGAAGCTTCGTCATCGGTTTTGGACCTTGACTGTCTGTCTCTGTCCTTTTCTTTGCATTTTTTATGTACTGCGGTAGTCGGATTGCTATCCAACTTCATTTCTGGGTAGTTAAATCTGTTTCCAAAATACTTTGAGGCAAAAATATACCGACGCTTAATAGTGCGTTGGTTAAATCTAGCACAAAACCGACAGCCAGGCACGTTGTGATCAGGGCCTAGGCAAGGAATACAGTATAAATGGAAATCCTTATGAGCTATTTGCTTCCCACAAGTAATACAATTATTAACATTTTCTGACATCGGTATGGAGCAAGAAAAAAGTTTCCCCAACGGGGTACTTAGCTTTAGTGAAGACTTTGGTTCTGAAACTCAAATTCGAATATTTCAGGAGTCGGCCGGCACTTGCAAAATGCTTCTGCTTCAGGCACCGCACGGCAAGAAAGACTAAAGAAAATGGCTTCAGCTGCTTGTTTTATACCCCTGACGACCTGACGTCATGGAAGAGGAGACAGCAACCGACGCAGGACTTTGGAATTCATACCGACTGAGGGCAACCTGCCAGCAGATTACCCAAATGTAATGACTGCAACAGTGAAACACGAAGAACATCTTGTGGGACACAGTAGTACCCGTCAGGTTTTCTGGGAGCAGGAGGCAGCGAATCAGGGGCCAAACTAGATTCCGAAAAAGCATCATCAACAATGTCTAGTACAGCAGGAATAGCTAAAGGCCTATGTTGAGGTAGGAGAAGGAAATCCCTAAGCCTCTTTTTTTAATCAGAAAAATCCTGGCTTTGCCAGTGGAAATGTTCTCACAGAGAATGTAAGGTTTTCCCAAAAGAAAAATCCTCAGGAGGGGAAGCAGAGGGAATGGAGTCCTCTGTATCAGAATCTTCATAAGTAGATAAAGGCAAACCCAGATCATTAGAAGAATCAGAAAAAACAGAATCCTGATCAGAAGATTCATAATCAACTTCAGTCCTAGGCCTCTTAGAAGGGGGGGTTGGCTACCCCCTGATTAGAGTTATTAGATCTTAGGCCATTCTTATCACTTGCGTTTTAGGCAAGAGACCTAAGCATGTGGCCTGGGCATCAACTTTTTAGGCATAGATCAAGATTTATGCCTAAGTAAAGAAGGAGGCGTCGGTTTAATATACAAGTCCATAGGCCTGAATACACCCTCAAAAGCCGTTGCCTGCACAGCGGCTCCAGACCCATCCAAGGTAGAGACATCGGCGGGTTCTATAGTTGAAGCATCTTGCGGCATACCAGACTCCGAATGGGTCACAGTAGAGGCCTGCGAATCAGAAGTAGCGGGTATCAGGGGCTGTAAAACTGCCTCACTGACTACCGGCGAACTGACGACTGGCTTAGGAGAAGTGTCGTCGGCAGTTTTGGATCTCGGCGGCCTGTCTCTGTCTTTATCTTTGAGTTTTTTCAGAATCCCGGTAGTCGGATGGCTAACAGACGATATTCCTGGATAATTAAACCGAGAACTGAAATATTTAGAGGCGAAAATATACAGACGATGGATAGTGCGCTGATTAAATAAAGCACAAAACCGACAGCAAGGTACATTGTGGTCAGGGCCTAGGCAAGGAATACAGTACGAATGAAAATCTTTATGAGGTATTTGCTTTCCAGAAGTAATGCAGTTATTAACTTTTACTGACATCAGTAAGGAGCAAGGAAAGGTTTCCCCAACGGGGTACTAAGCTTTAGGAGTCGGCTGACCAGCACTTGCGAACTGCTTCTGGCACCGCACGGCAAGAAAGACTGGTGTAATGGCGTTGGCTGCATGTTTTATACCTCTGATGACCTGAAGTCATGGAAGAAGCGACAGCAACCAACGCAGGACCCAAGACTTTGTTAATCAGGCCGACTGAGGGCTACCTGCAAGCAGATAACCCAAATGTAATGACTGCAACAGTGAAACACGAAGAACATCAAGGTGGTTAGGATTACCTGACCTGAAGGGATACTTTAGAGCTACACAGTGAAAGCTCATACAACATGAGCAGAATGTTATAATTCAAAGTGAAAAGGGATTATGATGAAATGGGGGGAGTTTAAGAAATAAGGAGATAGTGGGATTTTGGATGCAGACATTAGGGAGAAGGATAGGTTCATAGGTTGGTACTAGGCTATTGGCCCTAGGGCCTATACAAGCCTAGCAATTACAATTTCCTGGCTATTTCTTCCCACACTATTTACTTCCCTGGACCCCTGTCCAGCAGGGCGACTGATGTGATACCCGGGGTAAATTTCCTTTCTCCCATCCAATCATCAAGGTTCCTTTTGAAGAGGGCCAAAGAGGCACTCTGCTTGACATATATGGGCAGTCTATTCCAGAGTCTGGGGAGTCTCTGGGTCAGGAACCTATCCCTCCAGCATGTTTTGTTTATTGTGATGACAAGGTTTAGATCCCTGGAGTGTGTGGCTCTGAGGGATTGGGATTTCTTTAAGTGTAGCATGTCCAACAACTCTGGGTTTGACATGGCCTTGTATGTTAAGCAAAGATCGCCTTGTAGTAGACGATATGCGACAGAGTATAGCTGGAGTTTTTTAAGGCGGTCAGCATAGGGCATCTGCTTTAGGCTTGTGAGTCTTTTACTGATGTATTTCTGCGGCCTTTCCAGTTGTTGTAGATGTCTTGAGAGGTACATACCAAATGGGGCGTTGCATTCTGTAATGGGTCTAATGAGGATGAGTACAGTGGGACAATGATCTCCTTTTTTTCTGGATGAAAAACCCTTAGTGATGAGGTGTGCCACATAGAAGGATTTCCTGACTGTTGTGGCAAGGTGGTTACTGAAGGTGAGACCACTGTCCATTTGTGTCCCCAAGTCTCTTATCACACTTTCGGTGTTTAGTGTACTGCCACTTATGTGGTAATTCACTGGTACATGTTTTTTCCCCAAAAGGGGATAACTATGCATTTCTTGGCATTGAGCTTGAGCCCATGGCTCAGGCACAATGCATCTGTTTCTGTATGGCCCTTCTGTAGAGTATCCGTATAATTTGGGGATTCAATAACGGCTCCCAGTTTGCAGTCATCTGCTAACTTCGTTACCCAGAGTCCCTTAGTGTTGGCCTGTACTTCAGAGAAGTAGAAGCCAAACAAAAGCGGTCCCAGGACTGAACTCTGAGGTACTCCACTTGTCACTTGTTTTGAGCTGGATTTGGAGTCAGCTACTGTTACAGTGTGGGTTCTGTCAGTAAGCCAGTTGGCAACCCATCAAGTGACGTAGGGATTAATGCCCAGCTTAGTAAGTTTATCTATGATTCCAGAGTGGGGATGGTGTCAAAGGCCTTGGTGAGGTCCAAATAGGCTGTGTGGACTGCCTTACCCTCGTCCACGGCTCTGGAGACTGATTCAAATAAGTCAATCAGGTTCAGGAGACAAGATCGGCCCTTCACAAACCCAAACTGAGTGGGGTCCAGTGTTTAAGGTTGCCAATGTCTTTGTTTATAAGTTCCATGATAATATGTTCCATGGCCTTGCAGATCAGGCTCGTTAGACTGATGGGGTGGCAGTTTCCGGGATCCAAGGTGGATCCCCCTTGTGGAGTGGGATAACTGTAGCTGTGCGCCACTCAGTGGGCACGAAGCCTGAGGTGAGGGTATGATTAAACATGACACTTAGGTGAGGTGCCAGTTCATTTTGTAGTTCATGTAGTACACAGCCCGGGATGTCATCTGGTCCCATGGGTGCTGTATTCTTAGCTTTGCAGAGTGTGTTTTTTTTTACCTGTGTGGCTGTTATTACCGGAATTCGGCAATCTTTCGGTATTGAGATGGGCCATTTAGGGGGTGAGAGAGAGGGATGAAGATGGCACTGAATCGATCTGCCAGGATATTGGCAATATCCTTGGGATCAGTATATTTAATGCCATTCTGTTGTAGCTCAGAGCAGATCGGAGCATTGCCATTTAGATTCTTGACATAGTTATAGAATGCCTTGTGGTTATCTTTGGCAATATTATTTTCGTAACTAGCTTTCGAGGATTTTATGAGGGATTTCAGCTTCTTACTGAGGCTGGTAAGGGAGTTTTTTGCATCCTGGGATACTCCTCTTTTCTGCAACAGTTTCTTCCTTTTGTTGTAAAGTTTAAGACAGGGGACCACCAGATTGGCTTCCTTTTCTTGGAGAAGAGCATCTTGATTCAATTTGGGATGGCACGATTCATGCATGAGCGGATGTGCTCGTACAGTGCCTTAGTGTAAGACTCAGCAGTCGAACTTTCAGTTCCCGTCTGCATGGGTGTCATGAAGTTTGTAACTTCTGACTTGAGTAGTATGAAGTTGGCTTTGGAGAAGTTTTTTATGGAGGTTTCCTTACTGGGGAGTGGGGTTGAGATGTGGATGTTAAGGGTGGTTAGCTTATGTTCTGACCTGACCAATGAGGGGGTAACCATAAGTGTGGAGCATCGATTTCCAATGTTGGTAATGACCAGGTCTAGGATATTGGAGCCCTTTGAGGGACTATGGATTAGTTGATTCAGGGCATTGGAATTTATGAATTCCAAGAACCATTGGGCAAAGGTGTTGGTTTTCCCAGTTAATGGCAGGGTAGTTGAAACCACCCAGTATTAGGGTGTTTGGTTATATATTAATATTTTCCAGTATGTTTAGAAAGGTGTAGTGAAGAATTTTGGGCATGGTGGAGGATCTGTAGTAAGCTACAATTTGGACTGCAGTCTTACCTATTGTTAGTTGCACCTGGAGAATTTCAGATGCACTGTGTTGGGCAACTAACCTGGTGGTGTGAATATCCTTGGTGAATATGGGCACTCCTCCACCTTTAGTGTTTCGATCCTGGTTTGGTGGCCAAAAAGTGTAGTAAGAGTTGTAGCCTGGCATTGCAGGGGTGCTCTCTGGAGTCTTGAACCAGGTTCTCAGTTACTGCACAGATATCGATGTTCTCCAGTTTTAGGAGTGCCTCGAGAGAGTGCATTTTGAATGTTTAGACTTCCAGCATTGAGTAGCATTACCTTCAGATTTTGCATGCTTGTACCCGTTACGGTGGTGGTTTTGTCCTTTGAACTTTGCCTAAAAAAGGCACTATAGGGGTGGCAAGAGCCTTAGCCAGTAACCTGAATCCCAGGGGCGACAGGTGTAGACCATCTCTGGCGAAGAATCGTGGTTTGTCGATATGTCATCCCAGGCAGACAGATACTGGATCCCCTTTGAATGACACCAGAAGCTTAGCCAATTGTTGAAGTCAATCATTTTGTCCTTATATTGTGGTATCATTCTGGGTGAAGGCAGGATGCAACTCAGGGTTAGGGTCATACCTGCCTGGGTCACATGATCAGAGAGCTCTTCCATGTCTCTTTTCATGTAGTCCAGGGAGGTTCGACTCAAGTCATTCACTCCAACATGGACAATGACAGAGTCATATTTGTAGTTGTTGTTGAGTGACTTGAGTGCATGAGTTATGTGGCGGATCCCGGTACCCGACAGGCAGCTCACTGTAATTTTCTTCTTGTTCAGCCTGGTGAGTGGGACATCAGTGTGCCTGACTATAGAGTCACCTATGACTAAAGTGTTAGGTACGTTGTCTTGCCTTAGGGGCTGTTGCTGGGTGGCACACAGGTGTTGTGAGCTATGTGACACTTTGGTTGTGATTGGTGTTTGTTTGCGTTTCAGGTTCGGAGGTCCTTGTTGCTTGGGCAGGTTACAGTTAAGGGCCTCCGCATATGTGGATTTAGTGTTGCTATGTGTGGGTGTTGGTAGTGTGAGTTTAGAAGGGCTATGTGTTGCTTGAGGTGTAGTATGGGTGTTAACCTTCTCCTCCCGACTGTCTAGCACAATCTTGGGTGGAGAGAGCTTTGCTTCCAGTTTGGCTATGTAAGTACATCTCTCACAGGTTGTAGTGTTGGGTGGTAGGAGGAGAGGGTTGTCTGTGTACATGAGGCAATTGCTGCATTGCACCAGTATGCCCAGATTGACCAGGTGGACATTAGAAATAAATGGAAGCTGACCCTTGGACATGCCTGGTTTGGTGCTTTTTTTGAAAAGTACAGGAGCTGTTTTCCCTTACCTTAGCAAGGTACTTTGCAATTATAGACTGTTTAGTGCCTATAATTAATTTCTCCTTATTAATACAGAGAGTCGAGTGCTTGTATCGGTTTAAGGCTTCCTAGTGCTTTCCAGCAGGTATTAGAGCAAGTGCTAGTCACAGGGATGCTTAAAGGTAAGATGAAAAAAAATGGTTTATCCTAAACACTGCAGTGTGCACTAGAGAAGTTAGATATGAAAGTAGGTAACTTAAGTTTTACCTGTCCAAAAAGTTAAGTTTTAGTGGAGAGTCACTATTTTTAAAACAGCAAGATAAATTGAAAGGGGGTGATCACTTTTATATTCCAGTACTATGGAATACAGTAGAATGGCCAATAAATTTAAATAGTTGAAGGGGAGTGATTTAACAAAATGATAATTTTGTGCTTATTCACACAAGCCAGAGAAAGCAGAGAGGAAATGAGATATATGGTCAAATTAACACAAGAGGCAGGCAACTAGAAAGACAGTGGTATTTAAGTAGACGACAGTGACAGGGTGTGGGGGTAGGGGAAATATTTCTGCCCGACTCACAAGAGACAAAGCTGTGGTGTCTTTTGAACTTTTAATATGCAGTTAAAAGCAGAACACAAGCAAAACACAAGGTAAAGAAAACAAATCACAGCATTCAAAATATAAAAAGGCAATAAACTAATGCAAAATACAACAAATAAAAAGCAGACCAAACTTTCCCTCACAGCAGAGTCTGGGTGAGCCTTTCCAATAAAGGATAAAAAAAATTAAGGAATATTATATTCAGAAAGACGCAGAAAGCATTCTAAGAACTAATCCAACATGAGAATGGAGAAAGGAGATTTTGCCAATAGAGCTGACTGCAAGAAGGGGTACAGAAATAGGCAAGAGGGAGATGGAATTAACTGGAGAAACTGAAAGGAAATGAGGCACTGGGAGCAAATAACTAGAGAGAGAAAGGCAACAGAGTGGGATGAGACCAAGAATAAATTTGGACTGCAGCACAGAAACTGCCTTCCTTACCAGAGACTGATATCAGAGTATAAGAAAAAAGAAAGGGACAGGGGAATGTTACAAAAAAAACTTGCTCTGGTACAGATTTTTGCTTGAAGTGTTTGTACAGGTATTTTTATATGCCCCCCCCTCCCCCAGACTTCAAAGAATCTTTCCTCAGGTAGATAGCAAATGCTGGTGGTACGATAGGGAAGAAAGAGGTAAACTTGGAACATACGTTTTGGGATTATAATGAGTTGGCATATTTTAAAAACTTCCTACTGGGCACTATGTCAGAAATATTGGTTAAGCAAATGACTGCTACTAATGAAATTATTATTTTGAGCTGGAAAACAGGATCTGAATTACCTAGACATAGTAAGGCCTTGTTAAGTTGAATTCTGCTGGCTACCAAAACAGCAATTACTGGAAAATGGAAGTCTAAACCAATTGTATTTAAAGTATTGAATATTGTGAAAGAAAGAAAAAAAAAAGACCTGGAAGAGAGATCTTTAGAAAAGGAAAGTAGCAAATTACATAGAAATAAATGAAAGTTGTGGAAACAATACATGCAGAATAACAATCAAAAGGAGTGAGGCTAAAGGGAAGACAGGAATTAAGCAATTTATGTAATACTGGGCTAATAATAATTAAATAAAGGAAATGTGTGCTATACAATGTATGCAAATAGAAAATGTGATAATATTATTTGTTTTCTTTTCTGTTAATGTATGGTTGCCTGTGTCTTAAGTGACAATTTAATAAAGGTGTTTAAAAAAAAAAAAAAACAGAAATGCTAGTGCTGGTCTTGACTGGCAATTTGACAACCTCAAGGACATTTATTATTGTCATTCTTCAATGTCATTCATTTATGTCAGTAGAGAAAGTCCAGTAGGTCACGTGTTTAGCAAAGCACAGGATGCACTGGACAGTCCAGACCTGGATACAAATGTACCTTCTGGGCCCAATAGTATCCACTATCTTCATGGTGTTTTCACATGACTGAGGACAAGGGTGTTCCACTGGACTGTGTGGTGTTATGTGGAATCACCACACACTCTTGGATCTTCTTGTGTCAGACTCGTGTGAAAGTTCAGAAATGGCACTACTATTGGCCTGAAAAAGCTTCATAAGTGTTTCAGTCATATTCTTCTGTCTGTAAGCCAGTCTTGTAGTTGACATTGCATATTCTCTACCCATACAAGACGTAAAGCTGCTGTGTTAGACATTCTATTGCTGGACTACGGCCATTCTACTTGAAGTATTACTTAGCACTGGTAAGCAAGCATGAAGGTAAAAAAAACTTTTAAAATCCGAAGCGATAAATATGCAAATAAATAAAAGCAGAAATTCAGACTTTTCATTCTACTAAAGTGACACCATATACTGTCTTATACAATGGAACACAGAACTAAGAGCAAAAAACTGATCATTTGATGCAGACAGGAAGTAGTCCACTGATATTACCAAGGAGAAACCCTTAAGAACAGAAGTTTGGTCTACTCCAGGGTACAGAGCCCTGACATGAAAACAGTGACTTGGACATGAACAGCTGTCCAAGATTTTGTAAGAGCTGTCCCACAATAAACAAGAATGACAATCTGCCAGCCTGTTCACAGTTTAGAGTGAATGAATGCCAAGTGACCACTGTACTAGAAATGACTACTGGAAAAGGCCAGGATGCAAGCTTCTGGAATTAAAGCATCCCAAGGCAACCCAGCACAACATTCAGTGTGGATAAACTTGTGAAAGCATACAAAACTGCACACAAGCACATAGTGCAATGCAAAATACAGCTCAGAAAAAATACCCAGCGCCCATATGACAAGTCAACAAGCAAAGGACTTTTCTCTCCTTTCCTTCTACAACTACCTTGGCATAAGCAGCATGTATGGATAAGGTATTCCTCTTCCTAGAAAGAGAACACCCTCACAACTGGTCAGAGCCATACTGAGCTCATCCAGTTCCCAGTGCATGTCCCCGATTTAGCACCCCACCCCCTCAGCTCTTAAGCTGAAGAGCTGGGGAGGGGTACTCTCTCCTGGTCTGGCACTCCATGCCAAAATCTGTTCCACCACCTCAACTCCTCAGCTGAAGTGCAAGCAAGTAAAAGTCTGCTCCCTTAGTCTGGTGCTCCAAGACAGGTTCCTTCATCCCTGCTCATCAGCTCTTTTGCTGAAGAGCAAAATAGACTTAATACTGTAGCAAACCTATTGCTACATTTGTCAAATGGCTTGTGATAGCTTACCATGCAAGAAGTGCTGGAAAAATGCTTTCTGACAAGTATTCACCCAAGTCCAAAATGTAATACATCAAAACATGCATTTCAAACTTATAAAAAAAAAGAAGTTATGTCTTACCATAATGTTCCATCTGTGTTGTTCTTGTTCTTCTTCTTCCATTAATCACGGATGGGTTGGGCTCCGAGCCTTCAGAACCATGTCGGCCTAATACCAAGCTCGCGTACACCAAAAACTCTCGAGCTAAGCTGCTACCCACAATGCCTTTCTCCCTGTTACCTCAGATTGAGTTTGCATAAGATTTAAGGCAGAGACCACTTCTGCGCAAAAACCCTGAGAACACCACAAGGACCCATGAGATCCACCAGGAGCCTTTGGTGAGGGACAGAGGGTGGGATGTGATGAATGGAAGAATTTTAACAACACAGATGGAACGTTATGGTAAGACATAACTTCTTTATCTGATGTTGTTAATCTTCTTCCCATTCATCACTGATGGGACAGAATCCCATGCTACCTGAGTAACCTGGATGGCCCTTATGGAATAACATTCATGAGCACCAGTGAGCCGAAGGCCGCTCTTCCCCTGGAGACCATATCCAACTTGTAGTGTTTAATGAAAGTGTGAAGTTTCGCCCAAATGGCTGCTGCACAAATGCCGTCCATAGAAGTTCTGGAGTGGAAAGCAACAAAAGTTGCTATAGCTCTGGTTGAATATGCTTTGATATTGTGAGGTTTAGGCTCATTTGTACATGAATATGAAAAAGCAATACAATCTGAGCCACTTCGATAAAGTGACTTTTGACACAGCATATCCCATTTCTGGACCAGAGAAAGAAATGAAAAGTTGATCTGACTTGCAGATAGATTTAGTCCTGTCTAAGTAAAAACATAGCTGCCTATGTACGTCCAGTGAGTGTAGACAGTATTCTCCTTTATTGAAATAGTTTGGGAAAAACACTGGGAGTTCAATGGATTGGTTCACAGAGAAATCAGAAATCACTTTGGGGAGAAAAGATCGATTAGTAGGTAGTGATACTCTGTCTTTATGAAATATTAAGTACGATCTCTTGATGCATAAGGCTTGTAATTCTGATATTCATCTAGCTGATGTGACAGTTACCAAAAATAGGGATTTCCATGATAGGAATTTGAGATCTCATTTTGCAGCAGGCTCAAAAGGGGGTAAAGAGAGAGACTGCAGTACTAGGGAGAGATTCCATGCCACTACCGGACGCCTGATTGGAGGTCTGCTGTGAAACACTCCTTTGAGAAAGGTCTTGCATAGGCGGGTGGAGATAAGTGGAGTGCCCTCTGATCTGTTATGAAAATTGGAAATCACTGCTAAATGGACTCGTATGGTAGAAGCTTATGCTCCATTCTCAAAAAACTCAGAAAGGTATTGAAGTACAACAGAGATTGGAGCTGAAAAAGGATCTAGCATTCGTTCTTTAAACCAAAGAGCAAACCGTTTCCATTTATCTCTGTCAAGTTTTCTGGTGAATGGCTTATGGGAGGCTAGAATGATACCGCAAACAGGTGAGGGAAAGGGTTGCCTGCCTGGAGACTAACGGAAGTGGAGAAAAGTACAGTTTTGTACCTACCATAAATGTAGATGTCCGAACTGGATAGCATCTGCAGTCATAACAACTGGGTTGTCCTGTCGTCAGGCAGCCCTTCAGTCGGCCGGATTCCAAAGTCTGGGTCCGGCTTCGGCTGATGTCGCACTTCACCCGACGTCATCTTTGTTGGTCTTCGGGTATAAAAGCATCAGCCGACGCCATTTTCCTCAGTGTTTCTTGCCCCAGATGCCAGTAGCCCTCTTGAAGGCTAAAATTTGGATAGATGCCAATGTTTCCAAAAAGATAGAGGTAAACACAAAAATAAGCATGTATGTACATATATACAAACAAATACACCATAAAAGACTCCCCCCCACCAGCTAGCTATTAGGAGGGTAAACACCCTAGGAGTACCACAGAGGGGAAGGAGGGAGGGTAATCCTGACTGCAGATGCTATCCAGTTCGGACATCTACATTTATGGTAGGTACAAAACTGTACTATGTCCTTCATGGATGCATCTGCAGTCATAACAACTGGGTAGAATACCATAGCCAACTGGGGAGGAGGATAAAAGTAGATTATGGTGTGTTTAGGATCCCTTGCAGTACAGCAGTGGCAAACCCTGCTCGGGATCTGGAATATAGAGGCAAATTATAATGCTTGGCAAATGTATGCACGGAGGTCCAAGTAGCCGCCTCAATAATGTCTTTGGTTGCCACTCCTCGTAAGAAGGCTGTGGTAGTGGCTGTTGCCCTTGTAGAATGAGGTCTTATGTTCTGTGGAATTGGTTTTCCATGGAAGGAGTAACAGAATCGTATGCAATTTCCTATCCATTTGGAGATTGTCTGTTTGGAAATAGCTTTTCCTTCCCTTCCTGTTGCATAGGCTACAAAAAGTTGGTCAGTCTTTCTGCTATTTTTGTTCTGTCCAAGTAGTAGCGTAGCTGTCTATGTACATCCAAGGTATGCAGTATTCTTTCCCTCTGTTTTGTGGGTTCGGAAAGAAGGTAGGTAGGTGGATTGCCTGGTTTAAAGACACTCTGGATACCACCTTAGGCATAAATGTAGGATTAGTCCTCATGGACACTCTATCTTGGTGGAAGATTAGGAAGGGTTGCACTGCCATTAAGGCCTGTAGTTCTGAAACCCTCCTTGCTGAAGTAATTGCCAGTAGGAAAGCAGTTTTCCATGACAGGTGTTGTAGGTCTGCTGTTGCTGCTGGTTCAAAGGGTGATAGTGTCAACTTTTCTAGCACAAAGTTTAAGTCCCAAGCTGGTAATGGTGGTTTCCTTGGAGGTTTTGCATTCTTGATTCCTCTGAGGAACTGCCTGAGCAAAGGGTGCGAAAAAACAGGTGGATCAAAGCTGTATTCTGCTGAAATAGCTGATGCATGTATCTTGATGGAGGAGTAGGACAGGCCTGAATGAAGAAGTTCGGACAGATACTCCAGAATGTTAGGCATATCTATGTTTGACACATCTTTTCCTTTTTCCGTACTCCAAATGACAAACCTTTTCCATTTTCCAGCATAGTTCCTTCTTGTTGAAGGTCTGCGTGCTTCAAGAATAATGTCTTTAACTCTTTGGGAAAGTTCTGGATTAGCTGCTGCTATGTGATGTTCCATGCAGTCAGTTGCAACGTTTTTAGGTTTGGATGTATGATGTTGTAGTTGTTCTGAGTTAACATCAAAGGCATCAGGGGTATTGGCCACATATTGTTCCGAGACATGCTCCTCAGCAGTGGGTACCAGTGTTGTCTTGGCCAGTTTGGAGCTATCAGGATTATCCTTGGACGTTCTTCCTTGATTTTTAGTAGTACTTTGTGTATCAAGGGAAGAGGTGGGAATGCATATGCTGTTAGGCCTTTCCAGCTGAAGGAGAGCGAATCCACTTTCCATGCTAGTGGGTGGAATGTCCTTGTGCAGAACTTTTTGAGCTGGTGATTGAGAGGTGATGCGAATAGATCTATCTGAGGCATTCCCCATTTCTTTGAGATGGTCTTGAAGATGTCCGGGTGCAGCTTCCATTCGTGGGCATCCGATGTGGGTCTGCTTAATATGTCTGCTAGAGTATTTTCTTTTCCCGGTACAAATATTGCCTGTAACTGGATGTTGTAGCTGAGTGCCAGGGTCCACAGCTCCAAAGTCATTCTGCATAGGGGGTATGAATGAGTGCCTCCCTTGACTGTGGTGTTGTCTGTCCTTATCATCAACTGGCCCTCTTGGAGAAATGGTTTGAACTTTTGGATTGCCAGTTTTACTGCCAGCATTTCTTTTAGGTTGATGTGCAGGTGAAGTTGATCCTGTGTCCACAATCCTTGCACGCATTTGTCCAGCATGTGGGCCCCCCATCGTAGGTCTGAAGCATCTGTTGTGATGGTCTGGCTTGCTTGACATCTGCGAAAGGGTAGGCCTGGGTTTGACTGACATGCCTGAGCCCACCATAGGAACTCCTGCTTTAAGCATGGAATTAGTGGGATTTCTGTTTCTAGGCTGTGTCTGTGTTGGGACCATAAATTCTTTAGGTACCACTGTAGTTTTCTCATATGTAGTCTGGCAAATGGGACCAAGATTATGCATGATGCCATGAAGCCCAAGGCCTGCAGTACTTTTCTTGCTGTTAACTTGTTCAGTTTTGTTAGTGCCAAGAAGTAAAGAGGGAGTTCTTTTGTTTTTCTGTAGTCAGGAATGCCATTTGTTTTACTGTGTCCAATTCCGCCCAAGAATGTCCTTGTTTGGGATGGTATCAGCCTTGACTTTTGTAAATTGACTGTGTATCCCAGTGCTTGTAGCAAGTAAATGACCCTTTGTAAATCTGTTGTCAGCTTGCTTTTGTTGTCCCCTTGTAGCAGGCAGTCGTCCAGGTATGGGTAAATTTGAATTCCTGTAGTCTGCAATGGGCGATTACTGATGCCAGGCATTTTGTGAATACTCTGGGCAGTAGATAAGCCAAAGGGCAATGCTGAGAATTGATAGTGCTCTGATCCTGCAAGAAATCTGAGGTATCTTCTGCAGATTGGTCGAATGGGGACGTGCAGGTATGCCTCCTTGAGATCTAGAGTTACCAGCCAAGACTCCTTGCCCAGCATGGGAAGAAGTTGCTGTAGGGTCAGCATTTTGAATTTTGGGACAATGATGTATGTATTTAAGGTGGACAGGTCGAGAATTGGTCTCCAACTTTTTCCTTTCTTGGAACTAGGAATAGTCTGGAGTAGAACCCTTTCCTTGCTCTGCTGTTGGCACTCTTTCCACAGCTCTCATGTTTGCTAACTCCATTATCTGTTGTAGTGCCTCTGTTTTTTGATTTGAAGGTAGATTTGGCATTCCTCTTTTGACTGGTAAAGTGTGGAAGTGAAACCGGTAACCTTGATCTATGGTTTGTAAAATCCACTTGTCTTTTGTTATGTAGTGCCAGTTCTTTGAAAATAAGGTTAACTTTCCGCCTAGAGGAGCTGCTATTTGTTCCCTGGTAGGCGGATTTAGGGTTAAGTCACTGTGGTTGTGGTGATGTAGTGGCAGTGGTTGTGTCTGTGCCTCTGTTGTTACCTTGCCACTGTCGTCCTCTGTAGGCACTTCCTCTGGATTGGTTTCTGCCTCTGGAATGTCTATTCCTGCCCCTTTGAAATTTTGTGGAGTCAGGAAAGGACCAATTTTTGGCAGGCCAGTTCCTGCTAAACCTTGGGGGTTGAACCTGCAAGAAATCTTTAACTGTTTGAACAGATTTTGCCTTTTCTTCCATTTTCTTCATAACCTGCTGGGCAGGTGTACCAAACAAACTTGTCTTATCCATAGGAGCATCTAGCAACTTAGCTTTAACATGATCCGGTAAAGCTTGCTCCTTTAGCCATGCATGCCTTCTTATCACTGTGCCAGTCATGGCTGATCTAAATGAAGCCTCCAGTGCATCATAGCCACATTTTAAGGAATGGTTGCTAACCTGTTGTATGTTACTTACCATTTCTAATACATATTTCTTATCAAGAGATTCATCAGTGGTTAGTTTTTTAGTTAGCTGATCAAGCATAAACTCTTGGTATTGTATCATGTGAAACTGACAGTTTAAAGCTCTAGCTGAGAGAGTAGCTGAAGTGTAGACCTTTTTACCCCATCTGTCTAATGACCTTGCTTCCCTTTCAGAAGGAATAGGGTTTTTAGCTATGGTAGCGGCTACTGCCTTGGGACCCTGGGATATAGTTTCGGGGTCTGCAAGTGGGGCCTTGTAAAGGTGGTGATGAGTATCTGGCACCCTGTAAAATCTGTCTGGTTTGGCAGGGGCTGGGGGTAAAGAACCTGGAGCGGAGCAGACATCATTGAAAGCATCATCCACCACAGAGAGAACAGGAGGTATAGCTAAGGGCCTGTGCTGTGGGAGGTGCAGAAAGGTCCTAAGTCTTTTCTGGAGTCTGAAAAATCCTGTTGCTGCCATTGGAACTGCTCTCGCATGGCATGTAAGGTTTCCCCAAAGGAGAATTCTTCTGGTGGGGAAGCAGCTGGAATGGATTCTTCAGCATCAGAATCTTCAAAATTGGAGAAAGGAGCCTCTGGCTGGTCAGTTATGTCCGATTCGTCAGCAGAATCATCAGAGGACACTGGCTCAGGGGGCTCTGCCCTAGGTCTCTTCTCTGGGGGCTGAGAGGCCCTGTCTGGCTGAGATTGAGATCCTCTAATTAATGAAATTAAATCTTCTGCCAAAGTAAGCATTTGAGAACTAGAAGAGGGCCTGGTTGTGGGGGGTTTAACAGGCACTGTCTTAGTAGTCTTGGCTGCTTTAGCCCTGGCGAAGGCCTTAATGGACATGGCTGCTGGAGGCCTAGCAGCACCACGTGCTGGGGTAGAGACATCCAAGGGAATGGTGTCTGATAAGTCAGTGGCAACCACCGTAGTGGATAAAATTTCTGAGGCCGATTCAAGAGTGGTAGCAGGGGCCTCAGTTGTAGAGATAGGTTCAGGTGTACTTTGATCAGTTTTCTCGGTTTCGGCCGAAACCGAGACACTCGCGGTTTGCTTAACCATGGTTTCGGCCGAAACCGCGGACCGCGAGTGTCGGTCTTTATCTTTGCGTTTTTTGGCAGATTGGGTAGTCGAAGGATCCGACGGCATAATGTACGCAAAATCAGAACCGAAAAACTGTTCTGCAAACTCCGACCGACGCCTAAGCGTTCGTCGGTTGAAAGAAGCACAGGCGCAACAGGCTGCTACGTCGTGGGCTGGGCCTAAACAAGGCAGACAATAAGAGTGGAAATCTTTATGAGGTATTTGTTTCCCACAGGTTAAACAATTATTAACTTTTTCTGACATCGGCTGAGGCAAGAAAGAGTCCCCAACGGGGTACTTAGCTTTAGAAGTCTTCGAAGTAGTATTCGGTAGAAGTAATCTCTGGATCCGACCGACCGGCACTTGCGAACAGCTTCTGCTTCGGGCGCCACGCGGCAAGAAAGACTGAGGAAAATGGCGTCGGCTGATGCTTTTATACCCGAAGACCAACAAAGATGACGTCGGGTGAAGTGCGACATCTGCCGAAGCCGGACCCGGACTTTGGAATCCGGCCGACTGAAGGGCTGCCTGACGACAGGACAACCCAGTTGTTATGACTGCAGATGCATCCATGAAGGACATCCAAGCTATCAGCTTGAGAGTGGACAGATTTGGGACAGTCAACCCTTGGGGGTGAGAAATCAATTCTGGATGAGTGCCCAGGATCCACGGAGGTTGTAACAGGTGAGGCCAGAGGAAGGGGAACTAGACTGGACGAGGCCAGAATGAGGCAATGAGGATCACCTTACATCTCAACTGAGTTGTTTTCTTTAAAAATAGGGGTATCAAGGGACTTTGTGGATAAGCATAGAGGAGACCCGTGGGCCAATTGTGAATCAGAATGTCTCTCGGGGACTCCCCCTCTGGGGGAAAGAGGGCAAAAATGCTGCTGCATTTGTTGTTCGAAAGGGAGGTGAAAAGATCGCAGCAAAGCTGGCCCCATTGGCTGAAAATTTCTGCAGTCACTTTTGGATTGAAAGACCACTCGTGTGGAAGGAAAATGCATCTGCTCAGCCTGTTCGCAATAACAGTAGAACTCCCTAGGATATGCACTGCTATAAGAAAGCAGCCAGAAGCTATTGCCCAGTGCCAAATTCTCATGGCCTCTCGACACAGGGGGTAGAATTTGGTTCCTCCTTATTTATGTACCAGACTACTGACATATTGTCTGACTGAATCACAATCGTTCCCGATGGAAGGAGCGGATGTAATGCCTGCAATGCCAACAGCACCACTCTTAATTCCAGAGCACTGATATGCAGGTTGGCCTCTAAGCTTGACCACGTGCCTTGTACTGTTTTTTCCATGAAAAGCGCTCCCCCCACCCTTTTAAGGAAGAGTCCCAGTGGCTTGGGTTGAGGAGTCTGAAAAGGGCGAAATCAAAGTTCTGAGTCTGGCCTCATCCACCAGAGGAGATCTTGCTTGCAAGAGTTGATTATGAGGATCTGTGAGTTTAGGGGGTGAAGATTTGCCAACCACTGGGACAACAGGAGCCAGTGCAACAGTCTCATGAGTAACCTTGCCAAAGGAAATATCGGAATGGCTGCAGCCATGGAGTCCAGAGCCTGGAGAGCTTTCCTTGCTGACTCCTTTCTTTGACAGAGTATCACACGTACTTGCAATCTTAACCTCTGAAGCCTGTGAGCTGGTGGAGATAGCAGGTATGTTCGAGTATTGAAAACTGCCCCTGTAAATTCCAGCTGTTGGGTAGGTTGTAAGTTGGATTTCTCCCAATGTACGGTGATGCCTATGGACTCCACTAGTGGGAGTATGTAACGGAGGGCCATGGTCAGAAGACACTTGGTGGAGGCGGAAAGGAGACAATCATCTAAATATGGAAACACCTGGAATTCTTGAAGTCTCAGATGAGTTGTCACCACCACTAGACATTTTGTGAACACTCTGGGGACCATCAAGAGACTGAATGGCAGGGCTCGGAACTGGTAATGATTGGCCCCTAGCCAGAAGCTAAGGAGACTCCTGAAGCATTTGTCCACTTTGATGTGGTAATACACATCCCGGAGGTCTATCAACCACATCCAAACATCCTCCTGTAAAAATGGGAGAATGGATTGAATAGTGACCATGCGGAATTTGGTTTGTAGCACTGATCTGTTTAAATGGCTGAAATACAGAATGGGTCTCCAGTCTCTGGTCTTTTTTGGCACCAAAAAGAATCTAGAGTAAAAACCAGATACTTATTGGTCTGGAGGAACTGGTTGGAGGACTCTGACACAGCTTTCTTATCTATAAAACCACTTCCTTCCCTTTGATTGGGTGAAACATCGGGGAGGTTTTTTGAAGGTTTTGGACGGGAGGATAGAGGGATGTAGTAGCCTCTGGATATTATTCTCTGCACCCATTGATCATTTGAGATAGAGCACCATGCAATTTGGTGCAGAGAAAAACGAGCCCCGACTGCTTCCAGAGGAAAGCAATCGGGAAAGGCTTCAGGAGCGTTGATAAGACTGCCTAGATAAAGAATCCCTGGAGTCTTGGTTTCGGGGACCCCTTCTGCCCCTAAAGGGGCATCTTCCACCATTGGAACCCCTTCTGCCTCTAGGGGAATCCTTGCCACATGCGTTACAGAAAGGACCTTGAGCCTTCTTGTGCCAGATTTTAACACTCCTTTGGTTCCTGGAAAAAGAACGTTGGGGCTTGGGAAAACATAGGCCAATGGCAGACAAAGTCTTTCCATCCTGCTCGCACCTGGCCAGTGTGTTCTTTATTTTAGAACCAAATAAGGAAGATGGTTCAATAGGGGCATTCAAAAATGAGGACTTTGAGTCCGTGAGGTCACAGATGCGCATCCAGGCATGACACCTCATGACTATGCCCGCAGCTCTAATCACCCCTTCGGTTGTGTGGGAGAGCCGCCTCATGGATGAATTGGAGATAAGATTCAAGGGTGGCAAGTTGAGAGGCAACCCTGTCTCATGCCCCATCAGAACCTTGACCCGCGAGGGCTCCAGAAAGTTCGGTAATCAAATCGCTTTGGACTCTCATGAAATGTGCCAAGTAGTTCAGGGACCTGACAGCAAAGGTCGCTGAAGCAAAGACCCGCTTCCCCAATCTGTCCACAGCCCAGGACTCTCTGTTTTGTGGATGAATAGTAGGACTTTCTTCCGCTAGATCCTTTTTAGTGGCCACCACCATAGCATCAACTGGCAAACCTCTGGACCAGTGGGGGGTGCTCTTCCGGGGGAGGGGGGATCTTATCTGGTCTCTGGGGAATGGCCTCAATAGTGTCAGAGTTCTGCCACGCATGCTGCACGATGAGCTGGATTAACTTGTCGGCAGGTGGGGTCACCCAAGAGGTAGAAGGAAGATACCAACGATGGTATGAAGTGATACCGCAAGGGTAAGGAGAGGGCATACCAACGATGGTAAAATAAATACCCAGTGGGTAGAGCTAGTTAGAAATAATAAGAAATAAAGAATGAAATTAGGAAAAATAAAGTTAAAAAATACACAATTATCAATAAAATATAACACTTAGCTTGAGAGCTCGGTGAAACGCTGCTGCTATATGGCTATGTGGTAAACGAGATCTGACAGATCTAACAGGGAGAAGAGCATTGTGGGTAGCAACTTAGCTCGAGAGTTTTTGTTATACGCGAGCTTGGTATTAGGCTGACACAGTTCTGAGAGCTCGGAACCAAACCCATCAGTGATGAATGTGAAGAAGGTTAACATCAGATTAATAGATACCAACAAGAATGAAAGCAAAGAACAAAATTAAAAAAGCAGATCTTTAATTTGCATAAGACTTACAGGGAGGTTAACATTAAACCGTGCAGGCATTCTTCTTAAGATAGCAGTGTCAAGATCCTGAGGACGATTAGTAGCTCCCATCACCACAACCTAAAAAGCAAACAAAATTAAGTGAAAACATCTGCTCCTTTTTAGAATGAAAAAAATCTCCATTGTATTGTTTTTAGAGAGGAAATAACCAATATAGTTAGTAAACAAGGACTCTTCCATGGAATTCACAAAAAAATTGAAGATTACTGCAGGTGCCTCATTACTCTTACCATACATTCTACAAAGTTGGGGATCTTTGAGATAAAGCAGTTGAAGTGCATGGGCAAATGATATATTATCAGACAGCAACTAGTTTCCTTGAAGATGGAGCAGAAGAAAAAAAGTTCAGTTCATTCTGTACTGGTTGGGTTCAGAATTGATCATCGGTTCCAACTCAGACTATACAAAAGCTCGAGGACTTCCACTGGCTCATGGCTGTAACCCTTTCCCATCATGCTTAGGGAAGACTATCCGAATCTTGTTTGCAGATATTACACCTACTGTCAAAAAACTATTTACATGTCTAACAATCCAATAAAGAAAGGTCGGAGAACATTATATACCAATCACAACCGCTCGGTCCTCCAGGAGCGAAAGGCTGAGGAAAGGAGGGTGGGACCCAAGAATGAAGGTGGGATGGACAAACACACATGGAATGTTATAGCAAGTATATAACGTCTTTATGTGATGGTGTCCTATCTCACCTTCATTCTGTACTGGTTGGGACAGCGTCCCTAGCACCATCTTTCTTGGGTGGCTCAAGGGAGAATATTCTTCAGAACTGTTGACCAAAAGGAGGCCCTGTTCCTGGAGGCCAAATCCACTTTGCAATGAGTGATAAACATACGAGGCCTTACCCATGTTGCTGCAGCACAAATGGTATCAACTGGTAGTCTCGCTTAAAAGGCAGATGAGGTTGCTATAGCCCTTGTAAAATGACCTTTTGTTTTTCGGAGAAGTTCTC
The DNA here is from genome assembly GCF_019279795.1 of Protopterus annectens. NCBI lineage: Eukaryota > Metazoa > Chordata > Ceratodontiformes > Protopteridae > Protopterus > Protopterus annectens. The sequence continues at coordinate 564,152,965 of NC_056748.1, forward strand.
TGTTTTGGGATTTGTAATACAATCTGAAAGCCATTTTAAAACTGACTTTTGATACAGGAGCACACTTTTTGTTGTTTGAAAATGATATAAATAACTGGTCAGATTTTCTGTAGTCCTTTGTTCTATGTAGGTAGAATTGTAATTGCCTGTGTACATCTAGCTGGTGTAGCTTATACTCTGCCCAGTTGCCATAGCTGGGGAAAAAAACTGGTAAGCTTATGGATTGATTCAAATTAGATTCTGAGCATACTTTGGGTAGCCAGGATTGGTTTGTTCGTAGAGGTACTCTATCTTTGTGGAAAAGCATGCATAGGGGCCTTATTGACCATGCTTGTAGTACTGATATCCTTCTAGCAGAAGTGATGACTACCAAAAAGATCGTCTTCCACGTTAAAAACTTTAGGTCACAGGATGATGGAGGTTCAATGGGGAAAAGAATCAAACTGGATAAGACAAAGTTTAGGCCCCATGGCGCTGAAGGATCGTTGACAGGTGGTCTGAGTAAAATAGTACCCCTCAAGAAAGCTTTGCAAAGTCAGAGGGACATTACCTTTAACCCCCATTTTCCTATATGGAAGTTGGGATATAGCTGCTAGTTGAACTCATGTAGCCGCAGCTGCACCTTCATTAAAAAGCTTTAACAAGAATTCTAATATAGAGGGTATAGGGGCAGTGAAAGGGTCAAAGTGATTATTGAAGGCCCAAAAGGAAAACCTCTTCCATTTGCTTGTGTATAATGTCCTGGTTGAAGCCTTATGAAATGAAATCAAGATATGTTTCATAGAAGGGGAAATATCAGGAAGCCTGGATGTGTGTGGAACTGGAGCAGCCAAGCTATCAACTTGAGGGTTTGAACTGATGGGTGGAGCATCCCTGATGAATGAGGCAGGAGGTCTGTAACTGGGTCCCGAATCCACGGCTCCTCCTGGAGATGAGGCCAAAGAAAGAGGAACCATATTTGACGAAGCCAGTACAGGGCAACTAATATTAAACTCCTTCACAACTAGCTGTCTTTCAGAAGGACTTTGAAAATCAATGGAAAAGGGGGAAAAGCATAGAAGAGACTGGGGGGGGGGCAATTGTGGACAAGTGCATCTCTTGGTGACTCCCGCTGAGGGGGAATCAAGGCAAAGTAGCTGCTACACTTGGCATTCATGGACATGGCAAAGAGATCTCACCAAGGCTGGCCCAACATGAGGAAAATCTTTTCTGCTACTTCCTGTTTTAGGGACCACTCGTGAGGCATCAGAATTGTTCTGCTGAGTTTGTCCGCTATCATGTTGGATTTCCCCGGGATGTGCGTTGCTGTTAGAACACGTTCGGAAGAGAATGCTCACTGCCATACACTTTGGGCTTCGACAGACGGAGTAAGACTTGGTTCCTCCTCGTTTATGTACCACACAACTGACACATTGCCTGTCTGTACTGCAAATGTTCCTAGCGAAGAGAGTCTTGGAATGTTTTCAACTCTGGACGCACTGCTCTCATCTCTAGGATATTGATATGCAAGTGGGTCTCATGATCCACCCAAGAGCCATGGACTGCCCTTCCCAGTTAATGCCTCCCCCCATCTGTAAAGAGTCTGTGGTCACTGTGGCTAACAGTTGTGGAAGAACAAAATGTCGGCCTAGAGTCACTGGAGTGGAATGAAGCTACCAACAAAGGTCTTTCTTACAAGATTCTGTAATTATAATTTAGGGAGACATGAGTAGCTCCTGCATGGACAATTGAGTGAACAGCAGCCACTGCAAAATTCTCATGTGCAGGAGTGCCAATGGTATCAAGGTTATTGCTGCTGCCATGGTACCCAAAACTATAAGGTCAGTTCTTGCTTACACTTTTGCTTGGAAAGTAGATTTTGGACGATGTAGGACCTGAACTCTTTCAGGGGAATCCTGGCCAACATTTGTTTTGTATCTAGATCTACTCCTATAAAAACGATATGCTGAAATGGCAACAAGGCAAATTTATTTTGACTCCTAGGTGAGAGCAAAGCTGTATGGTGGTGCCTCTCGCTCTTGTTAGTAGATGCTTGGTGGTGGCAGTTAGGAGTCAGTTGTCTAGGTACGTAAACACTCTGAATCCTAGGCATCTCAAGTGAGTCATGACTACTGCCATGCATTTGGTGAACACACTGGGGACTGTAGTGAGACCAAAGGGCAGAGCTCAAAACTGGTAGTGACTGTCTCCCAGCCGAAAGCACAAATGACTCCTGGATTACCTGTCCATCTTGATGTGGTAGTACACATCCTGGAGGTCTATCAAGCACATCCGATCATCCTGTCCCAGGAAGGGCAGTATCGACTGCAGTGTCACCATCTGGAACTTTGACTTTTTTATGGACTTGTTTAGTTTGCGGAGATCCAAAATGGGTTTCCAATCCCCTGTTTTTTTTTTTGGAACTAAAAAGAACCTTGAATAAGTTCCAGTTCCAGATCCAATCTGGTCTGTGGGGACTGTTTGGATGACTCTCTTGGTTAGCAACTTTTGTATTTCCAGAGTTTCCTGATCCCTTTGACTGGGTGGAACATCTGGGATAGTTTTCGTTTTTGAGGCAGGAAAGGAAAAGGGGATGGAGTAGCTTCTGGATACAATCATTTGTACTCATTTGCCTTTTGTAATTTCTAGGCAGGCCTTTGGGTACAAAGATAAGCAACCCTTGACTGTCTCCAGAGATGGACAGACAGGCCTCCTTTTAGGAAAGCTGAAAGGCTTATCAAGGAAGGATTCCCTGTTGCCTTGGTTTTGTGGACCCGCTCTGCTGTGTGGTCGGCGTCTTCCACTGATACTTTCCCCTCTGCCCCTGGGGGGAAGAATCACCATGTGTGTCCTGGAAAGCTCTCTGGGATTTTCGAAACCACATTTTCCCCCCTTCTAACCTTTGGAGTAAGGTCTGGTACATAGGGAGAAACGGACTCCAATAGCAGAAAGAGTCTTTCCTTCCTATTCACACATGGTTAGTGTGTCTTTAACTTTAGGCCCGAACAAGAACTAGCCATCGAAAGGGACGTTAATAAAGGAAGATTTAAAGGGTTCCACAAAATCACACAAGCGCATCCAGGAATGTCTCCTTAAGGAAATTCTGCCCTATTTGCTTCATCAGCTGAATAAGAAATAAGCCTCATGGAAGAGTTGACCACTGAATTTAAGATGTAGAGATGACAGGAAACCTTGTCCGAAACCCCCGCAGCTGCAGAACGTTGGATGGCATCTCCTAGTTCTTTCAGGAGATCTCTCTGAAGCCTAGTAAAATGAGTCAGGCAATTTAGCAATCTGAGTAAAAGTCACTGAAGAAAAGGTGTGCTTTCCATATCTGTCCATCGTACGAGAGTCTTTGCTTGGTGGATGGACAGACGAGGATGTCTCTGAAAGTTCCTTCTTCATGGCTGCAACCACCACCATACCATCTACACTAAAACTACTTGCCCGAAGGTGCAGTAATAAACTTATTTGGCCTCCTAGGAACAGGTTCCACTGAGTCTGGAGACTCCCATGCCTTTCAACTAACTACATTCATGAGCTGGTCGAAGGGGGGAAACACCCAAGTGGTGGAAGGGTGAAACCTGAAAGCCTCCAGCTCTACAGACTCCTCCTCAGACGGGTTGATGGGCTTCAAGCCACCTCTCTGCTTAAGTATTTCTAGGATGTCTGCAAAAGAGACATCCTCAGAGGGTGACCGTGGGGACCCTTCCAACTCACCGAGGTCTGTATCCGAAGTGATGGACTCCTCTGGGGAATGTAAATGCTTCTTCCTGCATAATCTCTTTTGAGGCACTTCTTCAGAAGGGTATTCCGGAAAGGTTTCAGAAGAGAGAGTTTCACCCAATGAGGCATCCTGAGGCTTTGGGTCTCCATGTCTGTATGGATGTGATGGTACTGAGACAGACACTGGCACCTTTGGGGGAAGAATGCCTGAACCTGAGAGGGGAGCTGTCTGTGGTGAGAGCACTCTCCTCATCAGCTCAAAAGCCCCACCCCCCCCCCGCCGGCCCTGGTCCGAAAAAGCTCCTGGCTCCGAAGAACCAGAAGGCATCCCTGGAACCAAAGGGGTTGGGTTTCAACGCTGATTTAGGACTCAAGCTCACCCACACCGCAGCCCCGAGAGGCAAGTCTGGATTAGACAGCTGCCCAACCTGATTCTACTCACCTGGCACGACCAGAGCACGTCAGCTCCTAGACTCTCAAGTTCAGATGGAATGGAGAAAGTTAGAGTGGTAATCAGGCCCAAAGATCCTGGTGCAGGCCTCGGTAACAACGGTTCCACTACAATCGGATCCAGGCACTCCAGCTCAGAGGTCAGAGATCAGGTCGGAGGAGGAATTGATGAAGGGGTGGTAGTCTTTGTCAGCTCTGAATCCCTCTGGGTTGGTGTCGACAGTAGCTTGGCCAGTGCCAGTGCTGTAAAAGTTTCCTCACCACACAATCCACATCATCGTCAGAGAGGCTTCTGGAGGATCGAGAGGAGGGGGTGGGAGATCTCACAGTTTGAAGCAATGGAGATCTGAGAGTTGGAGAGATCGGCTCCGGAACTGCAGACCGGCTCTGAATGTAAAACTCCATCAGCCCCGAAATCACAGCAGGAGCCAAGGAGGAAGGTTTTTTGGGCCCAAAAGCCTTCGGATCAGAGGATGACTCCTTTGCCAATTTTTTTGTCAGCTCAAATGAGCAGTAGAGGTAGATCTTTTTCCTGAGTTCTCTGACCTGGAAGATGGGGATTTTGGAGTTTTTGATGAACTCTGACCTTCTATATCCTCTGCGAAGGGGGGTCTTTAATAGTCCTCTTAAAATTAGCTTGTTCTTTCTCTTGAGCAAAACTCTGTGACTGAAAACATGGCAAAAAGCACACTATTCCTGAGGATGGACTGCACCTAGACAATCTACACAACTTGTATGGCCATCAGTCAATGATATTTTCTGGTTACATTTGTCACATTTCTTAAACCCAGTGGGTTTTGATTCTTTTGGATCCTTGGACATCATGTATAAAGTATCAACAGAAATAATAACAACCACCAACTACTAAATATACAGTACTAGAATTTTTTTTTTTTAATATTCAACGACAAACACCAACACAAACTTCCCTAGGAAACAAAGGGATGCAGTTCTCGAAGTTAAACGAACCTGCCTTAAATAGGAAAAAAATATATAAAGGGGAAAAGGAGGGCCCTCTAAGTTAAACTGGCCAGTGGTAGTCCTCTAACTTAAACAAGCTTACCAGGGGAAAGAACATTAGAGTTAAACCAAGACTGAAAACTTACTTTCAAGCTCTCGAACTTAAGCAAACTTGAATTACTTGTAAAAATAACCGGGATAAGAAGGTAAAAAAAAGGCATAGAGAAAGAAACAATGGCCAACGACAAAAACAAACAACTAAGCAAACACTCTAAGGTCAAACTAACCTACTAACACTCTAGAAAGCTTTATAACAGTTAGGAGTACAATTTTAACAAATAGTGAAAAAAAAAGATTTCCACTTAGCCAGAGCCTGAATGGAAGCACCTGATCTTGTCTAGTGGCAAATGAGATTTGGGTAGTCTTCCCTAAGCATGATGGGATACGGTCACAGCCACGAGCAGGTGGAAGTCCTTGAGATTTTATATAGGCCAAATCGGAACCGATGATCGGTTCCAAACCCAACCAATACAGAATGAAGGAGAGATAGGACAACATCACATGAGATTTGTGTTTTAAAAGGTGCAAACTGCAAAGATGTGAAAACAAAGAAGGCAATATGAACAGATTTCACCAAAAAGTCACTGGATATAGACAGAACTTCTTGCCGCCATTAACAAAGAATGAATGAAAGCATAGCATACCTAGACTAATTTTGACTCACTTTTTGATATGGTACTGCAGCAGTTGTGGCAAATGGGAAAATGAAAATGATGCACAGTTGACAGGAGGCTTGTTTCACGGATTATTACTTTTCTGAAACCAAACTTCAACAGTGAAAAGAAGAGCAGAGGTGAGGTGATTAACGACTGCAGATGACGGAAAACTAAACAGTCTTTCCTTAACTGTTTTGTAAGTGTTCCTGTCAGGTGGGCTGTAAATGTTTGCTCATGCAAAATAGGCAATGGCTACACAATTACCCCAGCTGCTAAATAATGATGTGGAAGAAATGAGATGAATAAGCCTTTCTAAATCTGTAAATTCTTCAAATTCAGTGGAAGATGAACAAGAAAAACAGTGAACAGCATGAAAAGGCAAGAGTGTTAGTGTGCTCTCTGGTTTGTGGCTTACAGAATGCATTTGCTGACTTGAGTGCAAAGATTTAGAAGTTTGGCTGTTGCTGAGCATACACTGATGGAAAAATACAGAACATGGGACTTAACACCATATTTTATTACATTAAGGGCCGGGTTCAATAAAGCCTGCATGAAGTGTACACGATGTGTATTCAATAAATCCCTATCACATTTTTTGTGCTTTCTAGTCACTCAGAAAGATTACATTAAGTGTACATGTAGTCTACGCTTTGTGGTAACTTTTATGAATCCCTGTCAATATTTAAAGCTGCAAGAATACCAAACAGAAAAAGTAAGATTAGGAGGAAGAAGGTGTGCGTTATGTCTGTGTTGTCTGTTCACTCAGAACAGTGTACACTTTTGTGTATGCTTTACTGAATCTGGCCTTAAATGTCATTTCAGGAATATGTGTGCAGATCATTTTTCAATTGCTATTAGTTTCAATGTTACAAAGATAAATAAGTAAGCTTCATTATATAAGCATACCATGATGATTACTCAGAACTATTAACAATGATTTTTACACATTAAATATGTGTAGTTCAGGTCTACCTATCCTTATCAGTATTAAACTCTGTTCACACCATAGTATGAGGTTTAGTATAACATATTTAAACTACACTTTTCTGAAAATTATTTGGCATTGGTTAACAAGGATCAAGAACTTGTGTATTTTTTTTTGGACTGGGAAAAGAAAAACATTATGACTAGTGTTTGGAGTGGCCATAATTTTAAGGTCCTGTAACTGCTTAAGTAAATTCAACACATGAAATATAAAGATTAAAAGTTTAGAGGGTATGTTAGTTTAACTCATTACATCCGAGTGACTCCTCCAGGTGCATCTGCAGTTAACTCCTACTGACACCATCTAGACGTCATAGTTTGATTTTTCATATTTGCATCAATAATTCCAAAATATACTATGTACAAGGTATTAAAAGATTTCATCTTAAAGCTTACACAATGGCAAACTCAACTGCATTAATATTTGACCTCTGTCTAGTACAGTAAATAGTAACCATTGGTTTTATTATATTAATTTATATAGATAAAATTTTCACATTTTTCTAAAATTCTAACAACCAAGTAATACAGACAGAACTCCATAGCCTCATTACGAAAGTTCTCAGCTAGATGAATAAAATGCTGCTGACAGCATGTTGCTGAGATATTTTAAGTTGTTTACTAAATATTACAAATGTAATAGTTACTGTGTTTACTGTGACTTATAAAATTCGGTTTACGCTAAGCCTAAAAAATACTACCACTATACAAAATAGCTTGTGCTGAAGACTTTGCCATTTATACTTCTTGCATAATCCCCATGGTTCCAAAGTCATGAACATTTGTTTGAAATCGAAGGACATAATTTGATTTTTGTCAAAAGGCTTAGGCTCTACCCATTGGAAGTTACAGTGCAAACTGTCTAAGCTCCATTGGCGTGAATACGTTAAAATAGTATCCTAGCCAGAGTATGGTCTATGCAAGGTACAGCAAGATATTTTATCTTTTTTTTTCATATAACTGTTGGCATGTTTTTAATTATCTATAGTTTGTATGAAATCTTTTAGAACTAAAAAGGGCCAATGGCCTGAATCAGACAAAAATTAAGACTAATTAGTTAAAGAGTGTCAACAGTTTTAAGACCCAGTGACTTCTTGCGTAACTTGAATAACTGAAGTAGTAAGATCAGAAACAACAAGGGTACTTTGGTTTAAATAGCACTTTATCCCTCTGTCTATATGTACGTGTATATATCTTACATACACACGCACACACATACATACATGTTTATGTTTGACTATGGAGGTGGGTATCAATAGATGCAATAAAACAGATGGTGTTTAATAAATGTCATGCATGATTTCAAAGGTAATGCCATGCATATGTATAAAAAGAGAGAAACTGCTTCAGGTAAAACCCAGGTGCACAAAACCAAAACTATATATAACCAAAAATACACCGAGGTACCACACAATAGCGTCTTTATTACACAAAAAATAAGAACAGTGGTGAGCGCTTTCGCAAAACTAATTGCTTCATCAGACAAAAAAATAAAACACTCCATTGCTTATATACAGATGGAGCCATTGACTCAATCACTGATGTCATAGGTCAATTAAGGCATTAAAGCTATATAAAACTTATAAATGTAGAAAAGGCTACATATAGAGAAAACTGCATATAAAAGACACATATAAAAAATATAAGAGACACATATAAAATACTGCATGCAAATGCATATAAAATACTGCATATAAAAACTGCATACAAAAACTATATACAAAACTGTTGGTAAAACACCTAAGTAATGTGCATAGATATAAACTCCATAAATACTGTAGCTATGAAAAAATAAAAATCTAGATCTAATTATAAAATCTATCTACAATATGTATGTATAACTAAAAGTAGTCTATGTCTCTAAAATAAGAATAAATAAAGTGTATGGGTGTATGAGGTGCCTAACATTAAACATGTTTGAGGCGTCTTGCTTTCAAGAAAGGAACCAAGGAAGTAAAGCCATTAAGGCCTGGATATTTATCTGCATTCAATTTAATGATCCATCTCTGTTCACAGCTTTCAGTAAAATTTTCTATATCCCCTCCTCTAATGGTTTTGTGTATGCGCTGTAGCACAAAAAACTTAAAAGAATGTGAATTATCTGTATTAATAATATGCTGAGCGAGTGCATTAATGAGTTTCTTATTTTTGACATCACAAAGATGTTCTAGAATTCTGTCTTTAAGAAATCTATTCGTTTCTATTCGTTTTACCTACATAAAACACCGGACATTTCTGACAAAAACAATAATAGACAACATCAGTGCTCTTGCAATCAGCATAAGTATTAAGCTGCAACTGAAAATGCTTGGTGGGTTGGACATAGGTATTTATACTGTAAATATAGGGGCAGGCACTGCATGACCTGCAAGGAAAAGTGCCCTGACGTGAAGAAGGGATGGCTTTCTTAGGCACATCCTTGTTACATAACTGCTTCTTGAGTGACATATTGTTCTTGAAACTGAATAGTGGATCTTTACAGGTAATAACCTGCAACTGTGGTACCTCTTGTAATAGGTGCCAATGTTTCTTAATTACGTCGACATATTGGTTGACGTCACTCGCAAACTGTAACACTACTCTAAATTCATTATGTGGCCTAGAGTTTATGTTAAATGGATTATTACATGGAACTACCTCGTTAAAATAAGGTCTACATTTAGTTGATCTCATATGCCATGCATCAGATATAGTTTTACCAATTTCATCAGGTTGGTATCCTCTAGCTATAAACTCAAATTTTAAATTATTTAATGCTAGTAATGCATCCTCATCATCATCATGTAATCTTAATGTCCTATAAACTTGCCCTTTTAATACATTTCTCGGGATGTGCCTGGGATGCATACTAGTTTTGTGTAGGTATGTGTTCTTTCTGGTCGGTTTGTGGAAGATGCTACTCTTGAAGCAGTTAAATTCAGCTTTAGCTAGATGTACATCAAGAAAATCAATCTCAGCTGTAGATAGCCGGTATGTGAATTTTAAAAAGTCAGTGGTGGTATGCAGATAATCAACAAAGGATGCAAAATCTAAACCATTGCCATTCCATAAAATAAAATCATCATCCAAAAAACGTACATACCATAACACTTGATGTAAGAAAGGATTCAAACCAGAAAGTATATGCGTTTCTTCCCAGCAGACTAGCGCAAGGTTGGTGTAGCTATTTGCACAAGGAGTGCCCATAGCCACGCCAACCTGTTGCAGGAAAAATTTCTCTTCAAACATAAAGTACAGTTTTGTACCTACCATAAATGTAGATGTCCGATAGGTATGCATCTGCAGTCATCACATATGGGTTATCCTGCCTCAGGCAGCCCTTCGGTCGGCCGGATTCCAAAGTCTGGGTCCGGCGTCGGCTGATGTCGCCCTTTCCCCGACGTCAGAGCGCCTGGGGTATAAAAGCATCAGCCGACGCGATCTTCCTCAAGTTTTCTTGCCCCAGATGCCAAGTGCCCTCTAAGGAAGGCTAAATTTGGAGGAATGCAATAAATTCCAAACATGCACAGAAATATATATGCAAAAATATAAATATATATATATATATATATATATATATATATATATATATATATATATATATATAAAAAACAAATACACCATAATAGATAACCCCAGCAAGCTATGAGAGGGATAAGTACCCAATAAATACCACAGAGGGGAAGGTGGGAGGGTAAACCTGACTGCAGATGCATACCTATCGGACATCTACATTTATGGTAGGTACAAAACTGTACTATGTCCTTCAAGGATGCATCTGCAGTCATCACATATGGGATGAATACCATAGCCAATCTGGGGGTAGAGGATCTATGTAAAGGATGGTGTAGCTAAAATGCCCTGCAGGACTGCTGTAGCAAAGCCTGCTCTGGATCTGGAATATAAAGGTAAATTGTAATGCTTGGAAAATGTATGCACGGAGCTCCATGTAGCAGCTTCTAAAATGTCCTTGGTAGCCACCCCTCTTAAGAAGGCTGTGGAGGTGGCTGTGGCTCTGGTCGAATGAGCTCCAATGTTAGCTGGCACAGTTTTTCCATGAAAGGAGTAACAAAAACGAATGCAGTTTCCTATCCATTTAGAAATTGTCTGTTTTGAAATTGCTTTTCCTTGTGCACTAGCAGCATATGCTACAAACAGCTGGTCAGTTTTTCTGTTACTTTTAGTTCTGTCCAAGTAGTAGCGCAACTGTCTGTGTATGTCCAGGGTGTGCAGAAGCTTTTCCCCTTTGTTTTGTGGATTTGGAAAGAAGGTAGGCAGGTGAATAGCTTGGTTTAATGGGACTCTGGCTACCACCTTTGGCATAAATGAAGGATTGGTTCTCAAAGAGACTCTGTCTTGATGAAAGATAAGAAATGGTTGCACTGCCATGAGGGCCTGTAACTCAGATACTCTTCTTGCTGAGGTTATGGCCAGAAGAAAATCAGTCTTCCAAGACAGGAACTGTAGTTCTGCAGATGCTGCTGGTTCAAAGGGAGGCAGTGTTAGTTTTTCCAACACGAAGTTAAGGTCCCAAGTAGGCACTGGTGGATTCCTTGGGGGATTAATGTTTTTAATTCCTCTTAGAAACTGTCTTAGGAGAGGATGAGAGAAGACAGGTGGATCAGTATTGTACTCTGCTGAAATTGCTGAAGCCTGAATTTTAATGGAAGAGTAAGACAGGCCATTGTGGAGCATTTCTGCCAAATATTCCAGGATATGTGCCATGTTCATAACTGTTGCATCTAGGCCCTTTGAGGTGCTCCAGGTGTGAAATCTTTTCCATTTTGCTGAGTATGCCTTTCTTGTGGAAGGCCTGCGAGCTTCCATGATGATATCCTTCACTCTCTTGGATAGCTTATCCTGGTGATGAATCAAGGTATTTTCCAGGCAGCTAGTTGCAATGTTTTCAGGTTGGAATGCAGAGTTTTGTAATTGTGCTGTGTCAGGAGAAGCGGCCATTGTGGAATAAGCCATGGTTTCGTCCATGACATGCTCTTTAGCAATGGGCACCAGTGCTGTCTTGGCCAGTCTGGAGCTATCAGAATTACTCTTGGCTGCTCTGCCCTGATCTTCAGTAAGACCTTGGTCATTAATGGAAGGGGTGGGAATGCATACACTGTTAGAGTTCTCCAGCTGAAAGAGAGGGCGTCCACTTTCCATGCTTGTGGGTGGTATGTCCTTGAGCAGAATTTCTCCAGCTGATGATTGTGCGGGGAGGCAAAGAGGTCTATGTCCGGTCTCCCCCATGAGTGTGTTATCTGATGGAAGATGTCTGGGTGCAGCATCCATTCGTGTGCATCCATGATGTTCCTGCTTAAGCTGTCCGCCAGTATATTGTCCTTTCCTGGCACAAACTGGGATTGCAGCTCTATATTGAGTGTCAAGGAAAGTTCCCATAGATTCATTGCCAGTCTGCAAAGAGGGTAGGAATGGGTGCCTCCTTGTTTGTTTATGTACCACATAACTGTGGTGTTGTCTGTCCTTATTAGCAGGTGGCCTTGGTGTAGAAATAACTTAAAGGCCTCGATTGCATGCATCACTGCCAGCATTTCCTTTTGGTTTATGTGCATGCGTAGCTCTTTTTGTGACCATAGTCCTTGAATGCACCTTCCCTCCATGTGTGCTCCCCATCCGTGGTCTGAAGCGTCCGTTGTAATGGTTTGGCTGGCTATAGGTTTGCTGAAGGGCAGACCCCTGTTTGACTGGCTTGCTTGAGCCCACCACAGAAACTCCCTTTGAAGGCATGGGATGAGTGGTATCAAAGTTTCCAAGCTGTGACTGTGCTGAGTCCATAAACTCCTTACGTACCATTGTAGTTTCCTCATATGTAGCCTTGCTTGAGGAATCAGAAGAATGCAAGAAGCCATGTAACCCAGGGCCTGCAGGATTTTCCTTGCAGTCAGCCGAGTTTGTCTTGACAGGTTTTTGAAGTAATCCGGTAGTTGACTTTGTTTTTCTTCTGTGAGGAAAGCCATTTGGGTGGTTGTGTCTAGATTCGCACCCAGAAAAGTTATTCTTTGGGATGGTACAAGTCTTGACTTGTGAATGTTGACTGTATATCCCAAGGCCTGAAGAAGGTGGATGGCATAATTAAAGTGTTTTACCAAAATTTGTTGGCTGTCCGCTTGTATAAGGCAGTCGTCCAGATACGGGTATATTTGCATCCCCTGAAGTCTGCAGTGTGCAATTACTGATGCCAGGCATTTCGTGAATACTCTGGGCACAGTAGATAATCCAAAGGGCAATGCTGAGAATTGATAATGCTCTGAACCTGCAAGAAATCTGAGGTGTCTTCTGCAGCTTTGTCCGATAGGGACATGCAGGTATGCCTCCTTGAGGTCCAGAGTTACCAGCCAAGACCCCTTGCCCAGCATGGGAAGGAGTTGCTGTAGAGTCAGCATTTTGAAGTTTGGCACAATGAGATAAGTATTTAGTGTGGACAAGTCGAGAATAGGCCTCCATTGCTTTTCTTTTCTTGGAACAAGGAAGAGTCTGGAATAAAATCCTTGGCCTTGTTCTGAGAGAGGAACCTTTTCTATTGCTTTCATTTGCATTAAGTTTGAAATTTGTTTCAAAGCCTCTGCCCTTTGATTTGGTGGCAGGTCTGGCATGCCTTTTCTTTTCGGTAATGTGTGGAAATGGAACCTGTATCCTTTGTCTATTATTTGCAGTGTCCATTTGTCCCTTGTAATAATGTGCCAATTTTCTGTAAATAAGGAAAGCTTTCTGCCCAAAGGTGCTTCCAATTGAGCCCTGGTTGGCGGTGTCAAAGTAAAGTCATTGAGTCTGTCCTTGTGCAGCAGTTGTAGGCCCTGCACTACCTCTCTGGTTGGGAGGCTGCCATTGATGTCCTCTGTAGGAGTCTGTAGCCTGCCTTCTACCTCTGGCACGCCTGTTCTTACCTCTCTGAAATCTCTCTGTGTCTGGAAAGGACCAATTCTTGGAAGGCCAATTTCTGCTGAATCTTGGTGGTTGGACTTGCATAAAATCTTTGACTGTTTGTACAGATTTTGCCTTTTCTTCAAATTTCTTTAAGACCTCATGAGCAGTGGAGCCAAATAACTTTTGCTTTTCCAGTGGAGCATCCAGAAGCTTTGCTTTAACATTGTCTGGCAGAGATTGTTCCTTCAGCCAAGCATGCCTACGTATGACTGCACCTGTCATAGCTGACCTACATGAAGCTTCCAATGCATCATAACCACACTGCAAGAAATGGTTGCTAACCTGTTGAGAGTTATGTACCAGATCCTGAAGTGATTTACGATCTAGGAGTTCAGGTGAAGACAGTTTTTTTTATGCAATTCATCTAACAAATACTCTTGGTACTGTATCATATGAAATTGACAGTTTAAAGCCCTCATAGAAAGGGTAGCAGAAGTATACACTTTTTTACCCCATTGCTCTAAAGCCCTGGACTCCCTTTCAGAGGGGAGTGGATTTTTTGAAGTGACAGCTGCAACCCCTTTAGGGCCCTGGGAAATAGCTTCTGGATCAGCAGAGTGGGCCTTGTAAAGGAAAAGATGAGATTCCGGGACCCTGTAATACCTATCGGGTTTGGCAGGGGCCGGAGGGAGAGTGTCAGGGGTCGTGCTAGACTCAGAGTACACATCATCAATGACATTCAAAACAGGGGGAATAGCCAAAGGTCTATGCTGAGGCAAATGCAAGAAGGTCCTTAATCTTTTCCTGGAATCAGAGAATTCCTGGCCCTGCCATTGGAAATGCTCCCTCAGTGTGCAGAGTTTCCCCAAAAGACAGCTCTTCAGGAGGGGAGGCCGAAGGGATAGATTCCTCTGCATCAGAATCCGCATAGGCCGAAAAAGCCTCCTCCTGGTAGTCCGAGAGAGCAGAGCCATCAGAGGTCTCATCTGAGGAAAGTGGATCAGAGGGCTCAACCCTGGGCCTTTTTTCTATAGGAGGTTGAGAGCCCCTAATTAATGAAATAAGGTCCTCTGCTAGACTAAGAATCTGAGAACCTGAAGTGGGTCCCTGAGGGATAACCCTGGGAGGCATAGATTTTGAGTGTTTAGCAGCTTTAGCCCTAGAGAAAGCCTTAATAGACATGGATGCAGGAGGCCTGGCTGCACCACGTGCTGGAGTAGTTTTGTCTAAGGGAATGGTGTCGGAAGGTTCCTGGACACCAGATTCCAAAGGAGATTCAATAACAGATACAGAAGTGGCCTCCGGGGCCGAGGTTGTCGGTTGTACGGTTTCGGTGGACGGAAGTACCAAGGACTCTGTTTCAGCCGAGACCGAGACACTCGCGGTAGGCCTGGCCATGGTTTCAGCCGAAACCGCGGACCGCGTGTGTCGGTCCTTGTCCTTCTGTTTCTTTATTAAATGTGAAGTCGGAGTCTCCGACGGCATATTATAATCAAAACTAGCCCCAAAAAATTCCTCTGCAAAATCTGCCCGACGTCTAAGGGTGTGTCGGTTGAAGGAAGCACAGGCGGGACAGGCCGAGATGTCGTGGTCTGGGCCTAGGCACAGTAGGCAGTAAGAGTGGAAATCCTTATGAGGTATTTGTTTCCCACAAGTTAAGCAATTATTAATTTTATCTGACATCGGCTGAGGCAAGAAAGAGTCCCCAACGGGGTACTTAGGTTTTGAAGTCTTCGGTTTAGCTGAATTACAGGAGCTGGCCGACCGGCACTTGCGAACTGCTTCTGCTTCGGGCACCACGCGGCAAGAAAGACTGAGGAAGATGACGTCGGCTGACGCTTTTATACCCCAGGCGCTCTGACGTCGGGGAAAGGGCGACATCAGCCGACGCCGGACCCAGACTTTGGAATCCGGCCGAGCGAAGGGCTGCCTGAGGCAGGACAACCCATATGTGATGACTGCAGATGCATCCTTGAAGGACATCAACATTATTCTCTAATATAATTTCTACGAGACTGCATACAAGTTGTATCTTACTATTTGAAAAACATCTATTTGTTGAAAGGAAATTTCTAACCATTTCAATACCCCAAGTATTAGGGATACTGGTAAATAATGACTCAATGTCCATTGTAACCAATACAAAATCAGTGTCATTGGTAATAGTGTCCATCCTGTAATGTAACCTTTCGAGGAACATTTTAGTATCTCTTAGAATGGTATGACAATTCTCTAATAATCCATGTATTGTACCTTCAACAAAGATGGATAAGGGCTCGGTGCACCACCCAGCCCCTGACACTATGGGACGCATTGATAGTGAAACCAGGTCTTTATGTACCTTAGGTAAACCATAAATTCTAGGTATAGTGGGTTTGAGAACATTAAAATACTTAAATAATGGTTCGTCTATCAATACAATAATAATAAGATCAAACATAAGAAATGACACTATCAATAATAGCATTGACCATAATTTTAGAGACTGATTTATAAGTTTCATTGTTAAGTAAAAGTTTATACATTTGTTGTAGATGCAATTGTTTATCTAATAAAACAATGCCTCCTCCTTTATCAGCCTGTTTAATAACTAATGACTGCAAATTCTTTAACTCTTGTAAGGCTCTTTGTTCGTTAGGAGTGAGATTACTAAAGTAATAGTCACTAGAATCATGCTCACCTATGTCCCTGAAAGATAGTTCACAGATATCTAAAAACTTTTGAACACCTGGTGGGGTATTCGGGATAAATCTACTAGGCTGCCTGTATACATTAGTCCTTGTTCCTGACTCATTAGGAAACATAGATTTCAATGATAAATTTCTGCCTAGTAGCTTTAAGTCTTTAATCATTTCTGTTACATTGGCTTTTTTTGCTGGTACAAAGGACAAACCTTTGTTTAATAAATTAATTTGGTCAGTATTAAGTTCAAAAGAAGAAATGTTTATGACCAAACCTGTATCTAAGTTCTTCTCCTTTTGGGTGTTTGGCCGGCTTATAAATGTATAAATGTAGAAAAGGCTACATATAGAGAAAACTGCATATAAAAGACACACATAAAAAATGTAAAAGACACATATAAAATACTGCATGTAAATGCAGTTTTCTCTATATGTAGCCTTTTCTACAGTTATAAGTTTTATATAGCTTTAATGCCTTAATTGACCTATGACATCAGTGACTGAGTCAATAGTTCCATCTGTATACAAGCAATGGAGTGTTTTATTTTCTTGTCTGATGAAGCAATTAGTTTTGCGAAAGCGCTCACCACTGTTCTTATTTTTTGTGTAATAAAGACGCTATTGTGTGGTACCTCGGTATATTTTTGGTTATATATAGTTTTGGTTTTGTGCACCTGGGTTTTACCTGAAGCTGTTTCTCTTTTTATAGATATTTTTCTTTTATTCGGCACAAGGACACACGCGTCGATGGAGGATATACCTGCTGAGATACCCCCTTGATGGTCATCACCAACGTTTTCTGAGGATCCTGGAAGTACCAATTAATCCACTTTTAAATGTGGACTCACAGGCTTTTCAACAGGATGCAAATGGCACTGAAAATCTACCGGAATTTTTTTCACATTACAAGAATTTAGAGAATCTTATGTATAAATACAAGAGACTGCAATGGCAGCGCTTGCACCTGCAAGCCTCCATGGAATCCAAAATCATCCCCCCGAGGCCTGAGAGTGCTAAATATGCCTACCTATGGAAATACCTATCCGGTCCTTTTACGTAAAATGGCAGGAACTGAACCTACAATTCAGTGCTAAGTACATGGAATTACTGCTTGATTTTTTTTCTCCCTTTGAACTTGAGATTAAGACTGAAATAATTGCTTTGGAATCAAGAATTAATGAAAATTTCTCCAATGATTTTACTTTTCTTAAAATGAATTAACTACAAGAAAACATTCTAATATATGAGAAAAAATTACAAGCAACAAAGTTATCCAAACTGAACAGGGATAAATGGGACTTTGCAGCCAATAATGTATTTTCGTGGCCAAAGGAACAGGTAAATAGACAAACTGCAGTTTCTAATGTGGCTAGAAATATGCACACTGTTTCTTTAACTGAACATTCTACTAGTTCAAATGAACATGCCCAACAGGAAACTGCTAAAAACAACACTTCTGGTTTTTCAGCTACAGAAGTTGCTGATACAATAAGAGTTCACAACGCTGGCACATTTATGCCTATCTCTCCTACTCTAATAAACCAAATGGTTCTAAGGTTATTTCAACTGAAACTGGGGCTATTCCTAAGAGAAGTTGTTCTACAGCACCCTCGACTACATCGCTAGTCCCATTAAATCCTTCTATAACAGCCAGTGCTGAGAGACAAGCAGGAAAAAATACTGACAGCATTTTTTTAGACTCTTTGAAGAAAGGAGATTTCTCTCTGAAAGCAGCTTTGCCCTACAAGACTTTTACAAAGAACCAGCAATACAGAGGACAGCCAGCCAGGCTGAATCAGCAAGAGGGAGCAGGCCAAACACCCAAAAGGAGAAGAACTTAGATACAGGTTTGGTCGTAAACATTTCTTCTTTTGAACTTAATACTGACCAAATTAATTTATTAAACAAAGGTTTGTCCTTTATACCAGCAAAAAAGCCAATGTAACAGAAATGATTAAAGATGAAGCTACTAGGCAGAAATTTATTATTGAAATCTGTTTCCTAATGAGTCAGGAACAAGGACTAATGTATACAGGCAGCCTAGTAGTTTTATCCCGAATACCCCAGCAGGTGTTCAAAGGTTTTTAGATATCTATGAACTATCTTTCAGGGACATAGGTGAGCATGATTCTAGTGACTATTACTTTAGTAATCTCACTCCTAACGAACAAAGAGCCTTACAAAAGTTAAAGAATTTGCAGTCATTAGTTATTAAACAGGCTGATAAAGGAGGAGGCATTGTTTTATTAGATAAACAATTGTATCTGCAACAAATGTATAAACTTTTACTCAACAATGAAACTTATAAATCAGTCTCTAAAATTATGGTCAATGCTATTATTGATAAAGTGTCATTTCTCATGTTTGATCTTCTTATTACTGGATTGATAGACGAACCATTATTTAAGTATTTTAATGTTCTCAAACCCACTATACCCAGAATTTATGGTTTACCTAAGGTACATAAAGACCTGGTTTCACCACCAATGTGTCCCATAGTGTCAGAGGCTGGGTGGTGCACCGAGCCCCTATCCATCTTTGTTGAAGGTACAATACATGGATTATTAGAGAACTGTCATACCATTCTAAAAGATACTAAAATGTTCCTTGAAAGGTTACATAACAGGATGGACACTATTACCAATGACACTGATTTTGTATTGGTTACAATGGACATTGAGTCATTATTTACCAGTATCCCTAATACTTGGGGTATTGAAATGGTTAGAAATTTCCTGTCAACAAATATACGTTTTTCAAATAGTAAGATACAACTTATATGCAGTCTCTTAGAAATTATATTAGAGAATAATGTTGTTATGTTTGAAGAGAAATTTTTCCTGCAACAGGTTGGCGTGGCTATGGGCACTCCTTGCGCAAATAGCTATGCCAACCTTGCGCTAGTCTGCTGGGAAGAAACGTATATACTTTCCGGTTTGAATCCTTACTTACATCAAGTGTTATGGTATGTACGTTTTGTGGATGATGTTTATTTTATGGAATTGCAATGGTTTAGATTTTGCATCCTTTGTTGATTATCTGCATACCACCACTGACTTTTTAAAATTCACATACCGGCTATCTGCAGCTGAGATTGATTTTCTTGATGTACATCTAGCTAAAGCTGAATTTAACTGCTTCAAGAGTAGCATCTTCCACAAACCGACCAGAAAGAACACATACCTACACAAAACTAGTATGCATCCCAGGCACATCCCGAGAAATGTATTAAAAGGGCAAGTTTATAGGACATTAAGATCACATGATGATTATGAGGATGCATTACTAGCATTAAATAATTTAAAATTTGAGTTTATAGCTAGAGGATACCAACCTGATGAAATTGATAAAACTATATCTGATGCATGGCATATGAGATCAACTAAATGTAGACCTTATTTTAACGAGGTAGTTCCATGTAATAATCCATTTAACATAAACTCTAGGCCACATAATGAATTTAGAGTATTGTTACAGTTTGCGAGTGACGTCAACCAATATGTTGACGTAATTAAGAAACATTGGCACCTATTACAA
Source organism: Protopterus annectens (assembly GCF_019279795.1). Taxonomy (NCBI): domain Eukaryota; kingdom Metazoa; phylum Chordata; order Ceratodontiformes; family Protopteridae; genus Protopterus; species Protopterus annectens. The sequence goes on from NC_056748.1 coordinate 564,172,859, forward strand.
GAGGTACCACAGTTGCAGGTTATTACATGTAAAGATCCACTATTCAGTTTCAAGAACAATATGTCACTCAAGAAGCAGTTATGTAACAAGGATGTGCCTAAGAAAGCCATCCCTTCTTCACGTCAGGGCACTTTTCCTTGCAGGTCATGCAGTGCCTCTGCCCCTACATTTACAGTATAAATACCTATGTCCACCCCACCAAGCATTTTCAGTTACAGCTTAATACTTAGGCCGATTGCAAGAGCACTGATGTTGTCTATTATTGTTTTTGTCAGAAATGTCTGGTGTTTTATGTAGGTAAAACGAATAGATTTCTTAAAGACAGAATTCTAGAACATCTTCGTGATGTCAAAAATAAGAAACCCACTAATGCACTCGCCCAGCATATTATTAATACAGATAATTCACATTCTTTTAAGTTTTTTGTGCTACAGCGCATACACAAAAACATTAGAGGAGGGGATATAGAAAATTTTACTGAAAGCTGTGAACAGAGATGGATCATTAAATTGAATGCAGATAAATATCCAGGCCTTAATGGCTCTACTTCCTTGGTTCCCTTCTTGAAAGCAAGACGCCTCAAACATGTTTAATGTTCGGCACCTCATACACCCATACACTTTATTTATTCATATTTTAGAGACATAGACTACTTTTAGTTATACATACACATTGTAGATAGATTTTATGACTAGATCTAGATTTTTATCCTTTTATTTTTTTCATAGCTACAGTATTTATGGAGTTTATATCTATGCACATTACTTACGTCTTTTACCAACAGTTTTGTATATAGTTTTTGTATGCAGTTTTTATATGCAATTTTTATATGCATTTACATGCAGTATTTTATATGTGTCTTTTATATTTTTTTATATGCAGTTTTCTCTATATGTAGCCTTTTCTACATTTATAAGTTTTATATAGCTTTAATGCCTTAACTGACCTATGACATCAGTGATTGAGTCAATGGTTCCATCTGTATATAAGCAATGGAGTGTTTTATTTTCTTGTCTGATGAAGCAATTAGTTTTCTTGGCGCTCACCACTGTTCTTATTTTTTGTGTAATAAAGATGCTATTGTGTGGTACCTTGGTGTATTTTTGGTTATATATAGTAATGCCATACATACTTTGTAGGATTTTTTACTTTAGTCAAGTCAGACACTAGTTTCAATTTTGTAGTCAAAGGTAAATGTATTCTATAATAAAAGATGAGCTACAATTATAGTTGTGCAAATGTACATTAGAAAGTGATTTAATGCGTCTGGCTACAGTTAATATACTTTCTTACACTTACTATTATTTAGACAAAATGTATTTGGGGTATTGACTTAGATGAGGTTTTGATACTGGCATGTCATTTTAAAAGTTGGAGAGAATAAATAGGTTCGTGACCAAGGTTTACACTTTTCACTGTGTGCATAGTGAGACAATTTTTACTCTGAACTTCAGTGTAAAATTGGTCACAGCTGAGCTAAAGCTGAAGCTAGGTTTACCATGTAGGTATGCCCACACATTGTAAAGTGGTTTGTGGAGGCCCTGTCTTGGGAGGCACTGACACATCATTAGGACAGTAAATGAGAACTGGACATATCTCTGTGGAAAGAGGAGTATATTTGGATGACAAATGGAAATCTTGTTACTGGTTATCAGCTGTGCATTTGGTTTATTGTATTGCATTTGCTAGATTTCAGGGTAGTCCGATATTATCTTAACAAGTGGACTAAGTTAAAAATTGGTAGGGTACAAAATTTTGGTCTTGCTGTGTGCATCACTATAACATTTATAGCACCCAGCCTACAACATTAGTTTAGATGCAAACATTATAACAGTAAAGTCACTACATCAAGTTCGATGGTTTAATAATTTGTCTGCACTCACTTGTGATTACATCTGAATGGGTTACTGTAAAACAAGTGACAAATAACAGATATTTCTTAAAAAATGTTCCCATAATGGAAACAGTCATTTCCTGGATGGTTTCAAATGCAAGACTCTTCAAAAATTGTTTTACTGAGGGTACACTTGTCAAATGTAGGTCAAAACCCATTAATAGGTGTGAAAGGAAGATGAGAAAGCTCCTCCTCAAGTAAGGAAAGCAGACAGAAGAAAGGTCAGCTGTCCTAAGTTTTACACAAGCTTTGAATCACATCCACTTGACTAGTCAGAATTTCCTAGTAGTTGATCTCCCCAAGTTAATTCAGGATCTGGCTCCAAGTGTTTTACTTTTGGCCATACCAGAGATCTCCCCCTGCTATAATGGTGGACACAATTAAGGGAAGGATCCCATTCCTTTATGAATCAATTCTTTAAAAAGGGAGAACTGACACTGCCATAGCTAAACAGTAGCCAACAGAATCAAGGTCAGTCTATCCCGGATTGCTTTACACAGTACCTTGGAGATCAAGAGTATGAAGGGAAGGCATAAATGAGATAGGTATTAAAGGTGGAGGTGTCTCGATTTGCATAAAATATGAATATACCTCAAGGCTGATCAAACAGGATAATGCACTTGAGCTTCTCAATGTTCAAATCAGAATGGGCAAAATCCGATACCATTTCTTTGCAAGATATAAGTCTTTCTCTAAGAACCATCAAAACCCACAACATATACTTAAGCTTGTTGGAAAAGCTCACCATCCAACCCATTATCATAGTCACGGGTGCCTTTAATCACCCCACTATTAACTGGGAATAACATACGATACCAAATGTGCAGGCACTGGGATTCCTGGATTTTGGAAACAAACTCCTTGGACCAGAAAGTCAACATACCAACCACTGGTGCAAATATACTGGATCTGGTCCTCACTAATATAAGAGAGTGCTGCACATCCTCTAGTGTAATGTCTTATCTGTTAAGGTCAGGCCACAAAAATCAGTCTCCTTTGAACTAAATAAAAACTGGAACCCTACATAACCCTGGAATGTTCAAGAACTACTCTAAGGCTAACTTCCGACTATTAAATGATAACCTGGCAAAATTTCAGGCCTCCATAAACCCTGAGTACACTGCCGCCTATGGGGAACTTTTCACAGAAACCATATACAAGCATGTTAATAGCTCCATAGAGGCATCTGTACCCTGGTAGAATCACAGCATCAATAGGCTGTATTGGAAGAAAATCATGCCCAAAATTAGGAAATGTAGCACCCAGCAGGATAAAAGCACTCTCATAAAACTAAACAAACGACTTAGAGAGGACAAAAGTCTACCAATGCTAAATCTGAGGTAAATTTAGCCTCCCAGACCAAGGACAACCAAAAAGCACTCTTTAGACCATCGTGAGACAGGTTAGTTTTACCCTACTGATGACATGTTGTTGTGCCGGTAATCCTACTCAGTACGAGAGGAACTACAAGTTCAGACATTTGGTGTATGCACTTGACTGAGGAACCCGTGGTGCAAAGCTACCATCTGTTGGTGTGCCTGAAAGCCTCCAAGTCAGAATCCCACCTAAATGTAATGAAACCATAGAGCTGTAGATCTCCGGTTGGCCAGGGACAGCTGGTCTCAAGGTCAGCGAAGAGTGCCACTCGCCAGTGGGCTGGAGCGCAGATGGAAGGGGGCCGCCTCTCTCCAGCAGTGCACTGCACATTTGTGTGGAACCAGGTGCAAAATTATTTGTAGACGACCTGAGTGAGTCGATGATTTAAAACTGTATAGCTCATCAGATGAGGAACTGAAAGCACAACTGCAACTTGTCAAAACTTTTTTGACATGATATAACAATGTCAATTGATCCTGATAAATGTGCAAAAGCAACCTTTAAAGCAGGAAAACAAACAAAAAGAAAATGTCAGCTTGGGACAAGAATGTGATATAAAAGAAATAGAGCAAGAGGGAGTGCATAAATATTTGGAAACTGATGAAGGATCAACAATAAAACATGAACAAATGCAAACAAAATTTAGTAAGGAATACTTTAGAAGACTTAAATTAATACAGAAAACAGAGTGGACATGTAGGAATAAAATTCAAGCTATAAACCAATTTCCTCTTCCTGTCCTAACTTACAGTTTTGGAGTGACTGACTGGCCCCAAAACAGGTTGGATAGATTAGACAGGAAAACAAGGATGCTTCTTGTTCACCAAATGATTTATACAAATCAGTGCATACCAAGATTATATATTCCCTGTTCCAAAGGAGGGATGGGCCTCTTTGAAACTGATTACAGGTATAGATCTGCAATCGTGATACTGCACACTTACCTTCTGACCTCACAAGACCTAAACGTAGTGAAAGTTTTGAAACATACGGAGAACAAATCTAAAATTACCTCTCTGCTTAATCTAGCAGAAGCATATCAGCATCAAGCAGGAATGGAAATCAAACCAAAAGTAGATAAAAATCACGTAGCAACTGAAGGTGCCAAAAAACAAAAGAAAGAATACAAGGTGAAGGACCAGATGAAAAGGCAAGAAATATGGAAAATGCATAATATAGTTGCAAATATAGAAAACTTCTGGAAGAACTTCATGTTGAGAAGGAACGAATGTAGGAGAGGCAAATTCAAACCAAGAGATAATAGGTTAATATTGGTACATGTTGGTTTACAAAGTCCACTGAACATGTAGGAGAAACAGACAAATGCAGGTTTTGTAAAACAGAATTGGAAACAGTTGCACACCTCGTTGCTGGTTGTGACATACTAATGGCAGAAGGACATACTAATGGCAGAAGGACTGTATACTGAAAGGCATAATAATGCGGCAAGACTGCTGCACTGGGGATTGTGCAAACATTATGGTATTGAAGTGGCTGAAAAACCACTGGAAGCATAAGCCACAAAGCATCATAGAAAATGATGAAGTCTACATCACATGCATGGTCGCCAGAACCATAGAGTGAGGGGGGATGGGAGCCTCCCCACTTTTACAGCTGGAAGACCTATAACAACACAGATGACACATGCGTGCACACACCAACGTGAATTTTAAATACAAAAGTGTGAGGTTCCTGCCTGAGGCCCTGATCATATCATTGCTGCCAAACAACACCAACGGTAAACTTAAGGTTGTGCTTTATGCTGTGGCTGATGATGCTCCGTTTATGCATAGCTGCTATTAAAAGATTAGATTCAAACAGCCTATGAATAAATCACATTAAATTACATTAAGCTGTCAAAGGTATTTCTAATAAATGGAAATAAAAATAATTGCAACTTTAATATTTCATGTTAGTGATGGCACCTCAGCTGCTGAATATTCGTTGAAACTACATTGCTGTGGAATTATTTCTATATTTAAATCTGTTGTAATGCTGGCATCAGAGATACAGATGAATCCTACTTTTGCTATGAATATATACTTTAATGCACCTTTGATCGAAAATTGTATTATGTTTTCCAAACATATACTTTCCTGTCTCTCTTCCCTATATTCAGTTTACTTTTGTTTTTATGCTGCTGGCACTCAGTTTATGCCATTTATGCTGCTGGTGCTCCATTTATGCTGCTAATAGGGCCTTAGTCCCTGCATTTTATTCTGATTTTTGCCAAGATTTCTATTTCTTGTCCTAAATGGTTTAGAGGTATAGGAGAGTTGAGAGACGTCACGGATTAATAGAGGAGGGAGGAGCTTTGAACAGTGTTCACATCTTATACAGGTTTAGTGTTTGTCAATGTATATAGCAGGTTTGTTAAGCTTAGCGTAGAATGAAGTTTGTACAAATCCAGGCTTTAGAATTATTGTTATTCTGTTTTAATCTCAGTTTTGTGAAAAGATGGAAGTCTGGTGGGTAGCTGTTGGGTTGTTGACGAGTGTGGTACAGTTGGTTGGTAAGTAACCCTTAGTAAATGATTTCAGTGGCACTATGAAGGTGACGTGAAGGTCGTCTCTTAAAATGTTTCAGCTACCTTGCTAGGGAGAGTTTAATGACTGTTCTTGAACATTTTTTGTTCCCTTTAAAAGAATTAATGAACAGTACCACTCGTTTAAGCAAGCAGCTCCCTTTTATTAGTTTTCCTTTTGGGGTACGTAACCGAGAGAGGCTGGAAGATTCGTATTTTCATGCGTTTATGTTTCAGATAGTTATATATTACCAGAAGAGCCTACTTCTTAAATGATATGATCCACACAGGACCATATGGACCATACTTCAGCTGTACCTGTTTTGCCTGCGCATGACGTCTCTAATATTTTTAAGGCAGGTTACTATACTTTATTTATTTATTTTACATTTGTTGACCGGGCGTTTGGCTCATTTTCAGTGGAGACCTAGGGAGAAAAGCTCCACAGTGAGTTTATAAATTTTACGTACAACAGTTAAGAAATCATATTTGCAACTAAAACTTATTTTCAGGAATATTCTTGATTTTTTTTTCAAGCTTGATTTACCCCTTCACTGTGGAAGTATATGAAATATTTTTCTGGTTACCTGTTTTTAATGTCTGCAAATTGAGCGCTGCAGATTAGTGTATAGAAACTTTTGATTATGGCATTTGCAAGCCATGTGGTAATTGGCTGTTTGTAAAGATGAACATCTTGACTGAAGTTATGAGGAACCTTCAACTGTTGCCCTTTTCAAGAATATTCTTAATTCGTTTTCTTAACTGAACTTTTTAGCTTAAAGTAGGTGATTATTATTTATTACTTTATTTTTGAGGAAAAGTCCATATTAAGTTATACGTTTTTTTGAGGTTAAAATAGTATTGGTATGTTTATTAAAAAAAAAGGCACCCCTTATTTGAGAACTTGATTATTGGTTTCTGGTCTCTGGTTTATGCACCCCAAAAGGGAAACTAATAAGAGGGAGCTCAGTGCTCCGTTTATGATGCTGGTGCTCCGTTTATGATGTGCGTGTGTATGCAAAATCAATGAACAACTTGGCAGTGGTGGTGGCATGATAACTGATAAAGCAGTAAAATGCAATAAATTTTAGATAAACAGATAACTAACTTAATACATAAAGGTATAGTGCTGTGGCAAACAGGCTTCATACAACTTCAGTAATAACATCAATAGCAACAAAAAACATCTCCCCCCACCAAGTCTGGAAAGTTTGGTTTCCTCCTCCAGCAGGATATCCTACGTGCCATTTTGTTCCTCCACCTTAAAATATAAATAATGTAGTAAAAGGTACAAAATATCTATGATAGCAGAACAAGATGTCATGTACTCACCATAACGTTCGATGTATGTAGTCCATCTCGCCTTACATTCTCACCCGTGGGTTCGGAGCCGAACCTCTGCTCTGACTTGGCCATACTCTAGCTCTAAGTCTTCAACTGGCTCGTGGCTAAGAGGTATCCCATCGTGCAACAGGTCTATTCCTCAGATCTTGTTTGCTGCAAGCTCACACACATACACACTGAGAACAACAACAACCCCAACATGACACCTAGAGACAATACCTCCAGGAGGGGGAAAGGAGGGAGGGTTAGTAAGAATGTAAGGCAAGATGGACTACATACATCAAACGTTTTGGTGAGGACATAACTTCTTGATGTTATGTAGCCCAATCTCGCCTTCATTCTTACCCGTGGGACAGCGTCCCTTGCAACTTGATCTTGGGTGGCTCAGTGAAAAATACTCTTGAGCACTGTGGAACCAAAGGAAGATCTGCTTCTAGAGACCAGATCTAATCTGTAGTGACTAATAAAGGTATGAGGCAAAGCCCATGTTGCTGCAGCACAAATATCATCCATAGACAGACTAGCCTGAAACGGAGTTGAGGTAACCACAGATCGTGTAGAATGAGCCTTCACTTTAAATGGTAATTCTTTGCCACTGGAAGCATAAATAAATGAGATGCAATCGGAGATCCAGCGAGACAAGGTTACCTTAGAAACCGGAACCCCAAGTCTAGTGTCTGAAAACGAGACAAACATTTGATCTGATTTCCTGAAATCTTTTGTCCTATGTAAATAGAAACGCAATTGTCTGTGAACATCCAGTTGATGAAACTTAAATTCTGCCTTGTTGGAGAATTCAGTAAAAAACACAGGCAACTCAATGGAATGGTTGATATTGACAACAGAGGCAAACTTTGGAACAAAAGAAGGGTTGGTTCTTAAGGAGACCCTATCTTTGTGAAACACCAAATAAGGTGGCCTAATCGATAATGCTTGGAGTTCAGAAACCCGCCTAGCTGAAGTTATGGCTACCAAGAATACTGTCTTCCATGACAAGAATTTAATGTCACACGTAGCTGCAGCCTCAAAGGGAGTTGAGGTGAGCTTCTGTAGTACAAAAGTGAGGTCCCATGGCATCAATGGATCAAAGACTGGAGGTTGGAGTAACAATGTCCCTCTCATAAAAGCCCTACAAAGCCTATAAGCCATAAGGTTGGGCACATCAGCAACGTGAAAGGTAGAAATTGCTGCCAATTGCACTTTAATGGTTGCCGCAGCTGAATCCTGACTAAACAGTTGAGAAAGAAATTCCAATATTGCCAAAATAGGTGCTGTATAAGGATCAATATGTCTCTCACGGGCCCAAATAGAAAATCGCTTCCACTTACTGGAATAAATCTTCCTGGTAGAAGGCTTGTGGAAAGATAATAGAATATGGACCACTTCCGGGGAAAAATAATGAAGCCTGACTAAGGACGGAACTGGAGCAGCCAAGCTGTCAACCTGAGGGTCTAGATGGAGGGATGGAACTGTCCTGACATATGAGTCAGCAGATCTGGAACTGGGTTCAGAATCCAGGGCCTGTCCATTAGATAGGGTTGAAGGAAGGGAAACCAAATCTAACAAGGCCAGTGTGGGGCAATGAGGATCATTTTGCTCCCCAAAAATTGTGCTTTTTGAATGACTTTTAATATCAGAGGTAATGGTGGAAAGGCGTAGAGAAGACCGGAGGGCCAATCATGAGCCAGTGCGTCCCTGGGCGTCTCCCCCTCCGGTGGGATAAGGGTGAAGTAGCTGCTGCATTTGGCATTGAGGAGGCTGGCAAACAGATCACAGCAAAGCTGACCCCATCTGTGGAATATCTCTTCCGCAACATAATTGTTCAGGGACCACTCGTGAGGCATTAGGATAGCTCTGCTCAGCCTGTCAGCAATCATGTTGGACTTCCCCGGTATATGCGTTGCAACTAGAAAGCGTTGGGTAGACACCGCCCACTGCCAAACTCAAAGTGCCTTTCTGCAAAGGGGGTATGATTTGGTTCCTCCCTGTTTGTTCAGGTACCACACCACCAACATGTTGTCCGAGTGGACTGCAATTGTCCCTAGAGGGGCAGAGCTCTGAAGTGCTTGCAACGCTAATAGCACTGCTCTCATCTCCAAGACAATGATATGCAAATGGGTCTCGTGATCCTGCCACGTACCTTGGACAGTCCTGCCAAGATAATGCCCCCCCATCCAATCTGGGAGGCATCCGTGGTCACCGTGGCAAGTGGAGAAGATGGGAAAAGGGGCTTGCCCACGTTGAGATAGCTGGCCTGAAGCCACTGCATAGATCCCGCTTGCACATGTCTGTAATCAGTATAAAATGGGAGAGTGGGAGATGCTGCAGTGACCATTGGGTGAAAAGCAGCCACTGAAGAACTCTCATGTGTAGTTTGGCAAGGGGAACTAGCATGATCGTGGCAGCCATGGTCCCTAATAACTTGAGGACCACTTTTGCCCTGACCTTCCCCAATGGTAGTAAGGCACAGACCTGATGTTGTAGAGCCTGAATCTCTCTTCTGGTAAGAAAGCCCTCATGAGCACCGTATCTAGTTTGGCGCCAATAAAAGTGGCAACAAGGCAGATTTTTTCCAATTTAGTGTAATTCCTAACCATTGGCACAATGTAATGGTGGGGTCCCTGGTCTTTAACAGTAGATGCCTGGTGGTGGCAGAAAGAAGCCAGTCGTCCAGGTACGGAAGCACTTGGAATCCCTGATGTCTCAAGTGAGCCGTTACCACTGCCATGCATTTGGTGAACACCCTGAGGGCTGTGGTGAGACCAAAGGGCAGAGCACAAAACTGAAAATGACTGGCTCCCACCCAGAAGCGTAAATGACTTCTCGATGCCCTGTCCATCTTGATATGGTAGTAAGCATCTTTGAGGTCGATGGAGCACATCCACACACCTTTTCCTAACAGAGGGAGTTTTGACTGTAAGGAGACCATGCTGAACTTGGACTTTTGTACATGAAGGTTCAATCGGCTGTGATTCAAGATGGGTCTCAGGTCCCCCATTCTTTCTGGCACCAAAAAGAATCTGGAGTAAGTCCCTAAATCCTACTTGGTCTGTGGGGACAGGCTGGATGGCTCCCTTTGAAAGCAACTTTTTTATTTCTAAAGTTGCGGAATCCCTGGGATTCTCTTGGATGGCGGGGGAGGAGAAGAGAAGGGGATATGATAACCTCTGCAAATTATCTTTAATACCCATACTCATCTTGGGTGACTTCTTGCCAGGCTTCTGAGTATAAAGAAATGCGACCCCGACCGGCTCCAGAGATGCACAGTCGGGCCTCCCTTCAGGAGCGCTGGTGGGGAGAATCACGGTCCCCCTGGTTACGCGGGCCTCCTCTGCCTCTAGGGTGCAGTCTACCTGAATTTCCACCCCTCCCCTGCCTCCAGAGGGGGAATCACTTTGTGCGCCCTGAAAAAACCTCTGCGACTTCCTGAACCACATTTTCCCACCCTTCTGGCCCTTGGGGTTAAGGTCTAGAAGGCATGGAAAAACGGACTCCCATGGCAGACAGGGTTTTTCCTTCCTGCTCGCACCTAGTGAGAGAGTGTCCCTCATCTTGGTTCAGAACAACGATGAACCATCAAATGGGGCATTGGTGAACGTAGACATGAAGGCCTCCGCGAAATTGCACAGGTGCATCCAGGAGTGTCTCCTAAGGGAGACTCCAGAACCCGCAGCCCTAGTCGCTCCATCGGCTGCATATGAGATCATCCTCATGGAGGAGTTGGTAAGGGAATTTAAGGCAGACATCTGTGCACTGACCTATGCCACGGCATCAGAAATGTTACCCTGTAGAGCATCTCCTAGCTCTTTTAGGAGATCTCTCTGGAGCCTCTTAAAATGTGTCAAGTAGTGCAACGACCGCAGTGTAAAGGCCGCTGAGGTAAACACATGCTTCCCATACCTGTCCATAGCCCGGGACTCCTTGTTAGGCAGATGGACGGTAGACGAAGTTTCAGCAAGTTCTTTCTTGGTGGCCGCTGCCACCACCATGGCATCTACTGGAACGCCTCTAGATAGATACTCCTTGTCAGAGGGGGTGGACAAAAACTTATCGAGTCTCCTTGGGACTGGTTCCACAGTGTCAGGAGTTTCCCATATCTTTCGACAGACAAGGTTTAATAGCTCATCAAAAGAGAGAGAAACCCAAGAAGCGGAGGGTTGAGGCCCGAAAGCCTTCTGAAACACAGACTCCTCATCAGAAGGGGCTTTGGATGGCCAGCTGCCTCTCTGCTTCAAGATCTCTAGGATATCTGAAAAAGAGATATCTTCAGAAGACGACTTGGGGGACCCCTCTGACTCCTCAAGGTCGGTATCTGACGAGAGAGACTCATTCGGGGAGTCAAGGTGTTTCCTCTTGATCTTTTTCTGGTGGGCTCCTCGGGCAAAAACTCTGGGGAGACGTCAGAAAGTTGGGAACCACTCATGGAGGAATCCTGAGGCTTGGGGTCTCTGCTGCCCATGGACAGAGCGTGATCCGAAACGGACACCGGTGCTGGAGGGGGGGGGGGCAGAGTATCGGTGCTGCAGGATGCAGCTGATGACCTGGCCAGCACACTCCTCATAACCTCGAAGGCTGATCCCCCTGGCTCTGAAGGCCGACGAACTGAAGATGAAACAGTAGTAGCCCTCGGCGCCGAGGAGATGAGGTTCGAACCCGATGTCAGGTCCAAGCTCACTCGAGCCGAAGCACCGTGAGGAAGGCTTGGAACTGATGAAGATCGATCAGAGACCTCCCCCTCTGGTCCGACTGGAGAACCATGAACCCTCGACCCCATGGATGGAGCAGACGGGGTCGGACTGGAATTCGGAAACAGAGAGGCCAGGCGAGGCTACTGGAACCAACCTAATGGCGCCCGATGGCACCGACAACACTGGCTCAGAAGGCCGAGAAAGGCTTGGAGGAGGAACAACAAAGAATGAAGTGGCCATAAGCTCTGGAGACGACTGAGTTGGATCCAAAATCAATTGGGCCAACACCGATGACTGAAGCAATTTCTTCACAACCCTATCAACGTCCTCATCAGAAAGGGTCCTGGAAGACCTGGAAGATAAAGTAGGAGATCTGGATCTTCCTACAGAAGGAGATTTGCATGAAGGAGAACCCAGTCGAAAAACTGGAAACCGGCTCCGAAAGGCTGGGAGCCGATACAGACTTAGTCAAGATACTACCTTCTTTCGGCACTGAGGGCAATGGAACCGAAGGAGAAGCTGTTCTAGCAACTTTCTTTGGTGGCTCCGAAGAAACAGACGGAGCTGGAGAGCACTTCTTGGAAGTCTTTTTGTCCTTTTTAGCTGGAGAGGATAATGCACTGGAAGACTTAGCTAAGTCTTCCCCGAAGGAGTGTTTAAGCAGTCCTTTCAAAATTAGCTTGTTCTTCCTCTCCTGTAACACACGTGGACTGAAGGAATGAAAAAACAAGCAGGACTTTTGGAGGTGAATAGCCCACAAGCAGTACATGCATACAGAGTGTTCATCAGTTAAAGACATTCTATTGCTGCATTTAACACACTTTTTAAAGCCCAAAGGCCTGTGTTCCTTACGATCCTTGGACATGCTGAAAGGAACAAATTAATACGTACATGCACTAGACCCAACTAACAAGAAACAAAGCCTCTAACTCAAACGGCCAAGAAACCGGTGGGAAAACAACAGGGAGAACTAGGTCCTCTAACTTAAATGGGCCTAGCCCGGGGAAACAAAGGCAGGAAAGCACCACTAGCCAGACACAACACTAAACGCTAACAGAATGGAGCGCCAAACCAAAGACCACACAGAAACAATGGGGAGGACTAGGTCCTCTAACTTAAATGGCCTAGCCTGTGGAGAAAGGAAAACTAACAGCATACCCAAATAGCCAGACAAGGGAACAAAAGACATCTAGAGAAACAAATACAGGCAGTAAAACACCACTACCACATACACAGAGCTATGAAAATAGCTTTTTTGAGCAACAAGTCAACAGTTTATAAAAATTTTATAAACAATATACTTAGCCACGGCCAAAAGCAAGACCACGTCTGAGCTTAATGAGCGGCAAATGAGATCTGGGGAATAGACTTGTTGCATGATGGGATACCTCTTAGCCACAAGTCAAGTGAAGACATCGAGCTAGAGTACGGCTGAGTCAGAGCAGAGGTTTGGCTCCTAACCCACGGGTAAGCATGTAAGGCAAGATTGGACTACATAACATAGATGTGTACTTTACTTATCAGAACTGCTGTACTATGACTCCGTGAAAATAAAACTTGTTTCTGTAATGAGGAGACTGCCTCAGCTAAGCTTTTCCTTCTCACAGGTACAGGCAGTTTAGACAGGTGTCTGCTTCACAGATCACTATATTTATGCTGGCACTGCGTAGCAAACAGGGTGATGCCTATATTATTATTTACTGTGCTGTTAAAAACAGATCCTGTTGTTGGTATAGGGGTATGATTCCTGCTTTGACTGCAAAATGTCATGGGCTAAAGTCGCAGACAAGCTGAGGTTTGTGGTTAGCATGATGGCTAGGAGTTTACCTCACAGAAAAGAAATACAGAGTTTGATCCTCACTAATGAAAACTGACCAAGCTTAAAATGATTCACAAAGGGCAAGTAGCCTAGTACTTAGCTATGAACCTATGCCAGGCATTCATTTTATACACAGAACCTCCATGTTATAGAGGTGACATGTCTGGCGTACAAGGCATCCTCTGACCTAATAAAGATGGACCTACTGAGCATCAGCAAGTCAAATGGCATCAGAAATACTCAGTCCAGTTATCTAACCTGAATGTTGTGGAGAGATGGGTATACATCACTGTTCCAGAAAAAACAGACTATCCATAAAAATAAAACAAAGCTTACCCCTGTCCATATTCAAATGCAACTTTGATCTAAGGATGGGTAATAGAAAATGTACTCCAGGATTGCCCCTCATGCCACTACTGGACAGAGGCAGTTCCTAAATGCTGCATCCCCTACATGGATCCCCTCCAAATTATCTATGGTATGATCACAGTTATTCTCACTAGAGCTAATATACAATTATCAGCCATAGGATAGGTAAGACCAATCTGAAACCATTAATTCAAGCACCAAAAGGGAATTGGCTAAGCTTAAAGTGTCCTTCAGGTGAACCTATGTTGTGGAAGTAAATAGTTATAAAAATTGCCCTTTTTAGATCACCAAGTGCCTCTCTCACCCTCCGCACCCCCCCCCCGAGTCTTCGACAGCTTCCGGCACCCCTGATCACATGGGATCACCCATTACCAACAGTTCAAAAGATACCTGCTAGAAAACTGGATATAGTGGTCCATGAAAAGAAGACAAAAATAGCATTTATCATTGAAATCACCACACCCAGTGACTACATTGTCTTGCGTACAAGAGTGACACAAAGTCATAATATATCAGGATCTGCAGGCAGAAAAGAGAGCAATGTGAAGAAAGATACCCAATAGTAGTAGAAGCAACAGGTCCTATAAAAAAGAATCTACAATCGCATTTAGATATGTTACCAATACATGTACCTCCATACGAACAGCTGAAGGAGTCACTACTGGATACATTCCAGGTGCTGTGTAGAGCACTTCTGTTTGACAAAGACAGAAACAATACTAACTTCATGAACTTTAATTGTACTTTCACTTAGGAATGGGTTCCATTTCCCATCGTGGTATTAGAAACCCAAAAGACTTGGAGAAGTTAAAAAAAAAAAAAAAATCCATTACCAACAGTTCAAAAGATGGATGCGACAAAAACAGATAAAGTGGTCCATGAAAAGAAGACAAAAGTAGCATCCATCACTGAAATCACTAGACGCCACTGAATTCTCAGCTGGTATCTAAGAAAATAAATTAATACAGATCAGTAGCCCCGGCATATGTGCTCTAACTGTAAAGCAGACTGGATTAGTTTCAAAGAGATGAATGAAGCAGTCAGTCATTGAACTGTGCAATTAAAATGGTCTAATCACAGTTTTCTCCCATTCTAAAAAATCTCCACATCGGAATGTCGCAACACTTTCTTACAGTAGGCTGCCTGGATACATTTAGATTTTTCAGGAGTTTATGACACCTCACTGGCATCAATTTTGCTGACTAACAACTTGGCAACTCACAGAACTCTTAAATGGTTGACTCCAATCATGTTTAATAACCAGTCTACTCTGTACTGGAAATCATGTTAAGGTCTCAGTCCCTACAATGTACATTTTTGAAGTCAATGATCTCATAATCTTAAGGCTAGGAAAACTTTATTTTGTTTAAAAATCAAGTACTACCACAGGGGGCATAGGGATTTCAGAGTTGCTTGTCCACTTGCAAAAAACACCTTGACTGAATTTGACAGGTTTTAAGCACTTTTGTGACTACTAGAAAGTTTTCAGTTGATGGTATGGCAAATGCAGTTTTTACTAGCCCTTTTGAAAGCACATCTCTGATAGGAATGAACATCCTTCATGCTAAAAGGATGAGTAACTTCAAACTTGGATGTCAAACTTTGCAGTGCTGTTGTATTATGACAGAGCTACCAAACATTTTTATTTTATTTTACATTTGTTAACCGTGAAAGTCCGACTGGATACAAATTCATTTTCAGCGGAGGCCTGGGAAGAAAAGCTCCAGATAACAGTACGTAACATGAGAGAAAACACAAGCAAGCATATAAGCAAATATAAAAGAATACATATGAGCACTCATGAAAGAAATACATATGAGCATATATACAGCAGTTATTAACAAGTTCTTGCTGTAAAGAACATTCATATAGTACATTATACATGTTAATGATTGAAAAATCCATAAAAATCACTTTTTTTTTTAATTTTTAGAAGATCGATATTTATTCTATATGGTATATGTAACTGAATCTGAAAGGTACATATCAGTGGATAAACAAGTATACTAGGGGGAAACAGGTGACCCCTGATGGAGTCCTTACAACAGTGCAGTGGGGTGGATTAGCCAGGGGTGTAGCATGAACAAAGCCAGTTGTTTTCATAGTGGGTTTTTAGGAGTTTTTTAAAATGGGTAATTTGGCTTGGGAGTGAATTCCAGGTTCTGGAAATAGTGCATGCAAAAAGAGATTTACCAGCATCATGTTATGAGGTTTTGGTTTGTAAATCTTAAGGCTCTAGTGGTGACGTAGGGCTGGATTAGTTGCTGAAGTGCTGGTGTTTTATCAGGAAGATAGTACAGCTTGTGTGCTATCGAGAGTTGATTGCGTAGGAGTAGGTGAGGTAACTCAAGCCAGTTGAGTTGCTTGAGGGATAGACAGTGGTGGGATCTATAAGAGGCAACAGTCGCAAAAGTGGTTATCTTGTTGTAACAAAGAGTCCGTTTTGTTTAGTTCTGTACGGTTGAGATTAGTCATGATGGGGGAGGCATAGAGGAGGATGGATAACAGGTGAGTTCTTGCAATAGTGGCTTTGGTATGTTTAGTGATGAACTGTTTGTTCCTAGAAAGGAGACCAAGCTTTTTGTTGACTTTCCTGATCGTTTGTGCTATGTGTATGTCAAATTTTAGATTGTTGTCTATTTCAACACCTAGCAGTTTTGTATGTGTGGTTGGGTTGATCTGAGTATTGTCTTTGGATTTTATGGTAAATTCATTGTTTAGAGGAGCTCTACCAGGGCTGAAGAGCATTAGTTTTTTTTTTTTTTTTTGGATTAAGAATAAGTTTAAATGTTGGTGAACCATGCTTCAGCTAAAGTAAAGTTACTTTGAGTTAGGGTTTGTAGCTCATTTAGGGTGGGGGTAGCACATATA
This sequence comes from Protopterus annectens, assembly GCF_019279795.1. NCBI lineage: Eukaryota > Metazoa > Chordata > Ceratodontiformes > Protopteridae > Protopterus > Protopterus annectens. The sequence continues at coordinate 564,189,745 of NC_056748.1, forward strand.
ATAGTGGTGTCATCTGCGTATTGCACTATTGAGGCAGTGAGGGAGGATGGTTTGTAAACAGGGAGAACAGCAAAGGACCGAGGATGGAACCTTGTGGGACTCCTATGGATACTGGTAATAGGGGAGACAATTGGTCTTGTCATAGGACTGCTTGCTGACGGCCTGATAAGTAGCAACATAAAGTACAGTTTTGTACCTACCATAAATGTAGATGTTCGAGGATCCACATTGCTGCAGTCATAACCTGTGGGTGGTCCGCTGTCCTCGGTCGGCCCGAATACCAAAGAGCTAGGCTGGCGTCGGTCATTGTCGCCTAGAGCTGACGTCAGTACGTAGTAGTACTTAAGCACATGACCGACGCCATATCCTCAGTCTTTCTTGCCCCAGATGTCAGAAGGCCTAAAAATGAAGGCCAGAACTAAAGTAGTAAAAGCCCAACAACCACCAGTGTGGAAATAAAGAGTATCCAAAAAAGAAACCCAGCAACCACAACTATAGAGGGGAAGGAGGGAGGGATAATTGGACTGCAGCAATGTGGATCCTCGAACATCTACATTTATGGTAGGTACAAAACTGTACTATGTTCTTCGTCTCACATTGCTGCAGTCATAACCTGTGGGTAGAATCCCAACGCAAAGGAAAAGGGAGGCTGGCAAACTACAAAGCATTAGGAGCTGCTAACATGCCCTGTAAAACTGCAGTGGCAAACCCAGCCCTGGACTTGGAATAAAGAGGGAGATGGTAATGCTTAGTAAAAGTGTGTACTGAACTCCAAGTAGCTGCCTCCAAAATATCCTTAGTAGCTACACCCCTTAGAAAAGCAGTAGAAGTGGCAGTAGCCCTAGTAGAATGAGGTCTGATCCCAGCAGGAACATCCTTCCCATGATGAGAATAACAAAAAGCAATACAATGACCAATCCACTTTGAAATAGTCTGCTTTGAAACAGCTTTCCCTTGTGAACTCATAGCAAAAGAAACAAATAACTGTTGAGTCTGTCTGAACTCCTTCGTTCTGCTCAAATAGTAACGTAACTGCCTGTGGATATCCAAAGAATGCAAGACTTTTTCCCCTTTATTTTGGGGATCAGCATAAAAAGTAGGCAAATGAATAGACTGGTTCAAGGCCACATTAGAAACCACTTTAGGCATAAAAGTAGGGTTAGTTCGCAAAGAAACTCTATCCTTATGAAATATCAAAAAGGGTTCAACTGCCATGAGTGCCTGCAATTCAGATACCCTCCTAGCAGAAGTAATAGCCAACAAAAAAGCAGTCTTCCAAGACAAAAACTTCAGTTCAGACATAGCTGCAGGTTCAAAAGGAGGTAAAGTAAGCTTCTCCAAAACAAAATTGAGATCCCAGGAAGGAGTAGGAGCTCTACGTGGGGGTCTTATATTCTTTGCCCCTCTAAGAAATTGTTTGAACAAAGGATGAGAAAATAGAGGAGGGTCACAATCATAGTGAGCAGAAATGGCTGCAGCATGAACCTTCACCGAAGAGAATGACAAACCCTTGTCCAGTAATTCAGTAAGATACTGTAGTGCAAAACTCAAATTAGGCACTGAAACATCAAAACCCTTTGCAGTGCTGCAAAGAAAAAATCTCATCCATTTATCAGCATAAACTTTTCTAGTGCTAGGCTGCCTGGCTTCCAAAATGACATTCAAAACCTGTTGAGGAAGCTGAGACCCCACCGGCTCCATCACAGAATACGCCAGGCTGTCAGATGGAGGGACTGCACCTGAACATTGAGAAAATGATTGTTTGACTGGGACAACAAATGAGGAACCTGAGGCAGAAGCCATGGAGGCTCCTGGATTAAACTCCTCAGCAGAGGATACCAATGCTGACGTGGCCAATCTGGTGCTATTAGAATCATGCAAGGCTTGTCCTGCCTGACTTTCAAGAGTACCTTGGGGAGAAGAGGCAGAGGAGGAAAAGCATAAACGTGAAGGTCGTTCCAACTGAAAGATAGAGCATCCACTTTCCAAGCATCTGGGTGGAACATCTTTGTGCAAAATTTTGGAAGTTGAAAATTCAGTGGAGAAGCGGACAGATCTATGTCTGGAGTTCCCCAAGCCACAGTCAATTGTTTGAAAACCTGAGGATCCAGTTTCCACTCATGGGTATCCACAATTTGCCTGCTCAATATATCTGCTAGGGAGTTCTGAGCTCCTGGCAAAAACCGTGCTTGAAGATTGATTCGAAAACTCAGAGCAGTTTCCCACAAAATCATTGCTTGCCTGCAAAGAGGGTAGGAATGGATTCCCCCCTGCTTGTTGATGTACCACATGACTGTTGTGTTGTCTGTTTGAATCAACACCTGTCCCGGCTGAAGCAGGTCCTTGAAGGCCATCAAAGCAAATTGGACTGCTAACATCTCCTTCATGTTGATATGCAAATGTAGTAGTTTGGGAGGCCACATGTCTTGTATCCATTTCCCATTGAAGTGTGCTCCCCAAGCCAAGTCCGAGGCATCCGTCGTTAGGATCTGACTCGCCTCTGGTCGGGTCACAGAGAGTCCCTTGTTTAGGTGACATTCCTGAGCCCACCACAAGAATTCCTTCTGGATGTAAGGTATAATCCGAATGACAGTGTCCAAATCGTGGCAGTATTGAGTCCACACACTTTTGAGATACCATTGTAGCTTCCTCATATGCAGTTTGGCATTGGGAAGTACTAGAATGCAAGATGCTATGAACCCCAAGGCTTGAAGGACTGTCCTTGCAGTCAGCCTGGACATTACTGATAACTGCTGGAAGTAAAGATGAAGAGTTCTTTGTTTGTCCGGGGTCAGAAATGCCATCTGAGAAGCTGTATTCAGTCTCACACCCAGAAAGCACATGTCCTGAGAGGGTACCAGACTGGACTTTATTTCGTTCACAGAATACCCTAGGCACCTTAAAACTGCCATTACATACTGGAGATGTTGTAGTAATATGTCTTTGTTTTGAGCAAGAATCAGGCAATCGTCCAGATAAGGGTAAATTTGTATTCCTCTCTGTCTGAAGAAAGCAATCACAGGAGCCAGAACTTTTGTGAATACCCTGGGCGCAGTAGATAAACCAAAGGGCAATGCAGAGAACTGATAATGCGAAGTACCAGCCCGAAATCTCAGGAATCTCCTGCAACTGGGCCTGATAGGGATGTGAAGATAGGACTCTGAGATCCAGGGTTACCATCCAGTGATCTTTGCCTAGCATAGGCAGAAGTTGCTGTAATGTTAACATCTTGAACTTTGGAATGTCTAGGTAGGTATTGAGAATGGACAAATCCAGAATTGGCCTCCAAGTGTTTCCTTTCTTTGGCACTAGGAATAGACGGGAATAAAATCCTAGGCCTACTTCTGACGGAGGGACCACCTGAATTGCCTCCATCTGCAAAAGCAGAGAAATTTGCTCCTGAGCCTCCAGCCTTTGCTGAGGAGGCACATCCGGCATGCCTTTGAAAGGAGGAAAAGTGTGAAAATAAAACTTGTAACCTTGATTTATTATATCCAACACCCATTGGTCCTGGGTGACCAAATTCCAGTTTTGTTTGAAAAGTCCCAACTTTCCTCCTAGAGGAGCTGCCAGTAAAGAAGGGTCTGGCAGCGGAAGATACAGGTCATTGGGTCTGCTTACGAAAGGGCTGACCCCTACCCTCACCAGAAGACTGTGCAGGAGAGCTCCAAGTCCTAGGTCTGAAAGAACCCTGAGCGTGAGCCCTGCCTCTACCACGTCTAGACCTGCCCTTAGACTGATAATCCGAAGAAGGATAAGACCATCCTCTAGCAGGCCAATTCCTACTAAACTTAGGGGGCTGCACCTGCATAAAATCCTTGACCGTCTGCATAGACTTAGCCTTATCTTCTATCTTTTTCAAAACTGATTCCACAGGAGGGCCAAAAAGTACTTCAGATTGAAGAGGAACATCCAAAATCCAAGCCTTAACATGCTCTGACAAATTTTGATCCTTAAGCCAGGCATGTCTACGAATAACTGAACCTGTAGCAGCCACCCTGGATGAAGCCTGAAGAGCATCGAAACCACACTGCAAAGAATGTTTGCCAACTTGATCTGATGCATGAACCAACTCCTGGAGCTCCTTACACTCTATACCCTCAGATAGAGCATCCACCTTAGATTTCAATTGGCCTAGCAAAAAATTCTGATACTTCAGCATATGAAATTGGCAATTCAAAGCCCTCATAGCTAACGTAGAGGAGGTGTACACTTTTTTCCCCCACCTAACGCTCTAGAATCCTTATCCAAAGGAACTAGATTCTTAGCCACAGAAGCCCTAACACCCTTCGGACCTTGAATAATAGTTTCCGGATCAGCTCTAGGACTCTTGTACAAATACTTATGTGCTTCTGGAACTCTGTAATACCTGTCTGGCTTAACAGGGGCCGGAGGCAAAGAATCAGGATTAAGGGAAGATTCAGAAAAAACATCCTGAACAACATCTAAGACAGGAGGAATAGCCAAGGGCCTATGTTGTGGCAGAAACAAAAATTCCCTAAGCCTTTTCCGAGAATCTGAAAAATCTTGATCTTCCCACTTGAAATGTTCCCTCATGGAATGTAAAGTCTCAGAAAAAAAAAATCCTCTGGAGGAGAAGCAGACGGACAGGAGTCCTCTGCATCCGAATCTGAATAGGAAGGGAAATCCTGAATTTCTTCAGCTGAGGATTCAGAGTAGTCAGAGGAATGATCCATTCCCTCTAAATCTGCCTCCACCCTAGGCCTCTTCTCTGGGGGGGGCATAGAACCCCTGATCAAAGAAATCAAGTCCTCTGCCATTTTCAACATATGCTTTTTAGGAACAGGGGCTGGAGAGCTAGAACTATGACCAGGGCCCACAAGACAAGGTTTGGCCTTAGCATGGCCTTTAGCCACTGAAGTAGAAGGCCTAATAACCTTTTGTAAAGCTGGAACTACAGACACCTGAGAAGCACCCTCAGCCTGGCCTAACTCCTGAGAGGCCAACTCCTGTAAAAGTAAAGGTTCCCCCTGGGATTCAGCCGAACCCTCGGCAGGATCCACAGATTCAACCGGAGGCTCCGTAGAACCGGCGTCCGCAACGGACGACTCATCCGGTTTAGAACTTAAAGATTTATCCTTACGCTTTTTAGCGGTAGCGGGCGTCGGAGGATCCGACGGCATGTTATAGTTACACCGTTTACCGAAAACAAGCCTGGCACAATCTAATCTTCGTTTAATGGTGCGCTTATTAAATCTAGCACAAAGCGACACCCGACCACGTCGTGCTCAGGCCCCAAGCAAGGAATACAGAAAGAATGATAATCCCTATGAGGTATCTGTTTCCCACAAGAAATACAATTATTAACTTTTTCTGACATCCGGATAACTGAGGCAAGAAAAGACAAAAATTTCCCCAATGGGGTACTTAGCCCAACTTGGTCTTCGGTCTGAAACTCGATAAATGAAAATTTCAGAACGCCGAACGGCACTTGTAAACGCTGCTTCTGCTTCGGACCACGCGGCAAGAAAGACTGAGGATATGGCGTCGGTCATGCGCTTAAGTACTACTACGTACTGACGTCAGCTCTAGGCGACAATGACCGACGCCAGCCTAGCTCTTTGGTATTCGGGCCGACCGAGGACAGCGGACTACCCACAGGTTATGACTGCAGCAATGTGAGACAAAGAACATCCATGAGATCTAGTGGAGGAGCTTATGTTAAGGATAGTTAGAGTTTCGAGAAGTATACACTGGTTAACCATATCAAATGCTTTAGATAACTCTAAGAATATGAATAATCCCTTGTTCCTATGGTGATTGACTTATGTTGGCAAATGAGAGTAATGCTGTGGTGGTGCTATGGTGAAGGTCTAAAGCCATGCTGAGATTTGGACAGTAGATTGTTATTTAGGAGGTACTGCATTAGTTGAGAATGAACTACTTTCTCTAATATTTTTGATAATGAAGATGAAATTGCAATTGGGCGATAGTTTGTGAGTTCAAAAGAGATACCTCCTTTGTGCAGCGGAATAATATGTGATATTTTCCATGCGTCAGGAACTTTACATTCTGATATAGACCTATTTATGTGAATAGATACGGGATAGGCTACAGCCTCTACTGTTAACTGAAGGAAGTCTGCTGGAAGATTATCAGCGACTAGTGTGGTTGGTTTAAGTTTTTTGAGGTGTTTAGCTATTACCTTAGTGGGCACTGGATGTAGAGAAAAGCTGGAGGAGATGCTTAGTGAACTGGGGTGGGTAGAGGTAGTTGTTGGAATGGGGCCACTAGCACTATTTTGGGTGTCGGCAAGGGTTTGGACTGTTTTAGTAAAGTAGTTGTTAAATTGAGTGGGGGTGTGCTCCTGGTTGTTTGGTAATACAGGGGTAGGGGTACTGGCTTTTCCTGGGTGAAGTAAACTATTTAATGTGGCCCAGAGTTTTTGAGGGTTTTGAGCATATTTTCCTGCATGGATTTGTAGTAATTAGTTTTGTCAAGTTTAATTTGCAGACAAAAGCCATGGGTGCCTTTGTTATGCTGGGTTTGTTATAATCAGCTATGTTCTAATTTTACTTTTAGAAAAAAATTCTGAATCAGTGGGAACTATCAGGAGGGTGCATACCACTTCCAAAATACCAAAAAGTTAAAGTATCCAGCTTCTAACACTGCTGATTATTTGGAGAACAAACACCTTGGAACTTAAGTAAATGTATATGTAGTAAACAGATCCATTTTTTGCCATGTCCCAAACATCTCTCATTTGACAGGACTGAAATGTTCAGCTGACATCTGTGAGCCAACTAGCTCTGCCTGCTGAGAAAATCTACCCATGCATTTTGCTTTACTGGAAGGTGGACTGGAACAAGCCATTTTGGATTTGTCATACCCACATCAATGTTTTTTCCCTACAAAGCTGACAAGATCTTGCCTTCCTGTTTGATTATGAACTACATCAGTGTACCCCAAAGGGATCATGATATGTCCCCAGATGCTCTTGGGATGGTCCTCATCTCTTAAGCTGATGTTAACAGATCTTCTCCTCTGTTGACTAGTACTCTTGTAAGACTTCTGAAAAGGGCTCCCAGTAATTACCAAATACAAAAATCTTTACATCAGCAAAGAATCTGAGGCAACATTGTCACTAAGACATAAGCTGTGAGGGTCTTTCACCAGATGAACTCCACTTTTAGTGAATTTAGAGTATTGTAATCACTTCCTCACCTGACACTTGACAGCAGATATTCTTTCAAACACAGTAAGGTTCTCTCACATGCAGTCTTTTTAATAGGAACCATCAAAATGCAGAATAACATGCACCCTAGCTCTCCAAGGTACTGTCTTGCTGTAACAGATGTCAGTAAGACTTTTTATATGAAAACTGATCTCCTGAATACTTTCATCTGTACTGAACCAAGAACTTCTCCTAGGAATGCCACTGCTCATGATGAATTTAGATTGGGCTTCTCATAGCTTGCCGCAAATCCTAGGGACTGGAAAAGTCCTACTATGACCTTCAAATATTGCTGCAAATTTCACATCTGGGATAACCATACTTCCAAAATGGCTGTTATCTGCTACTAGCTCAAATGAGCAAATGTTGGAGCTAAACATTCTGTAATGAATTTGGGTCTGTGGATAGACCAAAATGAGATAGTGACAAACTGGAAGTGGAAATCGGCTACTTGAAACCTCAGCTACTTCAGCTACTTCCTAGGATATCCTTTCACACAGTCTAATTACTGGTATGTGAAAGCATGCATCCTCAATATCTAATGTTAGCACAAGTGTGTTTGTCTTTGTTTGACTTCTATAACTGTACATGTTTAACACTGAGGAAGGAACAGACACTAGTCTAAAGTCAGGGAATAATTAAAGTTGATGAAATCTGTTTTGCTTTACTCGAAGTTTGCCAATACGTTCTACTCAGCACCTGCAATGTTCCCAGAATTGCCTCTTTCTGTAATTCATATGGAGGTACCTGGATTGGTAGCATCTTTAAATATGCTTGGGAATTCTTTTTATTAGCCCAGTTGGTCCTACTACCAGTGGTGAAAGACCTTATTCCATACTGTTGTAGTTTCTGTTCACATCTCTTGATAGTTTATAACCTTTTGTCTTGTAGTTCATAAGACTATAGTCACAGGGCATAGCAATTTCAGTTCACAGGACTATAGTCACAGGGTACAGCAATTTTGATAATCAATACTGTTTTTGTTTTTTTCTCTTGAATCCCAATATCTGATTTCCTTGCTTCTACTTTCTTAAATGTTGGTAGTGGATGATCCCATATCATTTATCCATCTTAAGTAATCCTTTGGGGTTCATATGCAGTTACTACACATGCTGTCTAGGAAACCATTAAAGACCCAAGCCCAATTTCCCAACTGCCCCAAAGCACAGTCTGGTTACAAGATTTACTCAAGGTCACACAAGTGGCAAACTGAGGCTGAGGATATAAAATTCTGGTCCATCAGAAGTCGCTTGTTTACAACTCATAGCCTTAATCCACTGCACAAACTGCCAGATGGTTCACATTTCCAATGCCTCTAAGCTACTTCTATGTTGTAATGTTTACAGAGTTTCCAATTTAACAACTTTAACACAATATTATGTCTTTCGCTATACAAACCATAAGCATACTGTAGCTTGCAACAAGGTGTGCAACTGTTTCAAGTTCCATACTGCAGAACTTGCACAGATTCATAAACTGTTAACTAGCCTAATGACTCAAAGAGCATGTCTAAGCCTAGCCAAGTTTTCCTGAAAGAATAAAGAAGCCCTGCATCCAAACAGAACATCACGGGCCATGAATTTATAAGCTACCTCTGTTCATAAGGGACAGGCCCAGTGTAAATTTCCTATTCCCCATCCACTTGTCTAGGTTGTGCTTAAACTGGGTAATAGTCAAACTCAGTTTCACATGGATGGGAAGCCTGTTCCATAGGAGGAGCAGTCTCTGGGACACTTCTGTCTCTCCAGCATGTTCTGTTTATGTCACAGATAAAATTCAGGTCCTTAGATCGTGTATTTCTACAGTACTCTTTGACAGAGGAATATGTAGGAGATTCATAAGCGCGGGGATTGTGAATGCCTTGTAAGCCAAGCATAGATCACTCCTCAGCAATCTATAGGAGACTGAGTAGCGGGAAAGGGCTTTAAGGCACTCTTCGTAAGGCAGGTTTGTTATGCCTTGTATTCGTTTTTTTGTAAGGAATTTTTGAGGTTGCTCTAGTTACTGCATATGCCTGGTCAGGAACATACCAAAGGGCGCAATGTGCTGTATGAATGGTCTGATAAGGGTGGAGTACAGTGTTCTAATGTTGCACAACATAAAAGGATTTCCTCACCACTATGGCCACATGGTGGACGAAGGTAAGGCTACTGTCTATGTGCGTACCCAGCTCTCTGATCACTGGGTTAACTCTTAGGGGTCTACTATCAACATGGTAATTAGCTAAGATGGTTGATTTCCCAAAGGGTACAATTATGCACTACTTAGCATTGAGTTAAAGACCATGGCTTTTGCACCATTTGTTAGTCAAAGACAGACCTTCTTGAACAATGCTAGTGTTTGCAGTGGAGTTGATGATAACCCCCACCTTGCAATCATCTGCAAACTTCAGCCATAAACCTTCAGCATTTGCTTCCATTTCAGAGATATAGATTCCAAAAAGGAGTGGCCCAATACCAACCTTGGCCTCTTGGGGGGCGATGGTCTCACCTATTTTGACCTTCTTGGTCCTATCAGTGAGCCAACTGGCTATCCAGCAGGTGATAAAAGGATTTACAACTAAATCAGTGAGCTTATCTATAATGCCTGAGTGGGGTACAGTATCAAAAGCCTTTGCCAGGTTGATGTAAGCTGTGTGTACAGTCTTACCTTCATCCATTTCCATGATGGCCCTATCAAAAAAATCCACCAGATTCAGTACACGTGATCCTCCTTTTACAAAGCCGAAATGTGATGGGTCCAGCTTTGCAGGTTACCTATGTCCTCATTTATCATGTCCATGATGATTCTTTCTATGGCCTTACATAGGAGGCTGGTAAGACTTACAAGGCCTATAGTTACCCGGATCAGTGACTGGACCTCCTTTGTGGAGGGAAATGACTGTAGCAATCTTCCATTCCTCGGGCTCAAAACTGACTGAAGGTTCCAGTTCAAAAGTGATTAAAGTGGATCACAAAGGTCATGTTTCATGCTATTTATTAAACATCGCAGGATGTTATCAGAACACATCGATGCAGTGTTTCTGGCCATTGAAAGTGCATTAATGACCTGTGGGGATTGTGTTATATGGTATTTCCTTTGGACTGTTGGGCGGTGCGGGGGGGGGGGGGTTTGAGCTGAACCTGTCAGCCAAAAGGTTGGCAATGGCCTCCTGTTCAGTGTAGGTGATATCATGTATAAGTTCTGCACATTGTTGTGTATTTTCTCCGAGTTTACAGACATAGCTGAAGAAAGCCTTGTGGTTGTCCTTAGCCCGAGAAGCTATTTTTTATTCAAATTTAGCCTTTGAGGCATTAACCCTCTAAGCTTCCTTTTTAGATTGGTCAGGAGGCTTTTAGTATGTATGGCTTTGTTCCTGCTATGCTTAGCCAAGATTTTTTTCTTTTGTTGTAAAACCAACTGACAATGCAATTCCAGCAAGGTGGCTTGTCTTTTGGGTTTGTGTTATTCTTAACACAAGTGGGCACAGCTCGGTCTATACAGCTATCAATATGGTTCTATGGTAATTGTGTTAATAAGCTCAGGTGTATTCTATGGTGTCTACTGGATTTTGGGGTGCTTGGAATTTAGCCAAGAGGTTGCTTATTACGGAGAGGTCAGCCTTGGAACAGTTCCCTAAAGGTTTTTGGTATTGCTGGACCCCCAGATTTAATTTTTATTTCTAGTAATACTGCCTTATGGTCAGATCTGACAAGTGAAGATATTACATTAGGTGAGGAACACTGCCTCCTCCATGTTTGTGAGTACAAGGTCAAGGATGTTTGTACCCTGGTAGGCGAATGGACAAACTGTTCCAAGACATTGGTGTTAAAGTTTAAGAATCGCTGGGCTTGTGCATTAGAAGTATTGTATGATTATCTATAGAGGGGTAGTTGAGATCCCCCATGAATACTGTACTGGCCTGAACAGTGAGGGACTCTAGTACATTGAGATAGGTAGGATGAGTTTCCTAGGACATGGAGGGGGACCTATATGCTCCAAGGATATGGTATGGCACCCTGTTTATGGTGAGTTGCACGTGTATGACTTCCAATGGGTCATACACTTTAACTAGTGTTAATGTGATATTAGTCTTAATAAAGACTGAGACTCTGCCACCTTTAGTTCCCTCCTGTGCAGTAGCTGGTGTAAAGGTGTGAAAGGCATTATAACCTTGCATAGCCGAGGTACTCTTAGCGACTTTAAATCATGTCTCAATTACTACACAGATGTCTAGACTCTCAAGGGAAAGGAAGGCTTGCAGAAAGTGACATTTCTTGTTAAGACCTCTACCATTCAGCAGAATCACCTCAAATAGTCCATCACAGGTTCAGTTATGTCAGTAGGTTTATCATTTTGCTATTGCCTAAAAAAGGCACTATGGGGTTTGAAAAGGTCTTTGCCAGTATCCAAAAGCCTAGAGGGGATACGTGCAGACTATCCCTGGCAAAGCAGTGTGGTTTGTCAAACACATTCTCCCAGGCTGTCAAATACTGTACCCTTAACATTGACACCAGAAGTTAAGCCAATTGTTAAAATCTATCATTTTCGGTCGGTAAAGTGGCATCATCCTTGCAAAAGGTAGTAAACTTATCAGTGTTAGGCTCACACCTGCTTGAAACACAGTCAGCAAGCTTGATCATATATCGTTTCATATAGTCAAGGGAGGTACATCTTAAGTCATTAACACCCACATGGAGTAAGACAGAATTATACTGGTACCTGTGGTTCAATGACTTAAGTGTCTGTGTGACACGAAGGATCCTAACTCCGGAAAGGCAGCTAACCGTGACTCTCTCCTTAGTCTGCTGATGGGCACATCAGTGTGCCTCACTACAGAATCACCAATGACTGGGAAATTTGGCTGTGTGCGGTTTTGCCTTAAGGGTTTAGCACTGGAGGCATTCGATACAGTGTTACTATGTGTAGCTGTGGGTGGTGTTTTAACACAGTGTTTACGTGCTGGCCGAGGACAATTTCTTTGACCAATGTGCAGGAGGTCTTAGTGTTTTATTAGGGTTACATGTAAGTGCCTCAGCATAAGTAGTTTTATGTATAAAGTCTTTAGTCTGTGTAGTAGGCATGGTGCAAGTGTCACTGACAAGATTAGTTTTGGTTGTATGAGAGAGTTTTGCCTCCATACTTTTACTGATATTGGTTTAGAGCAAGAAAAAGTTTCCCCAACGGGGTACTTAACTTTAGTTGAAGACTTCAGTTCTGAAACTCGAAAATGAAAATTTCAGGAGTCGGCTGACCAGCACTTACGAACTGCTTCTGCTTTGGGCACCGCACGGCAAGAAAGACTGAGGTAATGGCATCGGTTGCATGCTTTATACCCCTGACATCATGGAAGATGAGACAGCAACCAACGCAGGACCCAAGACTTTGATAATCAGGCCAACTGAGGGCTACTGCAAGCAGATAACCCAAATGTGATGACTGCAACAGTGAAACATGAAGAACATGCGCCTCAGCATAAGTAGTTTTATGTGTAAAGTCTTTACTCTGTACAGTAGGCATGGTACAAGTGCCACTGACAACCTCTACAAGATTAGTTTTGGTTGTATGAGAGAGTTTTGATTCCATAATTAAAGTGTATTTACACCTCTCACATACACCAACTCTTTTATTAATAAGTGGGTTACATGAAGCAATTGCTACAATGTCTCAGAATACCCATCTCAACCAGTGCATATCCATGGCCACTGATGTCTGGAGTGACAGTTAACCTCAGAGCTGGTCCTAGCTGTTTTTCCTTGTCTTTTTTTTTGGCTCAGCCATGGGTGCCTGGCAGTTTGGACGTCTGGATATGACACAGCCTTCATCTGTAATGAATGCTAATGGGAACATGGCTAGTTCTAGTCATTCCCTACTTCAGATATTAACAATATGCAATAATCCACTACTTGAGCATTTAAAAACTGTTAAGTACTGCTTCTTTGGAAAATTTAACAACACTTGATACTTTTAGGAATCAAGTTGGACAACTGGGGGAGAAAGGCTCAAGCCTTTAAGAAACTGCAGTAGCATGTATATACTAAATAAGTTTGCTACTTACTATTACCTGCCTAGCATTTCTGATCACTGAACTTTACCTAGAACTTTCTGAATATTTTTTGTCTGGAATGACAGGTTAACCTCAGAGATGGTCCTAGCTGTTTCTCCTTGTGATCTGGTGCCCAATAGAAAACGTTAAGGGTTTAAGCACTGAATGTAGCAACTCTTCCATACTGAATGACATGCCACAAGATCTTAATTGGGTCAAGAGCAGAAAATAAGCGACAGGCTCATGGGTTAGGCACGCTTTCCAAGTGTAGTCTGTAATAGCAAGACACACCAAATAAAAGTATACCTACTATAGGACCTTCAGACAAAATACCAGAAATGGAACAGAAAAAGGAAATATGGCAAGGAATATGTTGAGCACAAGTCTACTTAAGAAGGTCCCAACTACTAGACATAAGGCTGCAAAAAATGCATCAAAAGCATCTTACTGCAGTTAAACAGGACAAATAGATGTATAAATCTTGTTCCTTGAATGTTTCAGGCATGAAGGGACTTGCACAGTAAGTGGACCCCCCCCCCCAAAAAAAAAAAAAAAATATATATATATATATATATATATATATATATATATATATATATATATATATATATATATATAGCCAACCTAAATGTCACAGCAATTTGGGTAGGTTATACAGTACTATGAAGGTGCTTCAATGCTTGAAAAATTGAGCAAAATGGATTAGATAATCCCACACTTTGTCTGATTTAACTTTTAAAATGTGTTGTACTGCTTTACAAGACATTAAACTAATACAGCTGAGTGCAGATTCAAGCTTGTCAAGCACCAATACAGTAGTTTCTTACCCAATTCCAAAATTAATGTTGCTTCTCAGGATCCTAGCATCAAAGTGAAAACTAGCTAAAATCTAAAAATAATTTTCCTGATCAAAGATAACCAAAAAAGGTAAATTAAAAAGAGCACAACTTGCAGCTACAGCACAAAAGCAGATAACTGCTGTATCAGTCAAAGTAAGCATTCCTACTAACATCCAGATTTATAAGACTGTCAGTTTTATGAATAGCACTCAATGTCATCTAGTCCCATTGATAATCTATGCTTCTTCTACACAATCTTCAACTAAATCACTGTAATTTAAATGTTAAAACAACATTATCAAAAAAATAAAGACGTATGAGGTGGTCTAACTTAATTCATTAATGATGTATTTAAGTGAATTTAGATTTTTTTGGCATATTACAGTCAGTCAGACTTTTGTCTAATAGTTATGTGTGGAAACCATAAAGATGAGATATGGAACATTGGAAATAACTTGCATTTAAATCACAGAACTTTAAAACATATAAAGAAAAAACAGCACTAATCTTTAAATCAAATGTTGCAGAGCCCACAAACCTCACTTAACATACCACACCATTTTCTGCAATAATAAGCTTGAAAGACTTTTTTGCTTACATACATGGCATGCTTTGATTTACTTGTTGAACTTAAAACTCGATCTGGTTCACGCTTGGGGAACATTGTGTAGAGCTTGCATATCCTTCTTTTATCTGTATGGGGTTTTCTCCTGCATTCCAAAGACATACATCAAGGTGAAACGGTGATCCTTTAAACTGCCCACAGGGGTGCTCTGTCCAAGATTAATTCTTTGCCTCACTTCAGGCGATCACTGGGATAAGTTCCTGCTCCCCCAAACAACCACAAAGCAGGAATCGGAAAATTAATGCAGAAATGCAAAATGTCACAAACATTGAGCACTAAGTGCTTGACAAAATACCTGAGAACTGTAGTCTGTATCCAGACCATCCCAGAGACTCATGAACTGGGCTTTCATCATAGCTGTAGCTTCATGATCAGAACTTGAGCGACTCCGTAGGAAAGAATCTATAAAAACACCAACATGTAGCTGTTTAAAATAAAACAAAAGCTATTAAACTCATGCTTTGCATTAATGTCAACTGTCAAGCTGTTTTCTCTGAAACTAATTGCAAAGTCAGGGGATACTCACCCAACAGACTTTAAAAGAAGAAACCGTTCTAATCTTTCAAAACAGGATACCCAAGAGATTTAGAGGATTTAAAAAGAAATGACGGCTTGCCTCCTTGCCATTTCTCATAGATTACACTTTGAACTTTCAAATGACTTATTAAACAGGATGGTCTATTGGGCAAAACCAATTTTTTGGTGGAGGCCCAGTGTGGGAAAGCACAAATAAAAATACTATATACAGAAAAAAAATTGAACGTGTAATTGCCAGAATAACAAACAACCTACAAAGTAAACAATATTTACAAGAAAACAACAGTACTCCTGAAACAATGTAGAAATGAAATAAAATAAATAGTGAACATATAACAATCACCATTTTTAAAACACTATTCTCAACTAATTGCTGTGTTCCATCACCTCAGTCATGCCTGAAAGCATTGCTGACAATAACAAACCTCCCTGGCTTTCAGATATAACAATCAAGCAACTAAGCAGACTCAAACTGTGAAGAGGTGCTGACCATCACTCACACAAAGAATCAAGCAGACTGCAATACGGACTATCCCAGCAGAACAGTTTGCCTGTTATACCAAACTTCCTTGGCTTTCAGATATACCATCCAAGCAAGTAAGCGGACTCAAACTGCAATCATGTGCTGACCACCACTTACACAAAGAAAAAAAAAAACTGACTCCAATATTGGAATCTCCGTATAGCAGTGTAGGTCATTTACTGTGTTACTGAGCTTTTTAACTTGCATAAAACAAACACTGGCAGGCTTGCCACCAGCATTAATGCACACAAATGCAAAAATCAAATTTAAACCCAAACTGAGAAATAAAACAAGCTAAACAAGTTATAGAAAACTGCCCTAAAATGTCTTTTATTTAAATTAGTAAAACTCACAAGCAGCAAATACAATATTCTATTTTATCAAGTGTCTAGTTCAGTTGTCCCATGTATGCATGTACCCCCAACTTACTTACCTGAAAGTGGCTGTACTTCAACAGAAGTATAGTGCAAGTGCTATTTACATGGACTGTTTTTCTTCAGCCCTTCCTTCCCCAATGATTCAGGTAGAGGGAGTGGTTAGTCACCAACTTCCCACCTGCCTTTTGACGCTAACAACCACCACCACTTTTAAAACACTATTCTCATCATTTGCTGCATTCTATTGCCTCAGTTCAGACTGCAAGCAGAAAGTTTTCATCCTTCTGAATATTTAATGTCAACAGTGTTAATCATTACTTACAACTCAATGTGAATCTGTACTAAATCATGCACTGGACCAGAATTTCAACTTTGCACTAGGAATACTACCCGGCAATGAATGAGTAATAGCAGATTGCTCTTAAGAATTTATTTATTCTAACCTAACTGTTTCACAAGTCTTCTTTATCTTAGCTAAATTATTCCTAGCACAGCCTTAATGTTTTTTTACAGCAACATAGACTGCACAAAGTGGAATTAGGTTTTACAACTCTTGCTCATGTGAAAGGGAAATACTGCTAGCCCAGCTAGCTTGAATTTTGTAAATAATTATATGTCATTTGTGAACATTAATATGACTTATACCTGGGATGTACGTGAAAGCGCTTATCTTGTCTACATTAAAATATTTTCATTTTTCGTGGTGGTCCGCTATCGTCTTTATCAGTCAACTTATACAGAAGTATGATAGAAGGAGATATTGCCAGCCCAGCTATCTGGAATTTTGCAATTAGTTGCATCATTTGTGAAAATCAGCATGATGCAATTGCTTGTGTTATAACTGTATTAGAACTGTATGTCCTATTGCACAGACATGTGCGGAAGAGACATTTTGTAAAATACTGAGCAGAAATGTATTGACATTATTGTAACTGTTTAGATGTATAAGTATTTTAACAATGGGGACTGAAATACAAGAAGTTAACTTCAGAAGAATAGCTGAAAACTTAAATTACTTTATAACCACATAATAAAAGAGATGCTATCTTTCAATTTCAGTGCAACAGGAGATGATGTCTAGAACTAGAAGTTTTTTGTACTGTCTTGAAACGTGGAGGAATGCAAATTTTATGACTTCCACCATTTGCCAAAACATCTATGGTCTATGCGTTTTCGCAGGTAGATGCTAAAATCAATGGTTTTCACCTGGGATAGTCAGATAACAAGTGATGTTATAACAAAAGTATCCCAACAACAATATTTGAGATATTAATTTAATAACTTTGTGAGAGAGACTGAGCATTCTGTATTTGTCTTAGACCTGACATCATCATCAGCTAGAGGATCTATTCACCACATTTGCCTTGCTATAATTTCTTTTAGATATAGTCATGAAAAGAGCTGATCTTAATTTAGATGTTTTCTTTATTTATTTGAAACTGTCCTGCAATGTTGTATTAAATATTTCCTGTGAATATGAGCTCAGAAGTAACTGTGTTTATTTACTGAGTATCTTCTTGTTCTTTTATTATTTATTATTAAATATACTGAAACCATTCAATTGTGGCTGGTCTATCTAGAGATATTTAAGCTCTTAGAGTATTGGCATATCTATTTGGTGACACTGTGCAGGCCACTCCTAATAGCCTTGTTCTTGCTCAAATTACAATTTGGATTAATGGTAACATTACACAATAAGATTGGACACCCTTTGCTAAGGACCTCAAAGTAGCTGAAAAGTAGTGGTTTGTGGCAGTGAAACTACGTTACAGTCTGGGCAGAAAGGGGCATAGCTACTAAACCTGTGCCAGCTTTTCCCAGGGGTGTGTGTGTGTGTGCGTGTGTAAATCAAACCTCACAGTGTGCGTCTTAGTTACTTGAGCAGGAACACAATGCACTGGTTACACAGAGAGGGTGCTGGAGGTCTTGGCTTGGCCACTCAGCTGTGATCTCAACCCTATAGCTGTGCAAATGGGGAGTCTTACTGGGGATCTGGAGCAGCCCCAGACCGACTGTGGTCTCTGTGTGTTCTTAAGGGAAAATGCACTTTACTGTGTTATTTATCAACCTCCCAGTGTGTACATCCCACACTGTTGCCAGAGATGAGGATTGAGGCTCCTTGATTACTGGGCCAGCCTGGGGTGTCGCAGCTCATGTTAATGCAGGGCCAAAGCAATAGCTGGTGGCGTGCTTAGTATTTTCACAGTTAACAGATGGTATATGACTGCTTATTGATATGAGTTTTTCTTCTTTTCAACTGGATATTTTGCTAACAATTGATTTATGCTGAATATTAGTGGACCTGTGCTATAAAATAGTCTGGCTGCTTGATGTGCATTCTTGCTGTTTTACTTTCCCTGGTAAGTTTTCATCGGTTGTCTACCTTGTTAACATTATTAACATAATGGTATATACAAAAGCTGCCATTTTACCACTGCTTTGGGAAACAGTAGAGTGTAAGTTTAGAATAACAGCTTCATGGCCTGTATGCACTACTCTATTGTATTTTTCAGTAGGATTGGTACTACCTTATCAACACTAGCATTTTTTTATACAACTGCATTCTGGATGCAAGATTCCAAAGGTATCTGTGCTGATATCTTGAAGAAAAATGTAGCGGTGTGTTGTTCCTCTGAAGTGTTTTCTTAACCCCTCAGAAGGCATTCACAAATCATGCCTGTACCTCCCTTGCAGCCGACTTCAAAAATCTTCACTTTTAGTTCCTTTCTCAATTCAATTATATCCCCTGTATTATACAGTACCACCACATATAAGAAACCCCATTTGTCTTTGGCTAAACCCTCTCTTTCTCCCATAGTTGCCTGCTACAGCCAACTTCCCAAGTTTTCAGATATAACAGCCAAGCAACTAAGCTGACTCAAATTATGAATGGGTGCTGACCACCACTCAAGCAAAGAATCAATAGGACTCCAATACTGACCATCCCAACCCAGCAATGTATGTCATTTATTGTGCTACTGAGCTTTTTAACTTGAGTGATGTAAACAACGGCAGGCCTGCAGTCAGCACTGAAACACTACAATGCAATATCAAATGTGTACCCACACTGAAAAATGAAACAACAAGCTATAAGTTACAGAAAAAAACACTGCCCTAGAAAAGGCCCTTTACTTAAATTGCTGAACCTACCAAGCAGCAATACAATGTTCTGTTTTACCAAGTCTCTAGTTCACTTGCCCCATATATGAATACACCCCCAACTTACTTCAAAGTGGCTGCAATTTAACTAAAAGAAATATGTTTTAAGTGCTGGTTACACTGACTGTTTTTCTTCAGCCCTTCTATTCCACTGTCCCCACTCCATTCATCCTTGCAAATGTTCTGGCTCCCTCTGCACCCCTACCCTATGCCCAATTCCCACTTACCCCCATCTACTCTACTCTTCTAGTCATCCATCTCAACCCATCCACATCAGCAACCAATCAAATTACCCAAACACATATCTCTGCCCACCAAGCTCATCACACCTTGCTACTCCCTTAAATTTCTACTTCTCCGCTCCTTTCTCAACCTCACAATTATATAATTCAAAATCCAAAGCCCTGCATCAATCTCAACAAGCCAACTTTTTTACCACTAAAATAATGACCCTCAACTAATTCATTTAGATGCACTTTATTCCCTACCAACATAATTATAATGCATACCAAAATACCACGAAACCCCTCTATGTTGTACATCTATTTCCGTATTTGTCATTTTCACCTACTCCTTACCATTTAAAAAAATCTACTTACCAACATACCCTTACTCCTATTACCTCTCATATATCTAGGCCATGTTACCTCCTATCTGCAATCTCCATTTAACAATTAAAAAATACTGCTACTAGGCCATAATGTATCCCATTTTGACTTTAGTATATCTCCATCTCTCTTTACAGCACAAACCATCCACCTCTTCAAAATCTTTACTGTTACTCAGAAACTTCCACCACACAATCTAAACTTAAGCCAAAAACTTAAATATAAATGTCAAAACTCACACTCCCTTATGCTCCACCACCTACACCCATGTGGCAATATACATTTTAATCCAGGCCCCACATACAACTAACTACACCAAAACTTCACACATACTCTCAAAAAAAAAACATCTGACTTAGAACTATATGCCTCCAACTTTAGAATCATTTGTAATAAACCACTAGATGTTCATAACTGGATAGTTCAATACTTCCCTGATATTCTAGTCATAATTGAAACATGGCCAAGTCAAGAAACAAAGAATGAGGAAAATACTTCTTCAGGATACAGTACAAGAAGACTAAACAGGACTAGAAAAAAAGGAGGAGATGTAGTATACATCTATAAAAACAACTACTCATTCTCCATATCTCCCATCTCAATACCCCAAAATTTAAGAATTCAAAGAGACTAATAACATAACTCAAACTAAATACACATTAAAGCATGTGTATCATAAGAACAGACACATCCCCTGGTAAAAATATTGACACTACAGAAAGATCTCTTCTCTGGGTCTCTTCAAACACTTTGCAAGAAACCATCATAATGGGTGATCTCAACACCAACTGGCCAAGCACTGATAATGAAACACCTAAAAATGCCATCAATCTACATGGCTTCTCTCAGCTTATCTAAACCCCTATCAGATGCAACAAACCAAGAAGCAAAGCAACAAGTGACTGGATCCCACATGTCCTAAGCGGTCATCTCCGCCATCTACGCTGTAAGGGGTCTGAATGAAGAGACAACTCAGCAAGCAAAGAAGAGTAGTACTGCTGAAAATGAATTGATCCTCAAAAGTCTTGGTGAGTACCTTCATGAGGTAGACCCTGTTTTTCACAAAACCTCACCAAGACAACACTGACATATAGACTGTATTTTATAGCATGCATCATGGACAGAAGTAGGTCAAAAATTAAAAAAGATAGCTGGGTGCACAAGACCCTGGATAAAAAAAAGTGCTCAATCCTTTTAGATGAACTGGTGCCAGGACTAAAAAAATGACATAAAGATGATAGAGTGGGCTACTGAGGATAAGAAAGAAATTATGCATTGTTACTACTATGCAAAAAGTCCAGAATTTCCAGACATAAGATGTACAAAAATATTGAGAGAAATTAGAGGAAAGAAAAATGATTCCACAAGAAAAACTGTAAGACGCTTCAAATAAACATTTATGTTCATTAAAACAGATTTGTGAAAACCCATATATAGACCAGGAAACTTAGATGTTTGGGAAAAGAAAGCATCTGAGGTAGTGTGAAAATATAAACAAAACCTTGAGATTTTTGAAAAGTATAACAAAGAAATATGGACATGGGAAAGAAAGAGACATTTGATAAGGTGCAATATTTATACAAAGGAGAAAGACAAATTAATCAATATAAAGAAGGCAGTCCCAAAGATATTTGAAGGGAAATAAAGGCAGAGGCATCCAGATATGGAAAATTTCACAATAAAAAAGTAATATCACAAAGTGGGAATGTAGAAGCAAGATTAATAAAGTAGAAGTTAAAAAAAATAGAAGCTGAAGTCATGGAATGCCTACAAAGTGAAGGATTTGGTGTAGAAGGTCTAACACAGGTTACATCACAGCATGATGGAACAAGTCCTCAAAGTAAGGAGAAATAAGAAGATCAGGAAACATCTGAAGAAATATGGACATGGGAAAGAAAAAGATTTAATATGGTGCAATATCTATACAAAGGAGAAAGCAAAACTAATCAATACAAAAAGAGCAGCACCAAAGACATTTGAAGAGAAATAAAGGCAAAGGAATCCAGACATGGAAAACTTTACAATACAAAAATAAGAAGACAAAGAGGAAAAATAAAAAAGGAGATTAGTCATGGAGAAGTTAAAGAAATAGAAAGTGTGATGTGTATGACTCAGTGTAGAAAATCTAATTCAGAAAGCACCACAACAGGATAGAGTATTGGACATCCAAATTAAGGGGAAGCCAATGGAACGGGAAACAACTGGTCAGGTGCCATGTGAAGATATTATGGAGCCTTCAACAGGAAACCAGTATAAATGTTCACTTGAAGCTGGACAGCAAGGGAAGGAACAGGAAACTCTGAAGCAGTCAATGTTGAAGACTGATAGGCTAGCGAGTTCCCATATAACAGCAACGGACGGCACTGGATGAAATCGAAGAGAATGTGCTACAGGAATTTGCTACAGAACTTTTTATAGAATGCCCGCAGGAAAAGAAAACAAAAAATGTGCCCTCAGTTTAGAAAAAAATGAGCTAAGAAAAGAGTTGCTTGATTTAATACAGACAGACATATTAAGATCAATGAAAGAAATACACTGCAGAAGGTCAATAAAACACAAAAAGTTAGAAGTTTGATAAAAAAATGAACACAGTAATTAGGACTGTCCATAGAGATCAGTGTGATATAACAGAGGCAAACAGGATATATTACTGTGCAGCTAAATTAATAACTGATAAAATTCAACCACAAGAACACAGGGTAGTGAGGGAAAGGAAGGGGGGGGGGAACCTAATACTATCATGGAAGTACTGAATAGAGAAAACTATAAAGCAATTAAGACAAGAAGCGCCCACTGTTAGAAGAGTATAGAAGAGGGAACAGATCAACAAAAATACTTAGAAAGGTGTGTTAAAAGCAATGCACTGTATTAGAACAGATCAGGATCTATCAAGCACTATCACCAATAAACTAAAACTCAGCACAGGTGGAAAAACTTAGAAGATACTCAGATAAATGTAAAGGAAAAGTACAAAATAAGCTACTTACTGATGACAAAAGAAAGTTTTACAGAGAATTGGGAAACATGATAAAAGGAATTGAAAGACCACAAAAAATTATATATATACATTTTAGAGGAGTATTTATGAAGATCCTGTGGAACATAACAAAGATGCTAAATGGATAGAAGTAAAACAAAGGAGTTTAAAGGTACAGGATATGAAATTGGATGAAGTAAAATAAAGTCATAGTGGAGAACTGTAAAAAGGGGAAGAGTCTAAGTATGGCATGGACTGACTACAACAAAAGTATTTGATAGTTTCCCACATTCATTGATAAAAGACTGCTTAAAAATGAATAAGATACACCATATGCTGACCGACTACATTACAGTGACAGACCACTTTGCAATTAAGCCATAATAAAGGACAAATTATAACTTCACGGATAAAAAATCGAAAGGGGATATTCCAGGGTGACACACGGTCACCGCTGCTATTCTGACTTGCCCTTAACCTATTAAGTTATCTACTTAACAGCTTAGGCCATGACTATAATTTAGCTCCTAGAAAACAAAAAAGTGTAAAGAATTCTCATCTTCTCTTTGTCTATTTAAAACTCTATAGCTCATCAGATGAGGAACTAAAGGCACAACTGCAAGTTATCAAAACTTTTTCAGATAATATAAGAATGTGATTAGGTTTTGTTAAATGTGCAAACGCAGCCTTTAAAGCAGGAAAACTGCAACACCAAGAAAATTTGGGACAATAATGTGATAAAAAAGAACTTGAGCAAGAAG
The DNA here is from genome assembly GCF_019279795.1 of Protopterus annectens. Lineage (NCBI taxonomy): Eukaryota > Metazoa > Chordata > Ceratodontiformes > Protopteridae > Protopterus > Protopterus annectens. Next base: position 564,213,371 of record NC_056748.1, read on the forward strand.
GAGTGTATAAATAATTGGGAAATGATGAAGGATCAACAGTAAAACATGAAGAAATGCAAACAAAATGTTTTAAGGAATACTTTAGAAGACTTAATTTAATCCTGTAAAGAGCATTGACATCTAGGAACAAAATTCAAGCTATTAACCAATTTGCTCTTCCTGTCCTAACTTACAGTTTTGAAGTGACTGACTGGCCCCAAAATGTGTTGGATAGATTAGACAGGAAAACAAGGATGCTTCATGCTCAACAAATGATTTATAAAAATCAGTGCATACCAAGATTATATATTCCCCATTCTGAAGGAGGGATGGGCCTCCTTGAAATTACATGTATAGATCTGCAATCGTGGGACTGCACACATCTGCTGACCTCATAAGACCCAAATGTAGAGAAAATTTTGAAACATGAGGAGAATGAATCTAAGATGACTTCTCTGTTTAGTCTAGCAGAAGGATATCAGCATCATGCAGGAATGGAAATCAAACCAGAAACAGATAAAAATCAGGCAGCAACTGAATGTGCCAAAAAAAAAAAAAAAAAAAAAAGAGAACGAATATAAGGTGACGGACCAGATGAGAAGGCAAGAAATGTGGAAAATGCATAAATACAATTGCAAGTTCTGGAAGAACCTCATGTTAATCAGGACTGAAAGCAGGAATGGTTAAGGAAAGGTAATTTCAAACCAAGAGATGAAAGGTTAATATTGGCGTCCCAAGATAGTGGGCTACATACACGCTGGTTTACAAAGTCCATTGAGCATGTGGGAGAAACAGACAAATGTAGATTTTGTAAATTAGAACTGGAAACAGTTGCACACCTCGTTGCTGGTTGTGACATACTAATGGAAGAAGGATTGTTTACTGAAAGGCATAATAATGTGGCAAGACTGTTGCACTGGGGATTGTGCAAATATTATGGTATTGTAGTGGCTGAAAAACAGTGGAAACATGAGCCACAAAGCATCCCAGAAAATGATGAAGTCTATATCACATGGGATCACCCATTACCAGCAGTTCAATAGATAGTTGATAGAAAAACGATATAGTGGTCCATGAAAAGAAGAAAAAAGGAGCACTGATCATTAAAATTGCCACACCCAGTGACTACAGTGCCTTGTGTACAGAGAGACACAAAGTCATAAAATATCAGGATTTGTAGGCAGAAACAAGAGCAATGTAGAAGAAAGATACCCAGACAGTTCCAATAGTAGTAGGAGCAACGGATCTTATAAAAAAGAATCTACAATCATATTTAGATATTTTACCAATATATGCAACCCAGTATGAACTGCAGGAGGTGTCATTACTGGACACATTGCGGGTGATGTAAAGAGCACTTTCGGCTGACAAAGATTGAAACAATACTCATTTGATGAACTTTAATCGTACTTGGACTTAGGAATGGGGTCCATTCCCTTCATGGTATTAGAAACCCAAAAAACTTGGAGAAATTAAAAAAAATAAATAAAAAATAAGGGACAACACACCTATTTAAAAACAGCAGCGCTGATATAATAATGCTCACAGCCTTTCCTTATACCAGCCCAACACATTTATTTCCAACCTGAAAGCAGTCAACTAGAAGGTACTACAAACTTTATACCTAGATAAAGATGTTGCCCTGTTTAACTCTACATTCATGAATAAACTAAATAGACACCCCCCCCCCTTTAAAAACTTAAAGAATTACCACCAACCATGCTTCCTGGCTGTCTAAAAATATTAAACAATTAATGAAAAAAATGTGATAATGCATGGAAAGCATGGATGAAATGCAGTATTATATCCAGCCTTCAATTACACTATCAACTAAGAAATGATACCAAAAACAAGATCAGAACTGAAAAAGAAAATTACCATACTAGACTACAAACTGAGAATCAAAGTAACCCTAAAGCCTTCTGGTAAGCCATGAGGCATTTTCTAAATACAGATCAATCATTACAGCCCACTCCATGTTTAACTAACCAAACAGTTAGTATTGCTAACCAATTCAGCACTCATTTTATACAGTTACCTGTCTTATTAACACCTGTCTTAACACCCCACCTATCCTTATCACCACTCCCCCTATAAAACCACAAAGTAGCCAAAAGATCTTTACCTTCAAACCAGTGCTTACTGCTGCTATCAAGAAGCTACTCCTTAGTCACAAACCTACCACCCTGACCTCAAATAAAAATGCCAGCTGAATAGATGAAACTAGCAGCAGAAGCCTTATCCTACAAAGTGTCAATTCGAATAAGCAGGTCAATTACATTAAGGATATGTTCTCGCACTTTGGAAAAAAATCATATATTTTACATCTGCACAAAGGAGAAAAATCCAATGACATTTCTAACTATAAGCTATAGCCATCTTATCCCCAGTGTCAAATATACTAGAAAAGTGCATTCATAGACAAGTCCTCAACTTTATTACAGACAACCTTCTCACCCCAACCCAGCATGGCTTCCGACCCTCATCACAGCACTACAACTGCACTTTTAAACTTTATCACTTCAGTAAACCATAGTAAGAATAATGGTGACTATGTCTCAACAAAGGCAACATTCCTAGATCTCTCCATGGCATTGGACACCATATCTCAGCAGAAACTTTTACTTAAACCATCGGCATTAGGCCTAGTTTCATCCTTATTATCCTTGTTTCATAGATACCTCTCAAACAGAATGCAGGCGATCAAATGTGAAAAGGCTCAATATTAGGTCCTCTGCTGTTCAACATCCACCAATGATCTGCACACTGCATCTAAACATGCAATCTTCATACAATATGCAGATGACTCAACACGAATCAGTTCTGCAAATAATCTACAAAACCTACATCATCTAACACAGGAATTCCTTAACTTCATTGAGGCATGGCTAACAGTCTTCACAATTGCTATTAAATCCCCCCCAAAAAAAATAACAAAAATGATCCTATTCACCCCAATGCAACTAACTCCCCATAAATGGCAATTAACTATTACCACCTCCAATAAAACCGAAATAGAACTAGCAACCAACAAGAAACTATTAGAAGTAATCACTGATGACAGTCCAAAATTTGACCACCACATAAAAAAGACAATAGAGAGAGCTCATCAAAAGCAAGGGACACTACAAGATCAAACCATACTTAACAGACACAGCCAGAACAACCAAAGCATCTTCTTTCCTTCTCCCTACCCTTCTTTATGCTACTCCAAACTCATCAACCTACATTACACCTCAGTCTCCTCACCAGATGAGGGTTACAACAAAATTGTCAAATTCATCTCAAACCACAGTAACTAAACTCACCAATGTATTCCTCTAAAACTTCTGTGGCTTGAGCTACAATACTCCCTAAATCACTTGCAATTAGAGACTACCTATACCTAAGCAACATCCTCCAGCAATATAACCCCACATCACTACTCTCTAACAACAAGCTGTTACTGACTGCAAACAAGTCCAAGAACTCTGCTGGAGACGCAATGTACTCCTTGTATACAGCAAAAATTTGGAACTCTATACCCCAAGCTCTTAGACAAACTGAAAACCCTAAATTGTTTAAAAAAATCAGCTAAAGCAATATCAATCTGATACATGGCTTTGCTCATGCTCCACTCCTGGCTAAGTCCTTATCCTTGACTCCACCTATAGCTTCCTACAACTCAAGACTTATTTTTAATAAAACTTATGCCCTTTTCTCTATTACCTTTCCTCATCAGCTTCTACTGAACTCTCCTCATCTCTGACACATCTCCTAATATGTTTTGGAAAACATACTGCATATTGCATATCTAAATGTCAATCTTTTAAATAGATTTTTAGCTACTATGTTTACTTTAAAGTCCTTGTATCTTAATATGTTTCTGTAGCCTACTGTCTGAAATACTTACATGTTACCTGTCTAACTTGTAACTACTGTGGAGCTTTTGTCCCCGGCCTCTGCAAAAAAGGGGATATCAGTTTGTCCAACCAGACTATCCCAGTAACAAATGCAATAAATAAAATAAATGTATGCACAAGGAGAATCGCACATTCCATGCACATATTTTCGGCATCCTATTCGGATTTGAAAAATGAGGAAACGAGATATAACAGAGTACAGAAGGAAAAACAAGATTAGTCAGGTTAAGGGTGGATTAAAAAAAGCAGTCAGGAAATCAGTGGAAAAGGCATGAAGGGAGTGAAGTAAGGGGCAAAAACAAAGGGAAAATAATTTCAGAACACAGTTTTAAACCACAGTAGACGGGTATTTTCCCATGTTTAGCCTTAACAAGAAAGAGTGGTAAAAAGTGCAGAAAAATGCTCACTAGCATTATCTCAGAACAGAGCAACCCCTTAGTAATAGTTTGTTTTTAGTATCAAGAAGTTTGTGAATTGCAAATATCACAATCACTACCCAAATGCCCCACACTGAATCAAACAATGCAACACATCAGAAGGATCCTGTAAGGTATTTTGTGGCCAAATTGTTTGCATTTTTAACCTCTGGCTTTAGTTCTTTATCTATAGCTAGGCTTGCATACAATAGCTAAATCTAACAATCACAACCACCACTACAATAACTGGTATAATATGAGTTTTACATACAGAAGGAAAGAGATTTTTTTCTAAATTATAAAAGGGACAGAGAGGGAAAAGAAGGGGAAAATTAAGGAGCAAGAAATAACCAGAGATAACTTAGCAGATAGCTACAAAACAATTGCTGAGGAGAAGCAGAGAGCTATACTTTTCCTGACAAGAAATTTATGTAAGAGAGGTAACTTAACTGAATAAAATACAAGAAAAAAAACAGTCCTGAACACTCAAGTTCATTTTGGAGATGTCAAAGCTGCAATGATATCAAGAGTATCTGCTTGGAACAGGGGAAGAGCTAGAGCTTGTGAAGAGACTTCACTGCTTAAAAAGAAGGCACCAAAAGTGAACAGTCCAGCTTTTCCACTCTCCAGACAGGACTAAATTAAATCTACAGCTGAGATTCCTGCCTGAGAATTTTTGAAACACATCCACCAAAGAGGCAAAACAATCCCTTATTTAAATATCCTTTAACTGCACTGGAAAGAAGACCATGAAAACACCGGTTAATAGAAAAGTACAGTTTTGTACCTACCATAAATGTAGATGTCCGATAGATATGCAACTGCAGTCATAACATATGGGTTGTCCTGCCTCAGGCAGCCCTCGGTCGGCCGGATTCCAAAGTCTGGGTCCGACGTCGGCTGATGTCGCATTTCTCTCCGACGTCAGAGCGGCTGGAGTACATAAGCATCAGCCGACGCCATTTTCTTCAGTGTTTCTTGCCCCAGATGCCAGGTGCCCTCCAAGGAAGGCTGTAATCAAATTGGAAGACAAAAACAGGATTCCAGACAAATAAGTAAGCAATAAACAGATACACCATAACAGATATCCCCAGCTAAGAGAAACAGTGATAGGAGTGGACCCAAGGCATAGAGGGGTATGGAGGGAGGGAAAATCCGACTGCAGTTGCATATCTATCGAACATCTACATTTATGGTAGGTACAAAACTGTACTATGTCCTTCAAGAATGCAACTGCAGTCATAACATATGGGTTGAATACCATAGCTTAGCTGGGGGAGGAGGAATGCTCTAGGAAAGAGATGGTGTGGCAATCAAACCCTGCAGGACTGCCGAAGCAAAGCCTGCTCTGGATCTGGAATATAAAGGGAGATTGTAGTGTTTGGAGAATGTATGCACGGAGCTCCATGTAGCAGCTTCTAGAATGTCTTTTGTAAGCACCCCTCTTAAGAATGCTGTAGAGGTGGCTGTAGCTCTGGTGGAGTGTGGTCTGACATTGGCTGGAACATTCTTCCCATGGAAGGAATAACAAAATCTGATGCAATGTCCAATCCATTTTGAAATAGTCTGTTTGGAAATTGCTTTTCCTTGTACTCCAGGGGCATAAGCTACAAAAAGCTGATCAAACTTCCTACTGGTCTTGGTTCTGTCCAGGTAGTAGCGAAGTTGTCTGTGAATGTCCAAGGTATGCAACAGTCTTTCCCCTTTGCTCTCAGGATTGGGGAAGAAAGTAGGCAGGTGAATAGCTTGATTTAAAGAAACCCTAGATACCACCTTTGGCATAAAAGTAGGGTTGGGTTCTTAAGGAGACCCTGTCTCTGTGAAAGATTATGAACGGTGGTGTTGCCATTAGGGCCTGTAGTTCCGAAACCCTTCTTGCTGAGGTAATTGCCAACAGGAAAGCTGTCTTCCATGATAAAAATTGTAAGTCCACTGAAGCTGCTGGCTCAAAGGGAGGTAGAGTCAGTTTTTCTAGGACAAAGTTGAGGTCCCAAGCTGGCACTGGAGCCTTTCTTGGTGGCTTAATGTTCTTGATTCCCCTGAGGAATTGCCTTAACAAAGGATGTGAAAACAGGCGGATCAGTGTTACATCTGGCTGAGATAGCTGAAGCATGTATCTTTATGGAAGAATATGAGAGTCCATTCTGTAGCATATCTGCCAAATATTCCAGGATGAGTGGGATATTCAATAATGATGCATCATGTCCCTTGCTGGTATTCCAAATGCTGAATCTCTTCCATTTTGCTAAGTAAACCTTTCTGGTGGATGGTCTTCGAGCTTCTGTTAATATCCGCTGAACTTCCTTGGAGAGAGATAGATTGAGGTTATTCATGGGATCTCCCAGGCTGTTAGCTGCAGTGTCTGAAGGTTTGGATGCACTGTTTTGAAGTTGTGTTGAGTCAAAAGTAGGGGCCATTGGGGAAGGGCCCACTTTTTGTTGTGACATATGCTCCGTAGTAGTGGGTACCAGTGTTGTCTTGGCCAGTCTGGAGCTATTAGGATCCCCTTGGGCCTCTCTGCTTTGATCTTTAGTAATACTGTGGTCATCAGTGGCAGAGGTGGGAATGCATAGATTTTTAGAAAGTTCCAGTTGAATGAAAGAGCATCTATTTTCCAAGCTTGTGGATGGTATGTCCTTGAACAGAATTTTTGTAGATGATGGTTGAGGTGAGAGGCAAATAGGTCTACTTCTGGCCTGCCCCATGTCGAGGTGAGTTGTGTGAAGATTTTCGGATGTAACCTCCACTCGTGTGGATCTATGAAATTCCTGCTTAGGCTGTCTGCCAGCACATTGTCTTTGCCTGGAACAAACTGGGATTGCAACTGTATGTTTAGGCTCAGTGATTTTTCCCAAATATTCATTGTCAGTCTGCAAAGGGGGTAGGAATGGGTGCCCCCTTGCTTGTTTATGTACCACATCACAGTGGTGTTGTCTGTCCGTATCAGTAGATGGCCTTGCTGAAGTTGTTGTTGAAAGGCCTCGATGGCATGCATTACTGCCAGCATTTCCTTTTGGTTTATATGCAGATGTGTTTCTTTGGAGACCATTGTCCTTGTATACATCTGCCCTCCATGTGCGCCCCCCCATCCAAGGTCTGAGGCGTCTGTGGTCATGGTCTGTGTTATCGGAGGTTTTTTGAATGACATACCTGTGTTTGCCTGGCTTACCGAGGCCCACCATAGGAATTCCTTTTGTAGGCATGGAATGAGCGGTATGGTTGTCTCTAGGTTGTTGCTGTGCTGAGACCATAGGCTTTTTAGGTACCATTGAATCTTTCTCATGTGTAGTCTTGCTAATGGAACCAGGAGAATGCAGGATGCCATGTAACCCAGGGCCTGTAGGAATCCCCTTGCAGTCATCTGGGTGAGTTTTGCCAAACCTTTGAAATAATGAGTTAACTTCTCTTGCTTGTCTTCTGTCAGGTAAGCCATTTGAGAGGTTGTGTCCAGATTGGCTCCTAAGAAGGTTATTTGCTGGGATGGCTGAAGTCTTGACTTTTGGAAGTTGACTGTGTATCCCAGAGCCTGTAGCAATTGTATGACATAGTTCAAGTTATTTGTCAAAATCAATTTGTCGTCCGCTTGTATGAGGCAGTCGTCCAGGTATGGGTAAATTTGGATCCCCTGGAGCCTGCAATGAGCAATTACTAAAGCCAGGCATTTTGTAAATACTCTGGGCGCAGTAGATAAGCCAAATGGCAATGCTGAGAATTGATAATGCTCTGGCCCTGCAAGAAATCTGAGGTATCTTCTGCAGCTGTGTCTGATAGGGACATGCAAGTAGGCCTGCTTGAGGTCCAGAGTAATCAGCCAAGACCCCTTGCCCAGCATGGGAAGGAGTTGCTGTAGAGTCAGCATTTTGAACTTTGGTACTATGAGAAAAGTGTTTAATGCGGACAAATCCAGTATTGGTCTCCATTGAGTTTCTTTTCTTGGAACAAGGAACAGTCTTGAGTAAAACCCCTGGCCTTGTTCTTGTTGTGGAACTCTTTCTATTGTTTTGATCTGAGCAAGCACAGAAATTTGCTTGATAGCCTCTGCCCTCTGGTTTTGTGGTAGGTTTGGCATGCCTTGTTTTCTTGGTAAGGTATGAAAGTGGAACCTGTAACCTTGGTCTATAATGTCCAAAATCCATTTGTCCTTTGTCAATCTGTGCCAATTGTCTGAAAACAGAGATAATTTTCCGCCCAAGGGAGCTTCTATTTGCTCCTTGGTCAGCGGAAGTAGAGGAAAGTCATTGAGATTGTCCCTGTGGGGCAGGGCAGACCCCTGTGTCACTTCTTTGGTTTGCTGGTTGCCATTGTCGTCCCCTGTAAGAACCTCTGTATTGTCCTCTTCCTCGGCCACGCCTATTTTTACCCCTTTGAAATCTTTCAGGATTAGGAAAGGACCAGATTTTAGAAGGCCAATTCCTGCTGAATCTGGGTGGCTGAACCTGGAGGAAATCTTTGACCGTCTGAACTGATTTTGCTTTTTCCTCGATGGACTTTAACACATCTTTAGCATTAGTACCAAAAAGCTTGTTCTTTTCCAAAGGTGCATCAAGAAGTTTTGCCTTAACATGATCTGGTAGAGGTTGTCCTTTTAACCATGCATGTCTATGAATGACCGCCCCTGTCATAGCTGCCCTACATGAAGCTTCCAATGCATCATATCCACACTGCAGAAAGTGATTGCTGACTTGCTGAGAATTATGTACAGCTTCCTGCAAAGACTTCCTGTCTAAAGGTTCAGGAGAGGCCAATGTATTCTGTAAATCATCTAACAGGTAATCCTGATATTGAAACATATGAAAGAGGCAATTCAGAGCTCTCATAGATAAAGTAGTGGAGGTGTAGACCTTTTTCCCCCATCTCTCTAATGACCTAGCTTCCCTGTTGGAAGGCAAGGGATTTTTGGAGGTGGATGCTGAAACCCCTTTAGGTCCCTGAGAAATGGTTTCTAAATCAACAGCATGGGCCCTAAAGAAATGAGAATGTGTTTCTGGGACCCTATAATATCTGTCTGGCTTGGCTGGGGCAGGAGGAAGAGTATCCGGGGTAACACTGGAGTCAGAGTATAGGTCATCCAAAACATCAAGCACAGGAGGTATAGCCAGGGGCCTGTGTTGGGGCTTTTTAAGGAAGGTTCGAAGGCGCTTTCTGGAATCGGAATATTCCTGGCCTTTCACTTAAAATGTTCCCTCATGGTATGCAGAACTTCCCCAAAAGAAATATCCTCAGGAGGGGAGGCCGAGGGGATGGAATCCTCTGCATCCGAGTCCTCATAGGTCTGGAAGGGCTCTTCCTGGCCATCGGAGTGAACAGAGTCCTCAGAATCTTCACCTGAAGGGATAGGGTCAGAGGGTTCAACCCGGGGCCTCTTATCAGGAGGAGGCTGGGATCCTCTTTTCAGGATGGGCCTGTGAACCTCTAATCATGGAAATTAAGTCTGAGGCCATAGTCATGATTTGTGTTTCAGGAGTAGGCTGAGGTAAGGCCTTAACAGTAAGGTGCTTGGTCTTGCTGGCTGCCTTAGCATGTGTGCAGGCCTTAATAGACATGGCCATAGGAGGCCTAGCAGCTCCACGTGCAGGAGTGACCTTATCTACAGCAATGGTCTCAGGCATTTCCTCGGTTTCAGTATCCGGAGGAAAATCTATAACTGGCGCCGGTGTGGCCTCCGGTATCGGAGGTGTCGGTAAAGCGGTGTCTTTGGTTCGGAGCGGTGAAATAACAGTCTCAGGGGGAACCGGAGCACTCGCAGTAGGTTTTGGCGTGGAGTCGGTGGAAGACGCGGGCCGAGGATGTCGGTCCCGGTCTTTTCGTTTCTTAGGAGTCTGCGATGTCGGAAGTTCCGACGGCATTGTATAAGCAAATTTATCGCCGAAAAAGTCTTCAGCGAACTCCGCCCGGCGCCTAAGAGTGCGCTTATTGAAGCGAGCACAGGCGACACAGGCCGAGACGTCGTGGTCTGGGCCAAGGCAAGGAAGACAGTAAGAGTGGAAATCCTTATGAGGTATTTGTTTACCACAAGACAGACAATTGTTAACTTTTTCAGTAATTTCTGACATCGGCTGAGGCAAAAAGGTCCCCAACGGGGTACTTAGCTTTTTTGATGACTTCGGATTCGAAGAATACAGGAGCTGACCGACCGGCACTTGCGAACTGCTTCTGCTTCGGGCACCGTGCGGCAAGAAAGACTGAAGAAAATGGCGTCGGCTGATGCTTATGTACTCCA
>NC_056748.1:564228887-564293887 GCF_019279795.1 Protopterus annectens
AACTTTGGCAGCTGGTGGTTTAGTGGAGAAGCGAACAGATCTATGTCTGGAGTTCCCCAGGACACTGTCAATTTTTGAAATACATGAAGATCCAGTTTCCACTCGTGGGGATCCATGATTTGTCTGCTTAACACATCTGCTAAGGAGTTCTGTGCTCGGCAGAAACGTTGCCTGAAGACTTAGTTGTAAACTGAGAGCAGTCTCCCACAAAATCATTGCTTGCCTGCATAGAGGATAAGAATGTGTTCCCCTTGCTTGTTGATGTACCACATGACAGTTGTGTTGTCTGTTAGAATCAACACCTGCCCTGGAAGAAGTAAATCCTTGAAAGCTATTAATGCAAACTGGACTGCTAACATCTCCTTCAAGTTGATATGTAGATGCTGTAGTCTGACAGGCCACTTGTCTTGTATCCACTTTCCGTTTAGATGAGCTCCCCAAGCTTTGTCTGAGGCATCTGTCATTAAAATTTGACTCGCCTCTGGCGGGTCACAGAGAGTCCCTTGTTTAGGTGACATTCCTGAGCCCACCACAAAAATTCCTTTTGAATGCAAGGTATTATTTGAATGACAGTGTCCAGATGCTGGCAGTGCTGTGTCCATACATTTTTGAGATACCATTGCAACTTCCTCATATGCAGTTTGGCATTGGGAAGCACCAGAATACAAGATGCCATGAACCCTAAGGCTTGAAGGACTGTTCTTGCAGTCAGCCCGGACTGAAGAGATAGATGATGGAAGTAAAGGGAAAGATTCTTTTGTTTGTCCGGGGTTAGAAAGGCCATCTGGGATGCTGTATTCAGTCTTACACCCAGAAAGCACATGTCTTGAGAGGGTACTAGACTGGACTTTATTTCGTTCACAGAATACCCCAGGCATCTTAGCACTATCATCACATATTCCAAATGACGAAGAAGCTCGTCCCTTCCTTGAGCCAGAATCAGGCAATCGTCCAAATAAGGATAGATTTGCATTCCTTTTAGCCTGAAGAAAGCTATCACTGGAGCCAGAACTTTCGTAAATACTCTGGGCGCAGTAGATAAGCCAAAGGGCAATGCAGAGAACTGATAGTGAGAAGTCCCAGTCCGAAAACGCAGATATTTCCTGCAACTTAGTCTGATAGGAACATGAAGGTAAGCCTCCTTGAGATCCAAAGTTACCATCCAGTGATCCTTGCCCAGTAGAGGTAAAAGCTGTTGTAACGTCAACATTTTGAACTTGGGAATGTCCAGATAAGTGTTGAGGATAGATAAATCCAAAATTGGTCTCCACGTGTTCCCCTTTTTGGCACAAGGAACAGGCGAGAATAAAATCCTAGGCCCCTTTCTGGCACAGGAACCGGCTGTATGGCCCCTATTTGGAGTAACAGAGAAATTTGCTTGTGAGCCTCTATTCTTTGTTGAGGAGGAATGTCTGGCATGCCTTTGAAAGGAGGCAAGGTATGGAAATAAAACCTGTAACCGTGATGTATGATATCCAGTACCCATCTGTCTTGGGTAATCAAACTCCAATTTTCTTTGAAAAGTGCCAACCTTCCTCCCAAAGGTGCTGCCAGGCGAGAAGGTTCTGGCAGCTGAAAAGGTAGGTCATTGGGTCTGTTTACGAAAGGACTGACCTCTGCCCTCACCCGAAGACTGTGCAGGAGAACTCCCTGTTCTAGGCCTGAAAGAGCCCTGACCTCTGCCCCTGCCACGTCTAGATCTACCCCTAGACTGGGAATCATAAGAAGGATCGTCCACCCTTTAGAAGGCCAATTTCTACTAAACTTTGGAGGCTGAACCTGCAAAAAGTCTTTAACAGTCTGCATAGACTTAGCCTTGTCTTCCATTTTCTTTAAAACTGCCTCAACAGGAGAACCAAACAAGACATCAGATTGCAAAGGGCATCCAAAATCCTAGTTTTAACATGGTCAGATAAATTTTGATCCCTCAGCCAGGCATGCCTGCGAAGAACTGACCCAGTGGCAGCCACCCTAGACGAGGCCTGTACAGCATCAAAACCACATTGCAAAGAATGCTTACCCACCTGTTCAGAAACATGCACTAAATCTTGTAACTCTTTACAATCAATACCTTCCGCCAGAGCATCAACCTTAGATTTCAACTGTGAAAGGAGATAATTTTGATATTTCAACATGTGAAACTGGCAATTCAAAGCTCTCATGGCTAGAGTAGAAGAAGTATAAACTTTCTTTCCCCATCTATCCAAGGCCCTGGCCTCTTTATCTGCAGGAACCGGATTCTTGACAACAGAAGCCTTAACACCCTTAGGCCCCTGGCTAACAGTTTCTGGGTCTGCCCTAGGACTCTTAAAAAGATACTTTTGAGCTTCAGGCACCCTGTAATACCTATCTGGTTTAACAGGAGCAGGAGGCAAAGAATCAGGATTAAGAGAAGCCTCTGCAAACACATCTTCCACCACATTCAGAACAGGAGGTATAGCTAAAGGCCTATGCTGGGGTAAAACAAAATTCCCTAAGCCTTTTCCTGGAATCAGAGAAATCCTGACCTTCCCATTTAAAATGCTCTCTCATGGAGTGAAGGGTCTCTGAAAAAGAAAAAGCCTCAGGAGGAGAAGCAGAAGGAGTAGAATCATCCACATCAGAATCAGAATATTGAGAATACTCCTGCAAGTCTTCAGCCGAAGACTCAGACACATCCGAAGCCTGCTCATAATCCCCCAACACAGGTTCCATCCTAGGCCTCTTATCAGGAGGGGGCATAGAGCCTCTAATTAAGGTAATTAAATCTTCTGCCATTTTAAGCATGTGCTTCTTGGGCACAGAACCTGAAGAACTAGGAGTGACACCCACAGAAGCAAAACTAGACCTGCCTCTAGGGGAAGCCTTGGAAGCAGAAATAGAGGGCCTAGACACCTTAGGAAGGGAGGGAGTACAGTTACCTGAGAAGCCCCTACAGCCTGACCTGCCTCCTGGGAGGCCACATCCTGTAAAAGCACAGTTTCTCCCTGGGACTCCAGAGAGGCCTCCGTCGGAACCACCGGTTCCACTGGCGCTCTAAAGAACCGGCGTCCGGTTGGACGACTCCTCTAACCTAGGTTTAACTGCCTTGTCCTTGCGCTTCTTTGAGGAAGCGGCGGAGCATCCGGCGGCATATTGTAATTGCACCGCTTCCCAAAGACCAACCTGGCACAATCCAACCTTCGCTTTATAGTGCGTTTATTGAACCTAGCACAAAAGCGACACACAACAACGTCGTGCTCAGGTCCCAAACAAGGTATACACAAATTATGGTAATCCCTATGCGGTATCTGTTTCCCACAAGAAATACAGTTATTCACTTTTTCTGACATCCGGTAAACCACTGAGGCAAGAAAAACAAAATATTCTAACGGGTACTTAACCAACTCTGACTTGGTCTGAAACTCCGAATTCGAAAAATTTCAGAACGCCGAACGGCACTTGCAACACTGCTTCTGCATCGGACCATGCGGCAAAAAAGACTGAGGATATGACGTCGGTCATGCGCATTTGTACCCTGACGTTCTGATGTCAGTCAAATGCGCCTTGACCGACGTCAGCCTTATACTCTGATATTCGGGCCGACCGAGGGACAGCGGACTACCCAAGTGTTAGGACTGCAGCAATGTGAGATGAAGAACATCTGCTTCTTCACAAGGTGTCAAAGAAAGTACTGAAGACTTTCCACTCAGCATGCTAACTTTCCCTCCTCAGGATTCACCAATCAGCAGTCAGAGAAGATATGTGGGAGGGAGCCCAAGCTTTTGGAAGCAGTCCGGTTGTTGTGCATTGAACAAGACACAAGCAATGCAGCCTAAAAGCTACTGCTGCAGTGGAAATAATGGACAGGTATACTGTCCAAAGTCAGCAAGTCTAGGACTTTGTTGTTCAGGGAATGTAACACCATGACACCCTGGAGCATCTAGTATGCTTTAAATATGGCCATACCTTTTCATAGGTTCATAGGTTTATACTAGGCAATCTGCCCTAAGGCATTTATAAGCCTAGCCCAAGGTTTTGTGGCTTACGCCACCCCTTATATGAAAAAATACTGTGCCCATTAGTTTGTTGTGCCTCTGTCCAGCAGTGACACAGAGATGATTCCTGGGGTAAACCTATGATCTCCCATCCACAGGTCAAGATTTCTCTTGAACAGAGCCAGTGAGGTGCTCTGCCTCACATGGACCGGGATTTTATTCCACAGCATAGGGAGTCTCTGAGTGATAAATCTATCCCTCCAGCACGTCCTATTTATATCCGTGCTAAGGTTTGAGTCGCTTGCTCTAGTGGTTTTGGTGGATTTGGATTTTTTGAGGTGGAGCATGTCCATTAATTCCGGGTTGGACATGGCCTTGTATGTCAGGCACATGTCACCTCTGAGCAGACGTATGCGACTGAATAGAGCTGGAGTTTCTTCAATCTGGCAGCATATGACAGATTTTGGAGTCCCTTTATCCTTTTGGTGAGGAACTTTTGGGGTCTCGCCAATTGCTGCAGATGACGGGTGAGATACATCCCGAATGGGGCATTGTACTCTATCATTGGTCTGATAAGTGAAGAGTACAGGGGAACAATGACCTCACTAGATCTGGATGTGAATCCCTTCATGATCAGGTGGGTAATGTAGAAGGTCTTTCTAACCACTTTAGCAACGTGAGCATCAAAAGAAAGGCCACTGCCAACCTGGGTCCCCAGGTCCCCGATAACCTCTTCTGTGCTTAGTGGATTGCCGCCTATATGGTAGCTTGGGGTTACCTTGTTTTTCCCGAAGGGTATGACTATACATTTTTTGGCATTTAACGTCAGGCCATGGCTCTGGCACCAGCTATCTGTTTCCGTGAGTCCCTTCTGAAGGATATCCGTGTCTGATGCACTTTCCACTATGGCGCCCAGTTTGCAGTCGTCTGCTTTGTCAGCCAAAGTCCTCCCATGTTGGCCTGTACTTCTGAGAAGTAGATGCCGAACAATAGGGGGCCAAAGACCGACCCCTGTAGGACACCACTTGTGACCGACTTGGAGTCTGACATAGCGCCAGCAACTCTAACCCTGTGGGTTCTGTCCTTAAGCCAGTTTGCAACCCATCTTGTGATATATGGGTTTACATTTAAGCTGGTAAGTTTTTCTACAATACCCGAGTGGGGTATTGTGTCAAAAGCCTTTGCAGGGTCATGGTAGGCTGTATGGACTGCCTTTCCCTCATCAATGGCCTTGGTGACTGTTTCGAAGAAGTTGACCAAGTTCAAAAGGCATGATCTGCCCTTGAAGCCAAACTGGGTCGGGTCCAATGTCTGCAAGTCCCCTATATCTTTGTTTATGAGCTCCATTATGATCTTCTCCATAGCTTTGCAGACTAGACTTGTTAAGCTTATAGGGCGGTAATTACCAGGGTCCGTAGAGGCACCGCCTTTGTGGAGTGGGACCACAGTTGCCGTACGCCACTCCTCGGGCACGTATCCTGTGGTAAGGCTGAGATTAAACAGCTGCCTTATGTGCGGGTTTAATTCCTCATTTAGCTCGTGTAGCACACAGCCGGGGACACCATCCGGTCCCATTGATGCTGTGTTTTTAGCTTTAGAGAGAGCAGCTTTCACCTGCGCATTTGAGATGTCTGGGAGGCTACACTCCGCTGGGATAGTTCTCTCTCCTTTAGAGGGGGAGAGGGGGTGAAGTTTGCACTGAACCTGTCTGCCAGTATGTTGGCAATGTCTATGGGTTCGGTGATGTTTGTATCATTTTGGACTAATTCTGAGCATTACTGGGAGTTTCCACCCAGGTTCCTAACATAGCTGAAAAAGGCCTTATGATTGTCCTTTGAATCCATGGCAATTTTTCTCTCAAAATTGGCCTTAGTTGATTTTATGAGTGCTCGTATTTTTTTTACTAATAATGATCAGGGGTGACTTCCCTTTTATGGATTTTGTTCTATCATGTAATAGCTTTCTCCTCTTATTGTAAAGTTTGTTAATGGCTGGGGTCCACCAGACTGGACATTTGCCCTTTGTGGAAAGAGTCTTGGTTTTATTTGGGATTGCCTGATCCATGCAGTCCTGGAGGTGTTCATAGAAAGGCATTTGTAAGGGCTTCCGCAGCTTGGGTTGTGGTTTCCACTGGCTCAGCGGCCTTGAAGGATACTACACCAGTCTTGAGTAGTGTGAAGTTTGCTTTAGAGAAGTTCTTCACTATGGTCTTTTTTGTTTGGGGTGGGGGCGGGATGTGGATTTCCAGTGAGATTAGTTTATGATCAGATCTCACCAATGAGGGATATACTTCCGGTGTGGAGCATTTTGTCCCCATGTTTGTGATAATGAGATCTAGTATATTTTCTCCTCTCGTGGGAAAAGTGACTAGCTGTTCCATGGCATTTGAATTTATGAACTCCAGGAACCGTTGGGCTAGAAAGTTAGGGCTTGAGTAATGTTCCCAGTCTATATTCGGGTAGTTGAAGTCACCCAATATGATGGTGTTTGGAGATACATTTATACCCTCCAGTGTCTTCAGGAAGGCTGTGTGGGGTTCCTGAGTTTGAGGGTGGCCTGTAGCATGCTACAATTTGTAGAGCAGTTTTGCCTATGGTTAGTTGCACCTGGATGGCTTCGAGCTTCGTGCGTTGCCACCAACCTGGAGGTGTGGGTATCCTTTATGAATATCGATACACCCCTCCTTTTGTGGTGTGGTCCGGTTTTGGGGCGGAATGCATGATATGAGGTAAAACCTAATAGTGCCCGGGTGCTCTCAGGAGCCTTGAACCAGGTTTCAGTTACAGCACAGACATCGATGTTCTCCATACTGAGAAGGGCCTCGAGTGCGTGCATTTTGAGATTTAGACTTCTGGCATTGAGCAGCATTACCCTCAGTTTCTTCCCATTTTTGTTTTCTAGGGTGGTAGGTTTAGAATTTGAGCCTTGCCTAAAAAAGGCACTATGGGGGTGGCAAGAGCTTTAGCCAATATCCGGAATCCCAGGGGTGACAGGTGCAAGCCGTCCCTTGCGAAGCAGCGTGGCTTGTCAAGCATGTCATCCCAAGCAGACAGACACTGGATCCCCTTTGAATTACACCAGACATTAAGCCAATTGTTAAAGCTGATCATCTTGTCTCTATATTGTGGCATCATTCTTGGTAAAGGAAGGATACTGCTCAGGGTCAGGGTCATACCTGCCTGGGCTACATAATCAGAGAGCTCCTCTAGGTCTCTTTTCATGTAGTCCAGGGAGGTACGTCTCAGGTCGTTCACACCAGCATGGACAATGACTGTGTCATATTTGTACTTGCCGTGGAGTGACCCGAGTGCTTGTGTTATGTGGCGGATTCTAGCGCCCGATAGGCAGCTTACTGTGACCCTCTCCTTGTTCAGCCTGGTGAGTGGGACGTCAGTGTGTCTGACTATGGAGTCACCTATGACAAGTATGTTTGGTGTTGTATTTGGCCTTAAGGGCTGTGACTGCTTTGCACACTGATTTTGTGGTTTATGTGTTGCTTGTGGGGTGTCTTGAGGTAGGAAAAAAAAAAAAACTTTTAGGAACAAGTGCTGCGCTTTTTAGTCAAGGGATATACTGTTTAGGTTACTAGTAGAGCAGTTCTAAGGGAAAAAATGAAGAACAGACTTTATGGAGCCAGAAAAAGTTTAACCTTGTTAAATCGGCGCTGCCCGATGCTGCTCTAGTGGCAACTCCACGCTAAAGCGTGCTTTATAGCAGGGGGCTGGAAAAGGCAGGAAATGACCCAAAATGGCCACTGAACTACAAGTTACTGTCTTAAACCACTCCTCTGAGGACAAACAGGCAGCTCAGTACTCCCACTGGTGAGTAAAGAAACTTCCCCCTGACCAAACAAAGAAAATGGAGAAGTACAGGAACCAAGACAAAGCCCAGGGATCAGCAAAATCTGATCACTGGAACAAACTAGCCAGGAAAGTTAGGAGAACAAGAAAATTTTTTGTTTTTTCAAGTTTTTTTTTCGCAGACAGAACAGAAAACACAATAAATGCTTTGCTTTTCGATTAAATGCTATCAAAAGCTAATACACTTGAGTGTATTAGCCTGCAGTTTAACTTTTAAGCAAACTTAAACTAAGAAGTGCAACTTTTGGTGAACACAGTAGAGGTAAGACAAAATAAACTGGTAAAGGCAGTCTCTAACCCAAAGTACAAGAAACTCCTCAACTCCTTTCAGATTTTTATGCAGCTGTAAGCATCCAAGAAGTCTAAAAGGTATAGCCAACCTCCTACTGACAACCAAGGAAGAACTGCTTGTATAGAAACCATAAGGGATGCTTGCTTGAGAACAAAGTTATTGAGACCACTAAGACTTAAGAACAGTTTGAGATCCTTGGTTATCTTTCACACTTAAAGAATCATGAACAGCATCCAGATCCTCTCGAATCTAGTGGGGACCCTTGGCTGGCTCTTTTTTGAGTAAAGCTCAGATCCTTTTTTTTCTTTCTGTAGTTCTCTGACACGGTGGAATATCAAATAATGGGAAGAGGGGTGGAAGGGACTTTAGCAGTGTCTGGATATAATGGCCCAAATCCTTTTGTCCTGTGTGATGATCATCCATACAAGCAGATTGGGGGGACAAGAATCCACATCCAAACTGCCTCCAGTGCAAGACACATATGGAATTCTGCTGCTGATGTGACTCCCAGATGAGGTACAATGGTAGCTCCAAGTTTGCAGCTTATTTCAGGCAAGTACTAGGTTAGCTGCCCTTGCAGGCCACTAAGCGTAGCCAATTTCCCTTTGGTGCTTGAATCAACTATAATAATAAAAGTATATTATCATAATTATATATATTAACCATACTGAAAATAACTGGGATTATGCCATAGATAACCTGAGAAAACCGAGGCATGGAGTAAAGCATTTAGGAGCAGTCTCTGTCCATTAGTATTACAGGGGGGCAGTTCTGGGGTAAATTTTCTACTACCCATTCATAGATCCAAGTTGTGCTTAAATATAAGCAAGGATAAGGAGTCTTTTCTAGAACAGTGGTATCCTCTATGAGACATACCTGTCCCTTCAAACCATTCGTTGATGATGCAGAAAGTACAGTTTTGTACCTAACATAAATGTAGATGTTAGAGTGCTAATACAGCTGCAGTCATAACAGATGGGTTTTCCTGCCGTCAGGCGGGTCCTCGGTTGGCCGAATTCCAAAGTCTAGGTCCGGCGTCGGATGACATCGCTTCTTCCCTGACATCAGTGCGACAGGGGGTATAAAGGAACCAGCAGACGCCATTTTCTTCAGTTTTTCTTGCCCCAGATGTCAGGTGCCCCCAGAAGGAAGGCAATACATAAATTTATGTAATAATGCAATGCAGTATAATCAAAAAACAGTAGCTGCAAGCAAATACACCATAAAAGAATACCCCAATCAGGATGTATGAGGAAGAGTTAGCCATTAGGCCTGTCCCAGAGGGGAAGGAGGGAGGGAAACCTGGACTGCAGCTGTATTAGCACTCGAACATCTACATTTATGGTAGGTACAAAAGTGTACTATGTTCATCGTGCATACAGCTGCAGTCATAACAGATGGGTAGAATACCAAAGCTAAAAAAGGGGTGGTAGGCACTAGGTGGAACTAGGAGGAGGCAGGATGCCCTGCAAGACTGCAGTGGTAAAGCCTGCTCTAGATTTGGAGAATAATGGTAGGTGATAGTGCTTGGAGAAAGTATGTACAGAACTCCAAGTGGCAGCTTCCAAAATATCTTTGGTAGGAACCCCCCTGAGGAAAGCTGCAGAGGTGGCTGTGGCCCTTGTGGAGTGAGACCCGATGCCTGCAGGTACAGTTTTACCATGAAAAGAGTAACAAAAGCATATGCAGTGGGCTATCCATTTTGAGATTGTCTGTTTGGAAATAGGCTTCCCTTGAGCTCCTGTATCATAGGACACAAAGAGTTGCTCTGATTTTCTGAAAGGCTTTGTTCTGTCCAAATAATAACGTAGCCGTCTATGAATGTCCAAGGAATGTAGTAGTCTCTCCCCTTTGTTTTGAGGATTGGGGTAAAAGGTAGGTAAGTGGATAGCCTGATTCAAGGCTACCCTGGATACTACCTTTGGCATAAAGGAAGGGTTGGTTCGCAAGGATACTCTGTCCTGATGGAAAATGATGAAAGGCTGCACAGCCATGAGGGCTTGTAGTTCCAAAACCCTGCGAGCTGAGGTGATAGCCAGCAGGAAGGCGGTTTTCCAGGACAAATATTGCAGTTCTGTTGAGGCAGCTGGCTCAAAGGGAGGCAAAGTAAGTTTTTTCTAGAATGAAATTGAGGTCCCAAGCAGGTACTGGTTGTTTCCTTGGGGGTTTTATATTCTTAGCCCCTATGAGGAACTGTCTTAAGAGGGGGTGAGAGAATAAAAGAGGATCAGTGTTGTATTCTGCAGAAATGGCTGAGGCATGGATTTTGACGGAGGAGAATGAAAGTCCTCTGCTTAGCAGTTCAGCTAGGTACTGTAATATTTGAGGTAAATTCAGTATTCCAGGGTTCTGGCCCTTTTTCTCATTCCAAGCACAGAACAGTTTCCATTTTGCAGAGTAGGCTTTTCTAGTAGAAGGTCTTCTGGCCTCCAAAATGACATCCTGCACCTCCTTGGAGAGTAGGGTCTGTTGTGATTTTAAGGAATCTTCCATGCGGCTAGATTGAGTGTTTTCAGCTGACTGTGAAGAGTTTTGAAGTTGTGCTGAGTCAGTAGAAGAGGCATTAGAGGCAGGATCCATGGTGGGGAATGCGCCAGGCTCCTCAGGAGTGCATACCAGTGTTGTCTTGGCCAGTCTGGAGCAATAAGAATCATCTTTGGTCTGTTTGCTCTGGTTTTTAATAGAACTTTGGGCAGCAGAGGAAGAGGTGGAAAGGCATAAACTGTCATTGTTGTCCAACTGAAAGAAAGAGAGTGCGTCCACTTTCCAGGCCTGTGGATGAAAGGTCCTTGAGCAGAATTTTGCCAATTGGTGATTTCTGTGGGAGGCAAAGAGATCCATGTCTGTCCTTCCCCATGCTTGAATTATCTTTGAAAAAACTTGAGGATGCAACTTCCATTCGTGTGGATCTGTCATATTTCTGCTTAGGTTGTCTGCCAGCGTGTTTTCCTTGCCTGGCAGGAACTGTGCATGAAGCTCGATTTGCATTTCCAGAGCCATGTTCCAAAGAGACATGGCTAGCCTGCATAGGGTGTATGAATGGGTTCCCCCCTGTTTGTTTATGTACCACATTACTGTGGTGTTGTCTGTCCTTATCAATAGCTGGCCTGGATGCAGCAGGTCTTTGAAAGCTGTAATAGCATTTATTACTGCTAGCATTTCCTTTTGATTGATGTGTAGGTGCTTTTCTTTTTGGGACCATTTGCACTGAATGCACCGATCTGTCATGTGCGCCCCCCAGGCGTAATCCGAGGCGTCTGTTGTGATGACTTTATTTGCTTGAGGCTTGCAGAATGGTAGACCTGTGTTTCTTTGGCATGCTTGAGCCCACCACATAAATTCTTTTTGAAGACACGGAATCAGTGGTATTATTGTTTCCAAACTGTGGCTGTGTTGAGACCATAGGTTTTTTAGGTACCATTGAAGTTTCCTCATATGCAGCTCTGCACATGGGATTAGTAGGATGCAAGATGCCATGAATCCCAGAGCCTGCAGGATTTTCCTTGCAGTCAGCCTGGTGAAAGTTGCCAGTTTTCTGAAGAATTGAGTTAGTTGCCCTTGTTTCTCTGGCATGAGGTAGGCCATCTGGGTGTTTGTATCCAAGCTGGCAACCAGGAAAATTATTGTTTGAGAGGGTATTAGTCTTGACTTCTTTTTGTTGACTGTGTATCCGAGAGATTTCAACAACATTATTACATACGCCAGGTGTTTCAGAAGTATGTGCTTGCTGTCTGCTTGGATCAGGCAGTCGTCCAGGTATGGGTATATTTGTATCCCTTGAAGTCTGCAGAAGGCAATTACTGATGCCAGGCATTTCGTGAATACTCTGGGCGCAGTAGATAAGCCAAGGGGCAATGCAGACAATTGATAATGGGTTGAACCTGCAAGAAATCTGAGGTATCTTCTGCAATCTTGTCTGATTGGGACATGCAGGTATGCCTCCTTGAGGTCCAATGTTACCAGCCAAGACTCCTTGCCCAGCATGGGAAGAAGCTGCTGTAATGTGAGCATCTTGAATTTTGGCACGAGTAAAAATGTGTTTAGGATGGATAGGTCCAAAATAGGTCTCCAATCTTTTCCCTTTCTTGGTACCAGGAATAGTCTGGAATAAAAACCTTGACCGTGGTTCTTGTGCAGGTACCTCTTGAATAGCTTTCATGTCCATGAGATCTGAAATTTGTTTTTGTGCCTCTGCCCTTTGATTGTGTGGCAGGTTTGGCATGCCTCTCATTTTTGGAAGGGTGTGAAAGTGGAATCTGTAGCCTCTGTCTATAATGTCCAGGATCCATTTGTCTTTTGTGACAATATGCCAATTTTTTTGAAAATAATGCCAGTTTTCCGCCTAAAGGTGCTGCCATTTGAGCCTTGCTTGGCATGCCAAGGGGAAAGTCATTGGTTCTGCTTTCTGAATGGCTGTGAACTATCCTCACCACCTCTATGTAGGTGCTTGCCATTGTCTGCCTCTAAACGATCCTTGAGATTGCCCTCTACCCCTCGGGCGTCTGTATCTACCTCTTTGGGGTCTGTCCATGGCTGGAAAGGACCAATTTTTGGAAGGCCAATTTCTACTGAAACGTGGAGGTTGTACCTGTAGGAAATCTTTCACTGTTTGCATTGATTTTGCCTTTTCCTCCATTTTTTTTAATACCTCCTCAGCTTTAACACCAAACAATACATCTTTTTGCAGAGGTGCATCCAGTAATTTAGCTTTAACATGATCTGGTAAAGTTTGCTCTTTGAGCCAAGCATGTCTACGCATGACTGATCCTGTAACAGCACCTCTACATGAGGCCTCTAAAGCATCAAAACCACATTGAAAGGTATGTTTACCCACTTGTTCTGCATTATGTAACAAATCCTGCATCTCCTTCAAGTCTGGTTGTTCAGGTTGTGACATTTTGCTTTTCAACTGTAATAACAGAAACTGTTGGTACTTTAACATATGGAACTGACAGTTTAATGCCCTCATGGTTAAGGTGGCTGAGGTGTATACCTTCTTCCACCTTTCTAAAGCTCTAGAATCTCTCTCTGAAGGTAATGGATTTTTAGCAGTGGAGGCCTTAATTCCCTTGGGACCCTGTGAAACAGTTTCTGGGTCAGCCGCATGGCTTTTGTATAGAAATTGGTGTGAATCAGGAACCCGGTAATACCTGTTAGGCTTGACTGGAGCTGGAGGTAAAGAATCTGGGTTAAGGTAGGCCTCCGAATACACATCATCTAGTATGTCTAAGACGGGAGCTATAGCCAGAGGCCTGTGCTGAGGGAGCAAGAGGAAATCCCTACGCCTTTTCTTGGAGTCTGAGTACTCTTGGCATTCCCAGTTGAAGTGTTCCCTCAAGGTATGTAAGGTTTCCCCAAAAGAGTAATCCTCGGGGAGGGGGGGGGGGGGAGACAGAGGGAATGGACTCCTCTGCATCAGAATCTTCAAAAGGGGAGTAAGAATGTTCCTGGTCTTCAGAATGTTCTGAAATAATGGAGGCCTGGTCCGAGGAAGGGGATTCTTCCTCCACTCTGGGCCTTTTGTCCGGAGGGGGCTGAGAACCCCTGATAAGAGTAATCAAATCCTCCGCCATTTTGAGCATCTGCTTTTAAGGCATGGGGGCCTTGAGAGAGGCCCTGTGGGGCTTGTCTTTTAGTATGCATGGCTGCTTTAGACTTAGTGAAAGCCTTGATGGAAAAAGAAGAGGAAGGCCTGAAGACACCTAGAGAGGTGGCAGGCCTGTCTAAACTCTGAGTTTCACTGCCAAGAGTGGCTTCGATATCAGTAGTCGGGGTGTGGGCCGAAGAGCCTGCGACCTCGGGCACTGAAGACACAGCCAAAGAAGTGTCATCGGTAGTCAGGGGCTGCGTAGGCGCCTCACTGAGAACCGGACCACCTGTAGTCGGCTTTGGCGTGGTGTCGGTAGAAGTCGCGGACCTCGTATGTCGGTCCTTATCTTTGCATCTTTTACTTAAAACTGGAGTCGGAGTTATCCGACGACATAATGTAATTAAAGTTTTTGCCAAAATAGTGTTGGGCAAACTCTGCCCGATGCTTAATAGTGCGTCTGTTGAATGTAGCACAAAAACTACAGGCCGAGACGTCGTGGTCTGGGCCTAAGCAAGGAATGCAGAGGGAATGAAAATCCTTATGCGGTATTTGCTTCCCACAAGAAATGCAATTATTAACTTTGTCTGACATCGGTCTGAGGCAAGAAAAGTTTCCCCAACGGGGTACTTAGCTTTCAAGAAGACTTCGTTGAAAAATATTCGTAATCTCAGGAGCTGGCCGACCGGCACTTGCGAACTGCTTCTGCTTCGGGCACCGCGCGGCAAGAAAGACTGAAGAAAATGACGTCGGCTGGTTCCTTTATACCCCTGTCGCACTGACGTCAGGGAAGAAGCGACAACATCAGACGCCGGACCTAGACTTTGGAATTCGGCCGACCGAGGACCCGCCTGACGGCAGGAAAAACCATCTGTTATGACTGCAGCTGTATGCACGATGAACATCAGGTTTAGATCACTAAATAGAGTACTACTCATGGCATTTAAAAAGCTTATGTGCAGTAGGTCCATTACTATTTGGTCGGAGGATGCCTTGTATGCCCCATTACAGGTCGCCTCTTGGCAGTCTGTAGGATATGAGGTGCAGTGACAGGGCTTTCAGACTGTCCATGAACAGGCCTTGTATCCTTTTAATAAGGTATCCCTGTTGGCATTCCAGTTGTTGTAGGAGTCTGGACACATACATGCCAAAGTGGACATTATACTCAATTATTGGCTTAATGAGGGTTGAGTAAACAGGGACAAAGGCATCCCTACATCTAGACATAATCACTTTGTTTATAAGCTGCACAATATGGAAGGACATTCTTACAGTAAAAGGACCCATATGCTGGTAGAAGGTTGGGTCTCTTGTCCACATGAGTTCTCAAATCCAGGTCTCAATGTCCACATAAGTTCCCGAATCAACTCTTAGGGGAACACTGTCAATGTGGTAATTCTCTTGGGTACAGGACTTCCCAAAGGATATGATAATGCATATTTTTGACCTTTAGTTTCAGTCCATAACTTTGGCACCAGTTTCTCAGTTCTGAGCAGATTCTCATTTTGGAAAGGTCCCCGGCTAGGTTGGCTCCTTTGCTGCATTCATTCTGCTTTAACCACAGTTGGAGAAAAGTCTTCTGCACCCTAGCAAAGCTATATCAAGGGGCCACAAAGTATATTTAAAAAGCCATATGAATATCATCTTTCTCACTCTCTGAATTATGTACCAAAAAGGTTAGTGGCATTTAAGGGGACAATCTTCATAAAAATGTCTGCCAGGTGAAACCCGATGTAATGGCAAATGATGCCAGCAATCTGCCCTTGCTACCTCATATAGGTTTCATAGGTAGGTAACTAGGCTATCTGCCCAAGGGCATTTATAAGCCTAGCCAGAGTGTGTCAGCTTTCGCCATCCCATTGATTAATCAATTGAGCCTCTGTCAAAAAGAGCCAATGAAGTGATCCCAGGGGTGCATTTTCTGTTACCCATCCACTCGTCAAGGTTTCTCTTGCAGAGTGTTAGTGAGGGACTCTGCCTAATGTAGTTAGGAATTTTGTTCCAAAGCATGGGGAGTCTCTGTGACTGGAATCTATCCCTCCAGCATGTTCTAGTTATCGTTGTGGTGAGGTTTAGCTCACTAGAGCGAGTGGCTCGCAGTGACTTGGATTTCTTTAGGTGGAGCATGTCAATCAATTCTGAGTTGGACATGGCTTTGTAAGTCAGGCAGAGATCATTTGAGTAAGGGATAAGCCACTGAGTACAGCTGGAGTTTTTCCAGTCGGGCTGCATAGGACATATGTTTGAGACCAGTAATCCTCTTGGTGAGGTACTTTTGTGGTCTATCCAGCTGTTGGAAGTGTCTTGTGAGGTACATCCCAAATGGGGCATTGTACTCTATGATGGGTCTGATGAGTGACGAGTAGAGTGGCACTATAACCTCTTTATTTCTAGATGCGAACCCTTTAGTAATTAGATGGGCTACATAGAAGGATTTCCTAACTAGTTTGGCAATATGATTGTCAAAGGAGAGATTACTATCTACCTGGGTCCCCAGATCTCTTATTACCTCTTCTGTATTAAGGGGGCTGCCACCATTGGCTCGTGGTGGCCAGCAGTGTTCCCGTAGCAGCAGAGACCAGAAAAGACTACCTTTCCAGATTTTAAGTATTTTTCTTGGCTTTTTCGACCTTTTGAAACTTTCGACCACTGTTTTTGCTTGTTTTATCGAAGTTTGCACTGTTTTTACTGTCTTTATAAGCTCAAACTGTTTACTGCACTTGCTAATTTAAGTTTTGCTTAAAAGTTAAATTACAGGCTAATACACTCAAGTGTACTAGCTTTTGATAGCAATTAGTCAAAAATTATAGCATTTATTGTGTTTTCTGCCTTTCTGTAAAAAAATCTTGAAAAAAAACAAAAAAATATCTTTGTTTTTCCATACTTTCCTAGCTAGTGTTCCAGAGACCAGATTTTGCTGATCCCTGGGCTTTGTCTTGGTTCCTGTGTTTCTCCATTTTCCTTGTTTGGTCAGGGGGAAGTTTCTTTACTCACCAGTGAGAGTGGGGAGTACTGAGCTGCCTGTTTGTCCTTAGAGGAGTGGTTTAAGGCAGTAACTTGTAGTTTATTGCCCATTTTGGGTCATTTCCTGCCCCCTGCTATAAAGTGCGCTTTGGCGGGCTTTTCCAGCTATTGAGAACTCAGCACAACTCCTCGTGGTGGCCAGCAGTGTTCCTGTAGCAGCAGAGACCAGAATAGACTACCTTTCCAGACTTTAAGTATTTTTCTTGGCTTTTTCGACCTTTTGAAACTTTCGACCACTGTTTTTACTTGTTTCATCGAAGTTTGCACTGTTTTTACTGTCTTTATAAGCTCAAACTGTTTACTGCACTTGCTAATTTAAGTTTTGCTTAAAAGTTAAATTACAGGCTAATACACTCAAGTGTACTAGCTTTTGATAGCAATTAGTCGAAAATTATAGCATTTATTGTGTTTTCTGCCTTTCTGTAAAAAAAATCTTGAAAAAAACAAAAAAATATCTTTGTTTTCCATACTTTCCTAGCTAGTGTTCCAGAGACCAGATTTTGCTGATCCCTGGGCTTTGTCTTGGTTCCTGTGTTTCTCCATTTTCCTTGTTTGGTCAGGGGGAAGGTTCTTTACTCACCAGTGAGAGTGGGGAGTACTGAGCTGCCTGTTTGTCCTTAGAGGAGTGGTTTAAGGCAGTAACTTGTAGTTTATTGGCCATTTTGGGTCATTTCCTGTCTTTTCCAGCCCCCTGCTATAAAGCGCGCTTTAGCACGATTTAGCGCGGAGTTGCCACCGTTGCACACTAGGGCAGCGGCGGTTAATCAGGTTTAAACTATTCGGGCTACCTAAAGTCCACTCTTCAAATTTTCCCTTAAAACTACCTTCCTCGAACTATACTACTGATCTAATCAGCGTATCCTATAACTAAAAAGATTATCTCTACTTGACTCCAAAGTAGACCATTCTCTATCTGTAAAGCCCAGCACTTGCTCCTACAGTACTTATCACCTTGATACAGCACACTTGTTATAGATAGTACCCCAAAAAGGCTAACCCCATTTCTCGGTCACCCACATCCCCCGGAATCTTTTTTTTAAGTTTTTTTGTCTATTCCTTCTAGCATGTCGAGGGATCAGTTGCTAATGTCCTCTCCTGCTCAGCTGGTGAACCTGGGAATATTGAGGCAATGTTACAATTGCCTCATGTACACAGACAACCCTCTCCTCCTCCCACAAAACACAAATACATGCGAGAGATGCAACTATACGGCCAAACTGGAGGCTGAGCTCTCTCAACACAGGACTGGCAAGACCAGACAGGAGGAGAAGGTAACCACACACACTATAGACCCAGTCTCACATAGTACCATCACAACCTCAAATCATACACATAAACACACAAAGACATACTCGGAGGCTCTGATCAAAAATCTACCAAAACAGCAGAGGCCACCAAAGCAGACACGCAAACAACTACCACCTCAGAACACAACACCTGCAACACATAGACCACACAGTCAGAGTGTCAAGCAGTCACAGCCCTTAAGGCCAAACACAATGCCAGACACACTAGTCATTGGTGACTCCATAGTCAGACACACTGACGTCCCGCTCACCAGACTGAGTAAGGAGAAGGTCACAGTAAGCTGCCTGTTGGCCGCTAGAATCCGACACATAACGCAAGCACTCAGGTCTCACAACAGCAGGTACAAGTACGACTCAGTCATTGTCCACACTGGTGTAAAACGACCTGAGACGTACCTCCTTGGACTACATGAAAAGAGACATTGAGGAGCTCTCTGATTATGTAGCCCAAGCAGGTATGACCCTGACCTTGAGCAGTATCCTACCTTCACCAAGAATGATGCCACAATACAGAGATAAGATGATCAGCTTTAACAATTGGCTTAAACTCTGGTGTCATTCAAAGGGGATCCAATGTCTGTCTGCCTGGGATGACATGCTGGACAAGCCACGCTGCTCATGAGGGACGGCTTGCACCTGCCACCCTGGGATTCTGGATATTGGCAAAGGCTCTTGCCACCCCATAGTGCCTTTTTAGGCAAGGCTCAAATTCTAAACCTACCACCCTAGAACACAATAAAGAAAAAAACTAAGGGTAATGCTGCTCAATGCCAGAAGTCTCAACCTCAAGATGCACGCACTCGAGGCCCTTCTCAGTATGGAGAACATCGATGTCTGTGCTGTGACAGAAACCTGGTTCAAGGCTCCTGAGAGCACCCCAGCACTATCAGGTTTTACCTCATATCATGCGTTCCGGCCCCAAAATCCGGACAATACCAAGAAAGGAGGGGGGGTATCCATATTCATCAAGGACACCCACACCTCAAGATTGGTGGCAACGCACGATGCATCGGAAACCATCCAGGTGCAATTAACCATAGGCAGGACTGCTCTGCAATTTGTAGCATGTTACAGGCCACCCTCGCAAACTCAGGAACCTCACATGGCTTTCCTGAAAACACTGGAGGGGATAAATGTATCTCCGAACACCATCATACTAGGTGACTTCAAATTACCCTAATATAGACTGGGAACACTATTCAAGCCCAAACACTCTAGCCCAAAAGTTCCTGGAATTCATAAACTCAAATGCCATGGAACAACTAGTCACCATCCCCACAAGAGGAGAAAACATACTTGATCTCATCATCACGAACATGGGAGCACAATGTTCAACACCGGAAGTATACCCCTCACTGGTGAGATCAGATCACAAACTAATCTCGCTGGAGGTCCTCTTTCCGCCCCCAGCTGGAGGTCCTCTTTCTGCCCCCACCTGAAATAAAAAAGACCACAGTAAAGAACTTCCCGAAAGCCGACTTCACACTTCTAAAGACTAGTGTGGTCTCCTTTAAGGCCCCCGAGTCGGCGGTAAACATTACTCAAGTCGCCGAATCACTTACAAATGCCTTCTACCAGCACCTGCAGGGCTGCATGGATCAGGCAATCCCAAGCAAAACAAAGACTCTTTGTACCAAAGGCAAGCGTCCAGTCTGGTGGACCCCAGCCATAAACAAACTCTACAACAAAAGGAGGAAGCTACTACAAGATGGAGCAAAATCCTTAAAAGGTAAGACACCACTGATCACTATAAGTAAAAAGCTAAGAGCTCTCATAAAATCATCCAAAGCTAATTTTGAGAGAAAAATAGCTAAGGGCTCAGAATTAGTTCAAAATGATGTGAAGATTACTGATCCTACAGACATTGCCAACATACTGGCTGACAGGTTCAGTGCAAACTTCTCCCCCCCAAAAGGAGAGATATCTATACCAAATGATTGTAGCCCCCCAAACATCTCTAACGCCCAGGTGAGAACTTCTCTCTCCAAGGCAAAAAACACAGCATCCATGGGACCTGATGGTGTCCCCGGCTGTGTGCTCCATGAACTCAACGAGGAATTAAACCCGCAGTTAGGACAGCTGTTTGATCTTAGTCTCACCTCCGGATATGTACCCAGGGAGTGGCGCACAGCGACTGTGGTCCCACTTCACAAAGGCGGTGCCTCCACCGACCCTGAAAATTACCGCCCCATTAGCTTGACAAGCCTTATCTGCAAAGCCATGGAGAGGATCATAATGGATCTCATAAATAAAGACATAGGGAATTTGCAGACTTTGGATCCAACCCAGTTTGGCTTTGTCAAAGGCAGATCATGCCTTTTAAACTTGATTGACTTTTTCGAAACAGTCACCAAGGCCATTGATGAGGGAAAGGCAGTCCATACAGCCTACCTCAACCTGGCGAAGGCCTTCGATACAATACCCCACTCGGGTATCATTGAAAAACTCATCAGCTTAAATGTAAACCCATACATCACAAGATGGGTTGCAAACTGGCTGAGTGACAGAACCCACAGGGTCAGAGTTGCTGGCGCCATGTCAGACTCAAAGCCTGTCACAAGTGGTGTCCCACAGGGCTCAGTCCTGGGCCCACTCTTGTTTGGCATCTACTTTTCTGAAGTACAAGCAAACACAGGAGGGTTATGGCTGACAAAGTTTGCAGAAGACTGCAAACTGGGCGCCGTAGTCGAAAACACATCTGACACAGATATCCTTCAGAAGGGTCTCACAGAAATGGATAACTGGTGCCAGAGCCATGGCCTAAAGTTAAATGCCAAGAAATGCATAGTCATACCCTTCGGGAAAAACAAGGTTACCCCTAGCTACCATATAGGTGGCAATCCACTGAGCACAGAAGAAGTTATCAGGGACCTGGGGACCCAGGTTGACAGTAGCCTTTCATTCGACACTCATATTGCTAAAGTAGTTAGGAAGACCTTCTACATTGCCCACCTTATCATGAAGGGATTCACATCTAGATCAAGGGAGGTCATAGTCTCCCTAAACTCATCGCTCATCAGACCAATGATTGAGTACAATGCCCCATTCGGAATGTATCTGACCCGACACTTGCAGCAGCTGGAGAGGCCACAAAAGTTCCTCACCAAAAGGATAAAGGGTCTCAAAAATCTGTCTTATACTGCCCGACTGAAAGAACTCCAGCTCTATTCAGTTGCTTACCGCTTGCTCAGAGGTGACCTGTGCCTGACATACAAGGCCATGTCAAACCCAGATTTGATGAACATGCTTCACCTCAAAAAATCTAGATCCCTCAGAGCCACAAGGGCGGGAGACTTAAACCTTGACACGGTTATTAATAGGACGTGCTGGAGGGATAGATTCATCACCCAAAGACTCCCTATGCTGTGGAACAAAATCCCAGTATATGTGAGGCAGAGCACCTCGCTGGCCTTGTTCAAGAGGAATCTTGACCAATGGATGGGAGATCGCAGATATACCCCAGGGATTACCTCAGTGTCACTGCTCGACAGAGGCACAGCAAAATAATGGGCATAGTTTCTCCAAACTAAAGGGGTGGTGTAAGCCACAAAACTATGGGCTAGGCTTGTAAATGCCCTCGGGCAGATAGCCTAGTATGAACCTATGAACCTATGTGGTAATTCATGGGTGTTTTGTTTTTCCCAAACGGGATGACTATGCATGTTTTGGCATTTAGCTTGAGACCATGACTTTGACACCAGGTGTCCGTCTCAGTAAGGCCCTTTTGGAGAATGACCTGTTAACAGGAGAGTCAATTATGGCTCTCAGTTTGCAGTCATCGACGAACTTGGTTAGCATTAGTCCTCCTGTGTATGCCTGCACTTCTGAGAAGTATATGTCGAACAGTAAGGGTCCCAGGACCGAGCCTTGTGGGACACCACTTGTGACAGGTTTAGAGTTGGACCTGGAGCCCGCTATTCTTACCATGCGAGTGGCATTATGTGCCAGTGCTTGGCAGGTTAGAAATACAGGAGATAACTGCTGCCTGAGAAAGTTCACATTCAACTTCTGGAAATGCCAGCAGTATCCTGCCCATTTCATCAGCCAGATTATGCAAAAAGCATAGCACAAGCACCCTAACAGAAAAAGTTAATGATGCAAATAATTGTAGTGCTCTAACACCTCAGACTCTTAGTACAGGGAATGAGTTGCTGAATTCTGGGGAGTACTTCCCTCGGCAAGGCTGCTGCAATGAATACAGAATCTATTACTAGTGTCTGTTCAAAGGCATTCCCACTCCTCACACATACGAAGGAGCCTATCCAACCTCCTAGAAATAGGATCCACTACATCTGGATCTTAACATGCCTCCCTGACTAAGAAATTGTCAGCAATAGGCACCACCCAGGAGGTCAAGTGGGGATACTGTAAAGATTCCTGCAAAATCTTCTATGGGAATAAAGGGAGTTTGGTCAGCCATTCTTCTGCTTCAGCTCTAAGATTTCACCAAACTTAGGGTCACAGAGGGGAGGGGCGTGTTTGTTGGAAAATCATATCTATCCTTATCCTCTGCGTCTGGTGTAGGAAATTGCAGAGAAAAGTCAGTGTGCTTCCTCCTACATATATCTCCTCAGTGTGAATGGCACCAAGAATGAGGAGGAAGTTAAAGATGATCCAGACTGATAATATTAATCTCTACAGTGACCTACGACCACAAGTAAAAAAACACCTTTATTCGATCCACATAAAATTGTTGACTGTGCAAAATTTAATCCACAAAAGCAGATCAATAATCCACTGTGTAGGAATAATCCACAAAACAGGTCAAGCGCTTTCGTCGATAGACTTCATCAGAACAGTTAATAATGGATACTGAAACCATTTATATATATATATATATATATATATATATATATATATATACCATGATTTTTCATCAGGTGACATCTTTGTTTGGCCTCGCGAAACTTTTAGTTATGTACTCACCATAACTTCAGATGTTTGGGATCCATCTCGCCTACATTCTGACTGATGGGTTCGGAGCCGATCCCTCGGCTCCGACTCGGCACGCTTATGCTATAGAGCGAGGCCTCTAATTGGCTGAGCTATCTTTATCCCAGGATGCACCACCACTAATCCCCCAGATCTTGTTTGTCCGCATTCATGCACACATGCACAGCTTGTTTATATAACATTGTTAGATGTTTCAAGATGAAACAGGATTCGGACCTTCTGATATCCTCTGATCTCCAAGGAAGGGGGAAGGAGGGTGGGTTATTAGGAATGTAGGCGAGATGGATCCCAAACATCTGAAGTTATGGTGAGTACATAACTAAAAGATGTTATGTGATCCTATCTCGCCTACATTCTGACTGATGGGACAGCGTCCCTAGCACCTAAATCCCGGGTGGCTCATTGGAAAACACTCCTGAGCACTGTGGAACCAAATGAAGCTCGTCCTCTAGATGCCACATCTAATTTGTAGTGAGAAATGAAGGTGTGCGGGGAAGACCATGTAGCCGCAGCACAAATGTCACCAATAGCAAGCTTAGAATGAAATGCTACCGAAGTAGCCATAGCCCTTGTAGAATGAGCCTTGACAGAGGTGGTAAGCTCTTTGTTAGAATAAATATAAGCTTGAGTAATACAGTTCCTGATCCATTTGGCAATAGTGACCTTTGTGACAGCGTTGCCCAATTTGTTTTCTGCAAAGGATACAAACAACTGATCTGTTTTCCTTGATTGTTTGGTCCTATCTAAATAAAAACGCAACTGCCTGTGGACATCTAGTGTGTGGAAAATAAACTCCGCTTTATTGGAGTATTTTGGGGAAAAAACTGGGAGCTCTAACAACTGTTGCAAGCATAAAGTAGAACAGACTTTAGGAACAAAAGAAGGATTTGGTCTGAGGGATACCCTGTCTGTATGAAAAACCAAGTACGGGGGTTTCACTGACAAAGCTTGAAGTTCTGAAACCCTTCTGGCTGAAGTAATCGCCACTAGAAAGGCTGTCTTCCATGATAGAAACTTTAGATCACAGGTAGCTGCCGGTTCAAAGGGAAAAGAAGTCAAGGCACGTAATACTATATCGAGATCCCATGGAGGTGCAGGATGAGAAATCGGAGGTCTTAATAGAGCAGCACCTTTCAAGAAGGTCTTACATAACCTGTTGCTCATTAAAGGTGGGTCTATGGATTCATGAAAATTAGAAATCGCTGCCAATTGTACTTTGATGGTAGAAACTGAAGAGCCTTGATTGAAAAGGGAGGTCAGGAATTTGAGTACTTCTGCCACGGGAGTAGAAATGGGGTCCAGGCCCCGGAGTTGAGCCCAAATAGCAAACCTTTTCCACTTGCTAGAATACAGTTTCTTCGTAGCAGATTTGTGGGCTGAAGATAATATGTGCACCACATCTGGATCCAGTGCATGTCTCCTGACTATAGTCGGAAGAGGAGGAGCCAGGCCGTCAATTTTAATGTGTGTAGGGACTGGTGTAGTAGTCCCGACTGATGAATCAGTAGGTCTGGGACCTGGTCCAGGAACCATGGACCTTCCAGAGCATGTTTCCGAAGATAGGGAAACCACACTTGACGAGGCCAGTAAGGAGCAATTAAGATCATCTTGCTCCCTAAGAGAGATGCCTTTCGAATCACCCTGGGAAGGAGAGGAACTGGAGGGAAGGCATAAAGCAGACCGGTGGGCCAAGGATGGACTAATGCGTCCATAGGGCTCTTCCCCGGAGCCGGGGTTAGGGAGAAAAATTCTTTGCACTTCGCATTCAGAGGAGTCGCGAAGAGGTCGCAACACGGAACTCCCCATTTGCTGAAAATCTGCCTTGTAACTGTCATATTCAGAGACCATTCGTGAGGGGAGAGGATGGTTCTGCTCAACCTGTCGGCTATGACATTGGACTTGTCCGGTATGTGAGTAGCCACTAGGAAGCGTTTGGTCGAGACTGCCCATTCCCAAACTCTCATCGCTTCTCTGCAAAGAGGATAGGATCTGGTCCCTCCCTGTTTGTTCAGGTACCAGACAACTGACATGTTGTCTGAGTGAACAGCAATTACACCCTGAGGGAGGTAATCGTGAGGGGCTTGAAGGGAAAGGAATACTGCCCTCATTTCTAGGATGTTGATGTGGAGAGGGGTCTCTTCCGGGTGCCATTTGCCTTGGACTGACCTGCCCAGGGAATGCCCCACCCCATCTGGGAGGCGTCCATGGTTAAAGTGGCCGCCGGAGGAGGAAGAACAAAGGGTCGTCCCTGATCCAAATTGGAGGACACTAGCCACCAGCGAAGGTCCCGTTTGCAAGATTTTGTGATCCATATTAGATGATTGAGAGGGAGTTCCTGAAAGGACCACCGAGTTGAAAGAAGCCACTGGAGGAGTCTCATGTGTAACCTTGCCAAGGGAACTAGCAGAACTGTGGCAGACATCGATCCCAATAGCTGTAGGACCATTCTGGCTGGGGCTTTGGACCTGGGGAGTAAGGCTCGAACCTGATTTTGAATGGTCTGAATTCTGTCTGCAGGTAGATAGACCCGCATCTGGTTTGAATCTATCTCTACCCCTATGAATCTTATTCTTTGAGATGGCCGTAACACAGACTTTGGCCAACTGAAGGTGATTCCAAGGGAATTGCCCAGTGATATTGTGGCTTGCAGGCTCCGTAGAATTAGATGCTTGGAGGTGGCAGTTAGGAGCCAGTAGTCTAGGTACGGAAACACCTGGAATCCTAGACTTCTCAAGTGAGCAGTCACTACTGCCAAGCATTTGGTGAACACCCTGGGGGCTGTGGTGAGACCAAAGGGCAGCGCACGGAACTGAAAATGACTGCCTCCTAGGCTGAAGCGCAAGTGTCTCCTGGACGTTTGATGTATTTTGATATGGTAATACGCGTCCTTGAGGTCTATGGAGCACATCCAAACACCTTTCTCCAACAATGGGAGAATGGTTTGTAAAGTGACCATTCGGAACTTGGACTTCTTGACTGAACGGTTTAGGTTGCTTAGGTCCAAAATGGGCCTCAAGTCCCCGGTCTTTTTTGGCACCAAAAAGAATCTTGAGTAAGTCCCTAATCCAATCTGGTCTGCGGGGACCGGTTGGACGACTCCTTTTTGCAGCAGCTTTGAAATTTCTGAGGCTGCGGTATCCCGTTGACTGGGTGGCGGGTCCGGGATTTTTGGACTGAGGGGGCAACAGAATGGGATGGAGTAACCTCCGGCGATAATTCGAAGCACCCATCGGTCCTGAGTGATCCCTTCCCAGGCCTTCAAGTGCTTCGAAAAACGACCCCCGACTGGCTCCAGAGCAGCACAGTCGGGCAATCCCTCAGGGACTATGAAAAGCTGAAGAGCCACGAAAGGACTCGCGGTCTCCAGTGTTGCGAGGGCCTCTGCCGCCTCTGGGACGGCGTCTTCCTGATGAATTTCCCCCTCCTCTGCCTCTGGAGGGGGAACCTTCCTGCTGAGAGGGATAAGACTTCTGAGATCTACGGAACCACATCTTCCCTCCTCTTTTAGCCTTGGGATAAGGCCGAAAGGGAGTGGAAAATCGTGCCCCTACGGCAGTCAGAGTCTTACCCTCCTGTTCACAGCGGGTACGTGTGTCTTTTACCTTGGGCCCAAACAGAGAGGACCCATCAAAGGGGGCGTCGGCAAATGAAGACTTGAAGGCCTCCGCGAAATGACACAGGGGGAGCCAGGCTCGTCTCCGTAGAGCAATGCCTGTACCCACCGCTCTACTCGCCCCTTCGGCCGCATACGAAATGAGCCTCATGGACGAGTTAGAAATGGATGACATTGTAGCCAGCTGAGATCCAACCGTCTGGGCCAGCTCCTCAGGCAGGTTACCTAAGAGGGTATCGGATAGCTCCTTAATCAGATCCCTCTGAAATCTCGTAAAGTGCGTCAGGTAGTTCAAAGACCTCAGAGTAAAGGCCGCTGAACTAAGGGTGCGCTTACCGTACCGATCCATGCTCCTAGACTCCTTATTAGGAGGATGGACGGACGTAGAAGCCTCTGCTACATCTTGCTGGGTAGCAGATGCCACCACCATAGCATCCACAGCCACACCTTTCGTAAGGAACTCTCTATTTGGGGGCGCCGAGAGAAATTTGTTTGGACGAGCGGGCACCGGTTCCACAGAGTCTGGGTGTTCCCACACCCTTCGACAGATCAAATCCAAGAGCTCGAAGGGCGGAGATACCCAGGAGGCGGAGGGCTGAGCCCCGAAGGCCTTCAGGAACACCGACTCATCAGCAGAGGGAGGTTTGGACTGCCAGCCGCCTCATTGTTTTAGGGCTTCCAGGATGTCTGCAAAGGAGACATCATCCGAGGACGACTTGGGGGACCCCTCTGCATCATCGAGATCGGTGTCAGATGTCAAAGACTCGTCAGGGGAGTCAACGTGCTTCCTCTTGCACGTTCTCTTCCTGGGAGGTTCTTCCGAAGAGGCTTCAGAAGGACCTCCAGGAGGGGGAGAAACCCCAGCGGGGGTAACCTGAGGCCCAGGGGCTCCGCTGTCTGCGGACAGGGTACTGCCAACGACCCAGTCTCCAAATGTAGGGAAGGAGCTGGGGAAACTGTGGAGGTAGCCAATGAAGATTTGGCTAGAGCACTCCTCATAGCCCTGAAGGCGGGACCACCAGAATCCTGGGAAGGTCCCCCCTCCGTGGCCACGACAGTGGACGGTACTCCCGCCGACGCACCAAGAGGGAGACTTGGGACCGAAAGCATCAATCCCGAAGCCTCCCCCCCAGGGCTGAAGGAAGAAGTCCGTGCACTGAACTTCGACCCAAGAGCCGGAGTCGGAGCAAGGGTCGGGCCTGACCCTAACACCTCCACTGGTTCCACCAACACCTGCTCCAACGGTGCCGAAGCTGTTGGAGGAGGAAGTACAGTAGGGGAGTGGACCATCGGCTCCGAAGCCAAATGGGCTGGAGCCAAAACCATCTTTTGGAACACCGGAGACTGGAAGAGTCGAAGGGGCACCCTGTCGATGTCCGAATCAGACATCTTGGATGATCGAGGATACCGATTGGGCTCGAACCGATTTCTCCATCGGCTCCGAAGGGCTCGGGGACCGGCTCCGAAAAGACTCAACAATTATCGGCTCCGAGGGAAACCTTCAAGGAAATTTCCCTCTGTGCCGATAAGGACTTCGGCTCCGAGGGGGAAGTGTCTGAGCCGATGACCCTTATCGGCTCCAATATCAGTGGAGCCGATGAGGGTGACCCGCCTCTCGATGCCCCAGACCTCGGCTCTGAAACCAGAGGGGTCGAGGCTGGAGGCATCGAGGCAGACCGTTCCGACCTCGGCTCCGAAGTCCGTGGAGCCGATGGAGAAGTGTGCTTAGTTTTCTTAGCCGTCGGTTCCGACTGACTGGTGGGAGCCGGCGCTTTCCTCTTTTTTGAAGGAGACTGAGAGGAAGATAAAGCCTCCTCGAAGGAAGGCTTGATTAATCCTTAGAGGATTAATTTGTTTTTCCTCTCCTGGAGGACTCTGGAGGAAAACGCATGGCATACACTGCACGATTCCTGCAGATGTTTAGCGCCAAGACAATAGACGCACGAGGAGTGGTCGTCCGTTATGGACATTTTGAACCCACACCTCGTGCACTTTTTAAACCCGGACGGTTTATGTTCTTTAGACATAATCCTGCAAAAAAAAAACAGACAACAACAGTAACTTAAGTGTTTGACACACAGGTACAAAATATGTATGCCACTAACTCAGAAAAAATATTTAAACTAAAGAACTTGAGAAAGGGAAAACAAGGAGGGTCAAGACCCTCTAACTCAAACGGGTACTTGACCCACACACAACCACTAAAGTAGCAGTTAGCACAGGGGAAGGCCCCTCTAACTTAAACGGAACCTTCTCTGACAGGAAAATATACGAAAATCTCAATCAAACTGTTAGAAACACACTCGTACACAAAAAATAGCCGTTAAAACAGCTTTTGGGTTTAAATGAAGCAAATACTGACAGGAAAAAAGCCTAATATATAGTACTTAGCCCAGCCAATGTTGAGACCACGTCCAAGCTCTGTAAGCAGCAAACGAGATCTGGGGGATTAGTGGTGGTGCATCCTGGGATAAAGATAGCTCAGCCAATTAGAGGCCTCGCTCTATAGCATAAGCGTGCCGAGTCGGAGCCGAGGGATCGGCTCCGAACCCATCAGTCAGAATGTAGGCGAGATAGGATCACATAACATCAAATGTTTTACTGTTAATTGTAAACAATGACATAGGTAGACATATATTAAAAAGAAAACAAACTATATTAACATTAATTTTCATGCATTGTACAGATTCTTTTTAACAATCATTCACTTCAACAGTACATAAATTGCTCAATTTCCATCTTACTTTAAATTTCACTCCTCCTAATTATTATTGCGCATGTATAGCTCCTAAAAATTCAACTTATTTTTTATAAATGTAGTTCCTCCCTTTTCAAAAGGCACCACCTCCAGTTCTTACTCCTTTATAGTATTAAGTATGCCAGTTACTTTTTGGCAGCAAATACCATTAAACTTAGTAAGGGTTTACTATGTCAGAGCAGTTCAGATTCTATCTTAATTTTTAGTGGTGCATCACATGAAATAGTTACTGAATGTGTGTCAAAGCTGGACAACAATCGTCAGAGTATCAATTTATTCTTCCTCTCACTTAATATTCTTTTATCAAATTCTTCACAAATTGTACAACCCATCTGCAAATGCTGAGGCATTAAACAATGCAAGAACAGGACAGGCTTGTCCTGTGGTGGAATGTTATGACAGCACAATTTTAATTTTTTTTAATCCAGAAGACTGCTCCATTTCAGGTAACTATAAGGTATACATACACATGCACACACCCAAATCCAATGATGAAGTAAACACTAGACAAAGGCATAACCAGGGTAAAAACAGCACAAATACTGGAGCAGATTAATGAAAAAGTGTGGTACAACCATTGCACGTGTGGAGGGCAATAACTGTATGACAAAATTATCTACAAAGATGGAGGACATAAAAAGTACAGATGTTTAACTTGCACACATAACATTAGATGCTACAATGCATCTCTGCTGTAGTAGCCTTTGGGCTACATGGGACAAGGAAACAACAACCATCCAACTTCAAAAATCTCTGGCTCACCCCACCCCTTCACTGTGACAGCTATTTGGTCAGCCCCAAGGAAGGAAATCAGAGGTGAGTCAAGATTTTTTTAAGACTTTCTTGCAGAGAGAGAGAGAGAGAGAAACAGAGAGGGAGAGAAGAGCCTAATAATCCTAAACCAAATAAATAAATAACTAAAAACAACAATAAAACAAAGTAGAAATGCAGGTCCCTACTTTATATCACAACTACAACTATATATAAAGAGTAGGGTGATGAAGGGTGGATGCGGCTAATATCTGCTGTTATGACAAATTTAACTTATACAACTGTATAATGTTCATCATTCCCACTACTGCATTAGCCTTTAGGTTATATAGTTTGATTAACAAAGCCTACTCAGCCTGGGAGGACAAAGAATACAGATCCAGAAGCCACTGTAGAATGGTCTTAGAAAAGCTCGCCCTGTACCTTGAACAGGAATCCAGTTTGGAATGCTATATAAAGGAATGTATGGAGGATCATGTAGCTGCCTCTGGAATGCTTTTAGAGTCCACCCCTTTTCAGTATGCTGTTGAAGAAGAGGATCTAGTATAACATACATTGATACTGCCTGGAACACACTTGCCATGGTGGAAATAATGAAAAGCAATGGCTGAGAACAATTGCCTAGAAATTGTCTGTTTAGACACAGAATGTCCCTTTTTTGTCTTTTCAGAAATAAAGAGCCGATAAGATTTTCTAAAGGACTTTGTTCTGTTAAGATGCCCATGCATATCCACAGAATGCAGAACACCTTCTTCCTGGTTTTTAGGTTTCAGGTAGAAAACTTTTGAGACTGATGGCCTGATTCAACGTGAACTGTGAAACCACTTGGGAATAAAAGAGGGGTTTGTTCTTAATGTGAACCCATCTCTGTGGAATATAAGCTAAGGTTCACCCACCATGCCAGCTAGCAACTCAAACTTTTCTTGCAGATGTCGGACCAATGATGACAACAGTTTTCCAAGTCGAGAACCTTACATCAGCATGATAAGCAAGCTCAAGCAGGTTCAAAACGTTGCATAGTCAAATCTGATAGCAGAAAGATGAGATCCCAAGGAACAGCAACTTAAGATGAAGTCTCAGTGTAAAATTTACTTCAGAAACTATTTTATCAAAAACAGAGAAGACGGGGATCCATGAACAGATGTGCTGAAATTGCTGATAGATTAACTCATTATAGAAGAATAAGAGAGATCAGAGGAAAGTAACCCACACACTTATTTGAGTACCAGTAGTACAAAACCCCTGATGGGCCCCTAGTTAGTGGCTGGGCACCAACTAGAAAACTGCTTCCACCTACCAATATACGATTTTCTAGTAGTAGTTTGTTTGCCTCCTTTAATATCTGCTGCAAATTCTCATTAACAAGTGCTTAAAATGTATTAGAATTGAATTATCCAAACAGTCAGTTGAAGCTGATGAGAATGGGGTTTATCAAACTCTCCCTTGTGTTGTGTGAGTAGATCCAGTCTGTAAGGAAGCTCGGGGCAACTGCCCTTTGTCCAATCCATAAGAAAGGAGAAACAATGCTGAGTCGGCCAAAAGAGAGTCACTAATATGTCTTTTTGCAGTCCTGAATTTTCAGAATTACCCTGAATACAACTGAAAAGGGTGGAAGAGGATAAATGAGCATTCCCATACAACTGATTGAAAATGTATCTGTTTTTCCAGGCTTGCTTGCAAGGAGTCCTGGTGCAGAATTGGTTTAGTTGCCTGTTTTGAAAGGAAGCGATCCTGAGAAATTCTATTGCAGAAGTCTAAGAGTGATTGGCTAAGCTCAGGAAAGATTCCAGATAAAAATCCATCTTTTGTGTCAGAAAGCTAAGTTTGCAGATGACTGCAAACTTTTTTTTATTATCAACTGAATCCCCAAATGGCTTATCCATCCTACAGGAAGGTTTGTCTGAAATAAATAAATAACTGATGTCAAAATCATAGGACCAAAATTAAATGCCAAAAAGAGCATTATTGTCTTCTTTGGGAAGACATCTATTCCAGGAAACTACCACATCAACAATATGCCCCTAGCATTTGACCCAGTAGTTCTGAGTTTGGGAACTTATATGGACAGTGACCTAACTTTTGACAAACATGTGCCTGCTATTGTCAGAAAGTCCTTCTAAATCGCACGGTTTATAAACAAAGGGGTTATGTCTAGATCTAGGAATATTAATGCCTCCCTTTATTCAACCCTCATTAGGACAATCATAGAATATAATGCCACCTTTGGCATGTATCTGTCCAGACACATGCAACAACTGGAATGTCCACAGACATAACCTTACTAAAAGACTACAAGGCCTAAACAACATGTCCTACGTGGACCAACTTAAAGCCCTGTCACTTTACTCAGTATTCTACAGACTGCTAAGATGTAGCCTGCGTCTGGCATACAAGGCATCCTTTGACCCAGCTATAAACCTTTAAGAAAGGCCTTTTGAAGAGTGGCATCTAGAAAGCAGATGAAAAACACAAATTCTGTGAGATGGAGTCTAGGAGGATTTTGCAACAACCAACTGGAAGCTCAGATATGGGTTAATAAATCTTTTTTGGATGGTTTTATTTATTTCTGAGCTGCATTTTTTGGTACTACTATCTTTGTAATCTTGAATTATCAGGTCCGTGGTGTGGAACAGCTATGATCTCTTGTTTAGAGGTAACCAACCAATACCTCCTTTATCTAAAGTAGAATCCAATATTACAGACTTTACCTCATCAGCAAATTTTTGGTTACATACTCAAGCATATCTTCTCAACATTGTAGCAGTTGAAGTGATCCTAGACACAGCATCTGCACAATCATACACACTTTTCAAATCATGGGGAAATTCCTGTGAGATGGTAGAAATAGTTTGATTCAAAGAAGAACTTTCCTCTGTAGGAAGTGAGATACCAAATTCCCTCAGATTACCCATATACCAAAGCATAAACTTCCACAAGTATGCCTGATAACTGAAAATTCTGAAAGCTGAAGTGGAAGGAAAAATAAAACACTCTTACCTTATCTTTCTTGTGACCAGGCAAAGGGTTAGTGTTCAGTAACAGCCTACTGCCAAAGCAGGTATGCAGTGGATATAGCTGCTGGGTCTGA
The DNA here is from genome assembly GCF_019279795.1 of Protopterus annectens. Lineage (NCBI taxonomy): Eukaryota > Metazoa > Chordata > Ceratodontiformes > Protopteridae > Protopterus > Protopterus annectens. The sequence goes on from NC_056748.1 coordinate 564,262,097, forward strand.
TCTAAGGTGAGAGAAAAGAAATGCATTAGTCTGAGGCACTTTCTGCATTTTATCTGCTTTTTAGGGACTGATGGCCAAGTACCAGGATGATCACAGGGAACAGTCAAAACATTCTCCAAGGCTAGCAGTAGAGGAGGGATAAGTGAGGAATAAGGAAAACAAATCATAATATCTCCTCAGTTCATGAGGAAATCTGTTTGTTCCCATAAAATATACCGTATTAATCTTGGCTATGATTTGATTAAAAAGAAAATTCCTCCACATGAAGATAAGAGTTAACATTTTCTTCAGAGTCAGAAAGTTTAGCTTGTGAATCTGAAGGAGAAGCACCATATCTGCAATAATCAGGATCATCAAAGCCAGTTTCCTCAGTTTTACAGGGCAATCTCACCAGAATTCATAGCCTGTAATGCGCATGCCTTGCTAAGGTAAGAAAATCATCTTTCTCAACTGCAGTTACTTCTTGGAATAAATATCTTTCTCATGTGTAATCTTTTATTTTTGCTTTACAGGAGTACATGTGGAAGAAAACTAAGTAAAAGGAGAGACATCTGACTGGTCCAATGGTCTCAAGCCTTTGTTACTCCATTAAGAATCTCCCAGAATTTCTTCCAGCCCTAGCGAAAATTGATCTCCCACGTTTGTATCGGACATTGGAACAGCCAAAGAGGACATGGTTGACCTCGGTTTGTGGTGGTTGAAAGGACTGCACCAGCAAATGCTGAAGAAGTAAGTGAACAGCCTGAGAAGTAAAAATGGCCACTACAGGTTCACCCCACCATTAGAGGTGTAGACTAGGCCTGCAGCAATGGCATAGGCCCCTTGACCTCCTTATGAAAGATAATCAAGGGAGAAGAGGAAGATAAAGCTTGCAGCTCTGATATTCTAATGGTTCCAGTATGTAAACTTCAATCATGCTGTGGAAGCTGGCTTAAAGGGAGCCTTAATTAAAGCTTCCAGTACCAAACTGGGATCCCATGGCAAAACATTGTCTTTGATAGGAGGTCCAAGTTGAAAAATCCCTTTAATGTTGACTTTGCATAACTTATTAAAAACTAAAGAATGGTGTTCAAACCAGACAAGAAAGCTAGAAATAGCTGCAAGCTGTACCTTGATGGTGGAAAAAACTGGCACCTGCTTGAAAAAAAAAAAAAAAAAAGACTAAAAACAGAGGAATGTCACGTTATGGTAACAAAAAGGTCAATGTCCTGCCTATTAGCCCAATATGCCAAAACATTTCAATTTACTATAAACCCTCAAAGTAGAATCCTCCTGAGAAGGCACAATAATTTTGATCACTTCTAGCCATCATCAGAACTGGAGAAAAAAGGTAAATTTGGAATGTCTGGAAGAGGCTTGATGGACAATTGATCCAGAGTGGGATCTAGAAGTGAAGTTGCTTCAGAAGAGGAAACTAGATGCACAGTGCAATGGAAAAGTATTTTGCCCTTCCTGATTTCTTATTTTTTTTGCATGTTTGTCACGCTTAAATGTTTCAGATCATCAAACATATTTAAATATTAGACAAAGATAACCCAAATAAACACAAAATGCAGTTTTTAAGTGATTATTTTATTTATTAATAAAAAAAAAACTATCCAAACCTACATGGCCCTATGTGAAAAAGTAATTGCCCCCTAAACCTAGTAACTGGTTGTACCACCCTTAGCAGCAACAACTGCAATCAAGTGTTTGCGATAACTGGCAATGAGTCTTTCACATCGCTGTTGAGGAATGTTGGCCCACTCTTCTTTGCAGAATTGTTCTAATTCAGCCATATTGGAAGGTTTCAGAGCATGAACCACCTTTTTAAAGTCATGCCACAGCATCTCAATTGGATTAAAGTCTGGACTTTGACTAAGCCACTCCAAAACCTTCATTTTATTTTTTTAAGCCATTCAGAGGTGGACTTGCTGGTGTGTTTTGGATCATTGTCCTGCTGCAGAATCATAGTGCACTTCAGCCTGAGGTCACGAACTGATGGCCGGAAATTTTCCTTTAGGAATTTTTGGCATCGAGCAGAATTCATGGTTCCATCAATCACAGCACGTCATCCAGGTCCAGAAGCAGCAAAGCAGTCCCAGACCATCACACTACCACCACCATGTTTGACTGTTGGCATGATGTTCTTTTTCTGAAATGCTGTGTTACTTTTATGCCAGAAGTAATGGATGCACACCTCCCAAAAAGTTCAACTTTTATTTTGTCAGTCCACAGAATATTTCCCCAAAAGTCTTGGGGATCATCAATATGTTTTTTGGCAAAAGTGAGACAAGCCTCTATGTTCTTTTTGGTCAGCAGTGGTTTTCACCTTGGAACTCTGCCACAAATGCCATTTTTGCCCAGTTTCTTTCTTATGGTTGAGTCATGAATACTAACCTTAACTAAGGCAAGTGAGGCCTGCAGTTCTCTTGAGGTTGTTCTGGGTTCTTTTGTGACCTCCTGGAGGAGTCATAGCTGTGCTCTTGGAGTAATTTTTGTAGGCCTGCCACTCCTGGGAAGGTTCACCACTGTTCCATGTTTTCGCCATTTGTGGATAATGGCTCTCACCGTGGTTCCCTGGAGTCCCCCACAGCTTTAGAAATGGCTTTGTAACCTTTTCCAGACTGATAGTTGTCAAATATTTTGTTTCTCATCTGTGCTGGAATTTCTTTAGATCGTGGCATGATATCTTCTTTTTTGGGATCTTTTGGCCTACTTCACTTTATCTGACAGGTTCTAGTTAAGTGATCTCTTGATTCAAGATGTTTGGCAGTAATCAGGCCTGGGTGTGGCTAGTGAAATTGAGCTCGGCTTTCCCAAAAATGTGATCAACCACAGTTATTTCATGATTTAACAAGGGGGACAATTACTTTTTCACACAGGACCATGTAGGTTTTGATAGGTTTTTTTCCCTTAATAAATAAAATCATCACTTAAAAACTGCATTTTGTGTTTACTTGAGTTATCTTTGTCTAATATTTAAATTTGTTTGAGGATCTGAAACATTTAAGTGTGACAATCATGCAAAAAATAAGAAATCAGTAAGGGGGCAAATACTTTTTAATTGCACTGTATCTGAGCCTCATATGAGAGATGCCAAGCAAACTTTCTGGTTGGCGTTTAAAAATGTATGTCTGCTTTGTGGTGAAGGCATTAAAAGGAAAAACTAACAAGGAACTAAGAACATTTCTTGGCTTAACAGAATTGCAGGTGTCGCTCGTTCGTCTCTAACACAAATAAGAAGAAGGCTTAGGGTTTCGTTTAGATGCTTTAATACAAAGAAAAGCAGGATTGATAGCATCACCTTTAAATACAGATGAACTAACAGACAGAGCTTACATATATACATGCTCACATCTCAACAGCTAACTACAAAATGGCAGTCAGGCTCACATGTGCTCAGTATTTATACTCTAGTGCAAGCCCATGGACAGCTCCTTAAAGGTATATTCACACTCCTTGATATACATACTCCCTCTTAAAAAGACTGTCCTTTATGCACAACATATTACTACATGCATCAGAAATAAAATACAATGTTCATGTCCAAGTTGCTTCATATCTGCTACAGGGTTTAGAGATTTGACCATATCTTGTAACTTAACAGTTGGGACTAAATTTAGCAACAGGGACAGTCTATGGTGCAAAACTCTTACCAGGAACTTCTGGAGTCATCGTAGGAACACGAATGTCCTCAAACTTCCTCTGGAATTGGAACACCGGACAACTCCGTTTGAGATAAACGGTCTTGCTCACAGGCTATTTGCTGTGGTACAGGCTCAGAAACTGGTAGCAAATGCCTCTGATTCCACCTAAAGATTCCTTCTTCTGTTTTCACAATGTACATTCTCGGCTCTGGACAAATATTCTTCATAACACCAATCCAATCTTAACCTTTGGCCATTTGCACTCTTACCACTTCTCCCTCTCGTAATGGACTGAGCAGTTTTATGGTCTTATTGTAGTAGTACTTCAGGGCTAGGCATTTTTACAACAGATTATGTTTCACTGATCTGCTGTTGTTGACACATGGAACGAACAAATGACTGCTGAGTGGTAATGTGGTTCTGGTTTGTCTCGACAGAAGTCTCTGAGTAGGTGAACCAAGAGGTTTATCTCAAGGGATATTTCCAAGATTCAAGAGATTCAGGAAAATATCACCATTATCTTGTTTTGACTTCTCAAGTAACCGTTTTGCACTTTGGACTGCACGTTCTGCCAAACCATTTGACTGCAGGTACTCTGCACTACTTGCGACATGAGTCCAGTTCTTCAGCAAATCTTTTGAACTGTTGGCTTGTAAACTGCGTGCCATTATCAGAAATAACTTTGTGCAGACTACCATGTGCCGCAAAATGACACTTCATCTTAGTAATGATGGTACTGGATGCTAGACAGGGAAGTAGGTCAATCTCAAACCTACTGGAGCAAGAGTCTACTAACACCAATGCTGACCACTCCACTCAAAGATGTCTGTGGCAACTGTCGACCAAGGTAGTTCTGGAATCTGGTTAAGCTGAAGTGGTTGTTTCTGTTGACAATCTTTGTACTGCTATATACTGAACAAGAAGATACTGCTCTCTCAATGTCTTGTGACACAGAAGGCCAAAATACTCTCGCTCTCCCTCCCTTCTTATGGTTGATTTGGTTCCTGGGTGACCACGATGCAAGATAGTAATGTACTCTGGCTGCAAGGACTTTGGAACAATTACTTTCGGACCTTTCATTACAATACCTTTATCAGACAAAATCTCATCTCTGTATGGAAAAAACAACGTTGCACTTCTTGAGGTAAACTAGATTGCTTTGACGGACATCCTTTATTGATAAAGTGGTTGAGCCTCTGTAAAACTGTGCCTGTGTGATCTTCTCAGCTCATCAAGATGTGTGGAAGAAAAATTTCTCATTTCCATGACTTCAAAATCAATCAAATGAGAACCTCAATTTTCACTCTGTTTAGTGGTACTTCTGGGCGATCTGGATAATGCATCAGCAAGATAAAGAAGTTTACCTTTCTTGTAGACAAGATTGAAATTGTACTTTTGCAATCTCAGCATCATGCGTTACAGTCTGGCTGAAGCTAAATGAATTGGTTTTCTCAGAATAGTGACTAATGGGTGGTGGTCTGTTTTGATCTGGATAGGTCTATCACAAACAATTATGGAACTTGGAACATGTAAAAATTGTTTCAGGACATCAAATGCTCTTTGGTGTTGCTCTAACCAAGACCAGGATACATCTTCACATGTCAGCTCTCCGAGTGGTGCTGATAGTTGAACTTCTCAAGTCTGGAATGAACTTGCTTGCGTAGTTGACCATACCAAGAAAACACTGCAGGGCTTGAACATTGTCTGGAGCTGGCATCTCAAGAATGGCTGATTGCTTTGAAAAGTCTGGTTGCAGGCCTGTAATTGTAAATTACCAACATAAGGAACTTCTCTTAGCTTGAATTTGCATTTGTGTGGGTTAAGCTTTAGATTCACTTGATGTACCCTTTCTAGAACTTCTCTGAGGTTTCTGTCATGTAGCGTTTCATCACAACCTCCTACTAGTATGTCTACTATGATAGCACAGGGATACCTAGAAAAAATTTGCTCCATTGTACGTTGAAAGACTTTACTTGCAGAATTTATCCCAAATGGCATTCTCAAAAATCTGAACCTGCCAAACAGAGTACTGAAAGTAGTGAGTAATCAGGATTTTTTTTGTCAAGCTGAATTTGCCAAAATGAACTCTTTGCATCTAAGACAGAAACAAACAGTGGCAGTTAGCATCAAGGCTGCGACTCCTTCGACTGTGCACACCGGGTGAGGAGGTGTTTTTAGTGATTTGTTCAAATCTCATGGGTCAATACATATTCTGATGTCATCTGAGCTTTTCTTGTGAGCTACCACCATGGAACATACCCATTCATTTAGAGTTTCCACTGGACAAATCACATTTTGTCGCACCATTTTAGCTAACTCGGCTTTGACTCTGTCCTGCATGGCTATTGGAACTTTTTGTCCTGGCCTGATAACTGGACTGACCTTTGGGTCTAACTTCATGGAGTACACAACTGGAAGTTTGCTTAGTTTGTCTTGGAAAAGGTAGAAAAAATGTGCTGGGCAAAATTAGAGTAGTGGTCTTTTAAGCTAACATGGTGGAGTTCCTTGCTAAATGAAAGCAGTCCCAGTTAAGGAGCCTCTGAGCCCTAATAATGACTGGATGTGCCTCTTGACCTCATAAAATAAGTCGTAGCTTCTTCCAGCGAAGCAACATGAAAGCACTACTGAGCCTTCGATTTGAATTTCTTCACCTGCATAGGCAACAAGTTTCTCACACCTTGCCAAATCAAGCCTTTCACCTTTAAACACTCTCACAAATGTTTCTGCAGACATAACATTGCACTTGGCACCTGTATCAACTTTGAGCTCTATGGGCTTGCCATTTATCTGAACAGCAAATACTTCATTCTTTGCCCTTAAATCTACGCCATCGACTGTTTCATGAAGCACCGACACACCATCAACATAAGGAGTAGCCTTGCCACCATCTAACTGATCAACTCATTTCTTAAAATGCTCCCCTTTAATAAAAGAATAAGGGCCTTTTGAAATTATTACATTTATTACATTTGTGGTATTTTGTTGACCAAAAGTTAAAAATTTCTTCCTTTTAGATTCATGATTACCACCACAATTATGACAGTTGGCAATGAAACTAGATTGAGGCTCATCCTTTGAGTTTGCTGACTCGCTCTTATGATTCACTGAGGCTATGCAAAGTCTGGAATTTGCTAGAAAGTTCTGAGGTTTACAATAGCTGCTGGAGGGGTTACAGCTGCTATGTACTTGGGCCTGTTTCTCTTAACCATGTGCTGCATACTATTAACATGAGCTTTATCACTGTACCTTCTAGTGCTATTCTCATATGTAAGCATATATGTGTGCTTTTCTGTAAGCTCGTATATCTGACAAATCTCAATGGTCTTATTCAAAGTTAAATCACTGTCAAGAAGCAAAGTCTTTCACACAGCATCATCTTTTATGCCACACTCAAGTCTTTTATCAACTCATCCCTTAAGTCACCAAATTTGCACGTTTTCCTTTATTTCTCAGGTCAGTTATATATGCTGCAAAAGTTTCACCTGGCTTCTGATCCCTTGTGTAATATAAGTGCCCTTCCATTGTAACACTGGTCTGGGGGTTACACATTTCTCTGAATTTACGTTTTAAGCACTCTGGGTCCTCCCTTAACTCAGCCTGTACAACAATATAACTGTTTTCCTTCTCCAGCATAAATAGCAGGTGCATACACAAATGAGAGTTCCCTTTCTATGGCTTCTGACCCAGCTAACGTATGTAGAATAAATGCCTTTGTATGATCTATCGGAAAATGTAGCCTGTATGAAAATGTCGTACTCTTGCGCAAACACACTCCATTTCTCAGCAATATTACTGTCAAACACAAGTGCACTGGGCTTTCGAAATCTGTCTGCCATGCCCACAAAGTATACACAAACAGACTAAAAATACGGCCCTTGTAATTATGCGCAAACAGTTCCGTGTGCTTGTAACATCCAAAGATACAATAAACCCTCCGAAATACTTTTCTTTGCGAAATATGCTCTATAATGGCTGTACTCTGCGAAATACGCCTTGTACTGGCCGTACTTTTCGAAATAGCTTTACTGTAATTCTGCACAAACATCCAAACACTTAATACACTTCTGAAAACTTGGATATCTTTGCTTAATATGAAAATATATATGCTTTGCAAAAATGCAGTCATTTCCCCTTTATTTTATTCATTTTATACAATATGGACTTAATTTTAAATATTTTCCATAGTAATTTGAATATTTTTATCAATAACGTACATATTTGTTTATATGAATATCGCTTAGAACGTTCTGTATGCCCCTTTTCATATTATATGAAGAAATAGTGCTGAGTAAGATTTAATTTTTAAATTCATTTCAGACCTGTCTTGCAAAGTTTTACCCCTTTTTGGGATGATTCACTCCTGTACATTACTCCAATTGTAGCAAAGTGTCTCTAATCATTTTACCCATGCCATCTCAAACTTCATGCCCTTTAGACATGTCGCTTCCGACACCATGTTGCTTGTTCGTCTCTAACACAAAAAAAGAATGCTTGGGGTTTCGTTTAGATGCTTTAATGCAAAGAAACACATCAGGATAGATAGCAACATCTTTAAATAAGAACGAACTAACAGATAGCTTACATACATACATGTTCAGATCTCAACAGCTAACTGCAAAATGGCAATTAGGCTCGCAAGTGCTCAGTATTTATACTCTAATGCAAGCCCTTAAATAGCTTCTTAAAGCTATATACACACTCACTAACCTACAGCAATTAACTCCAATTACTGGGAAATCAGAGGCAGATACCTCCAACTGCAGACAGGTGGGCTGGATGCAATGGTCAAGAGCCTGAGTGTGCTGACTTCATGGCAGGAGAAGCAGACAGTGGTCACATATTTGTTTTACTCCTTTGTTAAGTGGCCACTGTGCACAAGTATGTCTTCTCTTTTTCAAGGTCAACACCCTGGCATTGCCTGCTTAAGATCACCCAATTAGAGTTAAAATATCTCCGAAGACTGAAGGAGTCTAATCGAAGATTAAAGAATGAAACAACCCTTTAAGCTAAACTCTTTAAAAAAAAGTGTGTGTTTTGAAGTGGGCAATTGTCTCAGACTGCTGAAATGGGAAAGTGAGGGCACAGTTCTGATCACTAATGAACCATTAATACTCCACATGTATAGCCCAGAATGGAACTCGAGAGAGAGAAAAAAATGTTCTTGTTGCGTTAACAGCTGGAGAGCAGACACTTCATAACTAATGCTTGGCTTATTTTAGATTAATGAACTTTGTCCTAGCAAAAATTCAATAATCAAGTGAAACATTATATGAATGTATTACATCATGTCTTACATCTTGGCAAAATATTTCTAAACCTCTAACTTCTATTTTTTTTTACAATGCATACAAGTCTACATGTTCTATAGTTTTAATCAGCATTCATAATTTTCAAGAATTTCTTTTTTTTCCAAAAGTATTTTTATTTTGTTTTCATTATAAACATATGCAAATGTACATATAACAAATACAATAAAATAGCAAAACTATTTACAATATTTATATTCATCCATGATAAACAATCATTTTATCCATGAAAAGTTATCAGTATTTGTTCAAAAGGTTTTCCAGTTTTTGCCATGCTAATTTTTTATGAGTAATGTTCTGAGTTCTATAACAAATGGTTTGCAGTTCTTTTTTACAAACAACTTTTGCTAAATTAATAAATTCTTTCAACATCAAATATTGTTTACTTTTCCAGTTCAAAGTAATAACTTTTCTGGCAATTGCAAGAATTGACCAGAGCAACTGAATCTGAGATTTAGGTATTACATTAGGTACAGGATTTTCAAGAATTTCTATCTAATTCACTGTGCTTATATTCTCTGCCTTAGAATTGTTTTCAATGTTTAATCCTGAAAATTTACCACCAAGTTCAAATTTTATGTGATGGACTTCATAAATTATAAAATTAAATTTGACCACTTTTTAAATTAACTAACCCAATCTCTTAAACTTGAAACCTTACTTTTTGTACTATTCTCAGACTACAAGCTGAGAACATTAGATGGCATTCATGTAAACTAATGCTTAATTCTAGTTACTATATGAACTGAACTATACTGCTGTCTATTTGTATTTTGCCAGACAGTCTGCTTCCACTGTGGTTACTGTTTTGTAACTCTAACTCACTGCTAAGTAAAATTAGCAGCAATGTATTCAGTGTGCCACATTGTTACAAAGCTGATTTTTTTCTGGCTACTTCTTCCTTAGACTTTTCCTGGTTAGGGGTTGCGACAGTGGATCACCTGTCCACTCATGATTGGCAGTGGAGTTTTACGGTGTCGAGTTGCTAGCCCGGCTCCCAACCTTCCACGGAAGGCACACACACGCACTCAAGCCTAGGGCCAATTTAGAGTATGCAATCCCCCTACAGCATGTCTTTGGGATGTGGGAGGAAAACCATGCGACCACAGGGAGGATATGCAGACTTCACACAGAAGGCACCTCAGCCGAGGATCGAACCGGAGAATCTCTTGCTGTGAGGCGGCAATGCAGAACAGTATGAGTTTTTCTGTGACACATCATGTTAGTTTCCCCCACAGGATACAAGAAACTCAACTGCAAGTTTCTCTACTTCACAGCAAAACAGTGTAGATTAAAATAAACATTAGCTCTTCGAAAGTCCACCCAACTTTTCCTGATTGTGTTTACAGTCTGCTGACCTGTAAAACTCAGGATGTATTGTTATAAGTCCTTGAAACTCTTCTTGTAGAGGTTAGATCAATCAATAAAACAGATTTCCATGTGCAGTACTTCAAATCAGCCAGAATAGCCGTTTCAGGTGGAGTTTTGACTCGCTGACACAAAAATTAAGATACCAAGGAGGAGCCACCTATCTCCTTGAAGACATCTTATAAAAAATTGCTTTCAAAAGCATTTTGACATGATAATGCATTGAAAAAGGAGGATCCACAGACAGATGTGCTGAAATAACTGATTAATGAATCTCGATGAGGAGTAAGAAAGGACATGGGATAATAGCTCACACAAATATTGTACAATCAGATTACAACTAGCCCAGAATGGGTGCTGGTTACATTGTTAGCACTAACTAGAAACCTTTTTGTGACAACATGAAAACAGCAAGCTGGGTCTAAACCAATCTCTTCTGGCATCTGCATAACAGAAGCAAAAAAAAAAAAAAACGCAGAACCAGACAACTGCCCAATACTTCATCTTGCAAAGTTTCAGCAGTTTTCATTTCTACTAAATTTTTAATGAATCCATAAAAACTAGGTTAGTCTTCATTTAAAGGTGATGACACTACAGAGTATACACCTGCAAGGGCCCTGGCGAAGGTATCCTACTCTGATGTACGTCCCATCATGATGGGTACTGTGTACAGAAATTACAACTGTATTTAAAAAGAGTCTAAATGTAAAGATTTGACAATGAAGAATGGCACACACCCTGACTACTACAGTATGACGGCAGTGCTGCATATTTGACTTTTCTAACTATTTAATCTTAACATAAACCTGTACTGGGTATTTAAAGTGTAGAGATACTGGGTATAACCTGGTATAGTGAAATTCAGGGGCTGGAAGTTATTTTTTTTTTTCAGTTTTAAAATGAACACCCATTTGAAGTTTCAGAATAGTCTGTTAATTTTGGGTGTCAGGCATTGGCACAATGCATACTGGTCTGACACCAACACATTAACTACCACCTCATAAATATACAACAAAGGGGTCCCTATTAAATTACTGAACATTTCAGAGTTGGAATGTCATATGTTCGACACCATATGATCGAACTCTAAAAAGTTTGAAGATGAAAGGCAACGGCTCCATAAGCGCAGAATGGGAAAATTTCCCTTTTCTGCACTGAAGTGCGGTTTTGGAGTTGGTATATTTAAAAGTAAGGGGGTGCAGGGGGGCTTTCCCCCCTGTTCATAGTGTTAAGGTAAGTGTTTTTTTTACGTATTTATATATTTGAAGATTCGAGTTTCGTTCATATGTTGTCGAACATATGAGGTTTGAAATTTTGAAGCTTCGAATATATAATATAGATCCCAACAAAGACATCCTTGCTGTTTAACATGAATGGCAACTTCATCTCTTATAGAACTAGGCACCATCATGATCGCTGGTGGTACATACAGTGTTGTGGGGTAGAGATGGCTCTAACAACTGGCACTTAGGATAACCATCTTTGTGCCATTTGCATAGCAAATTGCTTTGGTCTCAACCACCATGGGAATGCAGTTTACACTTCAATCCATCACAAGAAGACTAAATAGCAAAAACTGAAGAAATTTCACATGAATCAGTCAGAAAAATCTTGCACTGCTGCTCCTGATACCTGCTGGCAATGAATAAAATGCTACCTATAAAAGGAGAACGAGCAAACACTAAAAAAAAAATCTGACAGAATACATAAGCAAAATACAAACTAAATGATTAACTACAAACTGAATTTTAAATATGTGGAACTTTTAAACCTAAAGTACTGACCACATAAAAGTGATGTCACAACCTAACATAAAAGTAAATGTTCACATTACAGGCAGAGTTTTTGCATTACCTATTTCATCAATAAAGATGATGGAGGGTTCCAGCTTAATAGCCAGAGAGAAAACAGCAGCTGCTAGCTTCTGGGATTCTCCATACCACTTGTCAGTTAGTGTGGATGGCTGTAGGTTAATGAAGCGACATGAAGCTTCCTTTGCAGTAGCCTTGGCAATCAGAGTTTTGCCACAACCAGGGGGACCATACAGGAGAACACCTGAAATGGAAGAATAACCACACTTCTGATTTATGTACACTGCATATGGAGTAATCCTTAAGCAATCAACTTAGCAAAATTAAACAAAACTGTAAGAAAACAGAATCATACGAAATAAGGCAGAAGAATGCATTTAAAACCACAATGAGCACCAAAGGATCTGTGAAATCAGACTCATAGGTTTTCATTCAGAACATACTGGATATAATGCGACTTTATGCTTAAGACTTTAATATCCCACTCTCAGATTTATTAACCCACACCAGCACCACAGAATTCTACTGAAACACTCAAAGCAAAAATAATAATGCTTACATTTCAACACTGTCGTTTCACAGCAAGAGGATCCCTGGTTCAAATCTTGGCTAGGGTGCATGCCCTCCCTGTGTTCTTGTGGGTTTCCTCTGGGTGCTCCATTTTCTTTCCACATTCCAAAGACATGTAAGTAGGTGAACTGGACACTCTAACTTGACCATAGATGTGTGTGTGCATGGGAGTGTGTGGTGTGGAATAACACCATGGCTCTAGATGAGTGGCACTGTTGAAATGACACCCAGTCTCCATGTACAAAAAATAGGAAAAACGGATTGTGGATGGATGGATGGATGGATGGATTAGAGACCATAGCTAAAATGTCAGTGAATGTCAAAGGATTTTTGCTGTTAGTGTCTTTGGTATCTGTTCACAATATGTATATTTTGTACATATTATGCATACGAATTTGCTTTAAGAGTTCAATACCGCTGTCAAACTACATTTTTCTGTTAAAGGTTATACTATCTATAGCCTATTTTATGTATATTATAAATGATATGAATGTATTATTGTTTAAGCTTATATAAAGTACAGTTTTGTACCTACCATAAATGTAGATGTTCGAAGATCCACATTGCTGCAGTCCTAACACTTGGGTAGTCCGCTGTCCCAGTCGGCCCGAATACCAAAGTATATGGCTGACGTCGGTCAAGGCGCATTAGTCTCTGACGTCAGGACGTCAGGGTACAAATGCGCATGACCGACGTCATATCCTCAGTCTTTTCTTGCCCCAGATGTCAGAAGACCCTAAAAAGATAAGGCTAAAACCAAAAAACACCACACACTCCTGCACCAAATATATATACAATATATACAAATTTACAAGAGTATAACCTCACCCACACAACCACCCCTAAACACAGAGGGGAGGGAGGGTAAATTGGACTGCAGCAATGTGGATCTTCGAACATCTACATTTATGGTAGGTACAAAACTGTACTATGTTCTTCATACCACATTGCTGCAGTCCTAACACTTGGGTAGAATCCCAAAGCAGAGGTAAGGGAGGCTGGCAAATCATAAGGAAGCAGGAGCTGACAACATGCCCTGCAAAATAGCCGTGGCAAAACCAGCCCTAGATTTAGAGTAGAGAGGAAGGTGGTAATGCTTAGAGAAAGTATGCACTGAACTCCAAGTAGCTGCCTCCAAAATATCCTTAGTTGCCACCCCCTTTAGAAATGCTGTAGAAGTGGCAGTAGCCCTAGTGGAATGAGGCCTAATCCCAGCTGGAATCTCCTTGCCATGATGGGAATAACAAAATGCAATGCAAAACCCAATCCACTTAGAAATAGTTTGTTTTGACACAGGCTTGCCCTGAGAACTCAAAGCAAAAGAAACAAACAACTGCTGAGACTGCCTAAAATCCTTAGTCCTGCTTAAATAATAACGCAACTGCCTGTGTACATCTAAAGTGTGCAAAATCTTTTCCCCCTTATTTTGGGGATCTGCATAAAAGGTAGGCAAATGAATAGTTTGGTTTAAAGCCACACTAGAAACCACTTTAGGAATAAAGGAAGGATTAGTACGTAAAGATACCCTATCCTTATGAAAAATCAGGAAAGGCTCAACCGCCATAAGGGCCTGCAATTCAGACACCCTTCTTGCAGATGTAATGGCTAACAAAAAGCAGTCTTCCATGACAAATATTTCAATTCAGCAGTAGCTGCAGGCTCAAAAGGTTGTAGAGTGAGTTTCTCCAACACAAAATTGAGGTCCCAAGCAGGAGTAGGAGCTCTCGTGGGGTCTTATATTCTTTGCCCCTCTAAGAAATTGCTTGAACAAAGGATGAGAAAACAATGGTGGGTCACAATCATAGTGAGCTGAAATTGCTGCAGCATGAATCTTAATGGAAGAGAAAGACAAACCTTTGTCCAATAACTCAGTAAGATATTGAAGAGCCACACTCAAATTCGGCTCAGAAACATCCAAATCCTTTGCTGCACACCAGAATAAAAATCTCTTCCACTGCGTACACTTTCCTTGTACTAGGTCTTCTGGCTTCCATAATCACATTCAAAACTTGTTGAGGAAGCTGAGACCTGCTATGGTTCAAAACAGAATATGCCAAGCTGTTAGATGAAGAGAGTGAAGCTTGACATTGAGCAGATGCCCGTCCTTCTGAGACAATAGGTGTGGAATCAAAGGTAAGGGCCATGGAGGCTTCCTTACCAGACTCCTCAGCAATGGGTACCAGTGCTGCGAGGCCAATCGAGCTATTAAAATCATCCTTGGCTTGTCTTGTCTGACCTTTAGAAGTACCTTTGGGAGGAGAGGCAGAGGTGGAAAGGCATACACATGAAGATTTTTCCAACTGAAAGAAAGAGCATCCACTTTCCAGGCTGTGTGATGAAACCTTTTGGTGCAAAACTTTGGCAGCTGGTGGTTTAGTGGAGAAGCGAACAGATCTATGTCTGGAGTTCCCCATGACACTGTCAATGTCTGAAATACATGAAGATCCAGTTTCCACTCGTGGGGATCCATGATTTGCCTGCTTAACACATCTGCTAAGGAGTTCTGTGCTCCTGGCAGAAACCTTGCTTGAAGATTCAGCTGCAAGCTTAGCATGATCTCCCACAAAATCATTGCTTGCCTGCATAGAGGATAAGAATGTGTTCCCCTTGTTTGTTGATGTACCACATGACAGTTGTGTTGTCTGTTAGAATCAACACCTGCCCTGGAAGAAGTAAATCCTTGAAAGCCAGTAATGCAAACTGGACTGCTAACATCTCCTTCATGTTGATATGTAGATGCTGCAGTCTGGCAGGCCACTTGTCTTGTATCCACTTTCCATTCAGATGAGCTCCCCAAGCTGTGTCTGAGGCATCTGTCGTTAGAATCTGACTCGCCTCTGGCCGGGTCACAGAGAGTCCCTTGTTTAGGTGACATTCCTGAGCCCACCACAAAAATTCCTTTTGAATGCAAGGTATTATTTGAATGACAGTGTCCAAATCCTGGCAGTGCTGTGTCCATACATTTTTGAGATACCATTGTAGCTTCCTCATATGCAGTTTGGCATTGGGAAGTACCAGAATACAAGATGCCATGAACCCTAAGGCTTGAAGGACTGTCCTTGCAGTCAGCCCGGACTGATGAGATAGTTGATGGAAGTAAAGAGAAAGATTCTTTTGTTTGTCCGGTAAAATACTGAGGCAAGAAAAAACCAAAATAATCCCCAACGGGGTACTTAGCCAATTTGGATTCGGTCTGAAACTCCGACTTCGGAAAATCTCAGAACGCCAACCTGCACTTGCAAAACTGCTTCTGCATCGGACCATGCGGCAAAAAAGACTGAGGATATGACGTCGGTCATGCGCATTTGTACCCTGACGTCCTGACGTCAGACTAATGCGCCTTGACCGACGTCAGCCATATACTTTGGTATTCGGGCCGACTGGGGCAGCGGACTACCCAAGTGTTAGGACTGCAGCAATGTGGTATGAAGAACATCATTGTATTTTATCATGTTTTTTACTGTACATATTACATTATCAACTTTGTTCAGTTTATGCTGTGTGTCTTGGGTCATGGCTAAAAACAAAAAGTCTAAGGACCAGTTCACCTAACTCTATTAGCAAACAGACAATAAATGTGAACAAGAAGAAAAACTCCCAGCATTTCTGGTACAAAAACATCTGCATGGGAGCAATATATATGTATGCAGAACCCTGAAGAAATTTCCTTTGAGGAAACAAGACTGCCAGAAAAGGTAGAGCTGTACACAGTATCTTTTTTTTTTTTTTTATCGTCATCCAACTGGATTGTTTGAAGTTATCTTTTAAATTCGGATAAAAAACAGTGCTCGAGTGTCAGTCAATCTAACAAATAACTATTCTCTTTATACTGCCAAGCATGTACTGCAGTTCCCTCTCTCATTAGGTTCTTCATTACAGATATTTTTATGTATCGGAGTACAGTTTTGTAAATATACTTGAGTAACAGTACATGCTGAAAGAGTACAAGTACTACTGTTGTAGATTCATGAAATGATCAGGGATAAAGACAGGTGATAATGGAATAAACTTTGCACCCACATAGTTTATCTGCAGAGTTGTCAGAATGTTACACTGGCAGCACAGTATGACTAGCTTTGATTGTCGGTTGACAGAAATAACTATGGATACAGTGGAGACACGTGGAGATCAGCAGATAACTACAAGATACTGCAAAGACAGCTCCAATGTGCTACATTTGATCCACGATGGAAAGCATTTGGTTAATTAGGCAAAGTGCAGTGGTTAAAATACTATACAAGTTGCTGAAGTTATGCTGTTTGCAACAGCTGAACAGGTTACAGGAGGTGATGTAAGTGACCATAATAGGATGATACTGTGGACTTTAGGCAGCGAGAAAAGATAAATATGTCAATATGAAGATGGTAGGAGTGGGTCACCATATCGGAGCAGAAAAATAAATGTGGATACCTTTCAGAGTTGTGAGGATATGCCACCACTGGCTAAAGGCAGGTTTATGATATATTGAAATTGCTTGGCAACAAGAGTATGGCATATGTTAGGGAATTTTTGAAAAGGTCATCAAAGCCTAAGATCTCATTAAAAGGTTGGTTTTCTTAGCCACTTAACATCTCACATGGCAACTTTTCAAAATGAGAAGATGGGTAAACAAGCTTCAAGTTGAGGAATACTATCTTCAGAATGAACTAATGGATACAGGTGGGACCATGAAAGGTCTAACTGAACAGCAAGTAAAGATGTATACATTAGAAAACATTTTAGCACTGCACAGTATTTCTGAAAAGAGAGGGTTTTAATTCTTAGCAGGTTGTAATTCTATCTTGCCAAATCATTCTGGTTTACTTAGACGTCTAGTTGGGGCACTAACAATTTGACAAATGGATAATACAAGTTCAAGGCACCATTCAGTTGATACCTGGTGCTGGAACACAAATGCCAGTTAAAATATCTTAGATAATGCTCTTTCATCTGGTTGCTGTTGAACCATAGGAGGCCCATTACAGCATCTACAGTAGGTGGGGATTGATAAATGAATTTTTCAAGCGACTTTGTATGAGGCCGGAGCAAGCACAACACTTGCAACTCTGAAATACTAAATACTGACAATACAGAAACCAAAACAAGTGTTTGCCCACTGTGTTAACGAATTATTATTAGAGAAGAAAACTCTGCCTCCATTTTAATCATCATGGAGGAAAGGCATTTTTTTCAGAAAGCCTTAAATGGAAGGCAGAATTTAAAAGTATTCAAGGATGAAAACAACTGCTATCTGTTGAAAGGCTGGTGCATAAGCAGAAATAGCAGGTACATGTACTTTGCCAAAAAATATGCTAAAAGGCCTTCAAACAGATGAGTAATCAAAGACTCTCGGAATCAAAAAAATAATTGGGACTAGAACCTTTGGAGTGACAAATTACCATTTTTGTATGTATGATTTCCTTATGGTAAATCTTCTGGCCTACTTTAGGGGGAGTTCAAAAAAGGAATAATTATTCATAATTACACATCATCCAAATGTGGTGAGGAAAAGAAACATGGTTGAAGAACTGTTACCTCTGTCACCAGCTCACAGCTCCTCTGGCGATAAAACAATGAGCATAAGAAAATTTTTGCCCTTTTCTGCCTTGGGAAGTAACTTCTGGATAAGAAATGGAAAGAAGGCATAAGCTAATGTAAGGTAAGGTCCACGAAACTGAAAAAATGTTTGCTCTATAGTTTGATAAGAAACAGCATTGAGGGTTGGAGTTGATCGCTGAGATGTTAGGCAGTCAGGCCAACTTCTTGCACGCCAATGTTTGTAAAATGTTACAAAAAGTCTAAAGATTCCGTTTTCAGTCAAGAAACTAGTTGTTTGCCAGATGGGAGAATCTACTAGTTGGTTCTTCAGTCTTGGGAGATGCAGCAAGCAAATAATGACTATGCTGAATGTAGACAGACTTGATCTGTCATTGTGTTAGAGTTGAAAAGATATCCTCTACAACTACTTACTGATATATGACATAATTGCAGTACTGTCGGCACTGATCTGAAGGGGATCCATAGGGAAGCTGTCCTGAAAAGCTGACAGCGTTCTGTTCACTTCTTTCATGCTGACATAAAGAGATCATTTTTGCTCCACAAAGATTACAGAAGGGCACTCCCCAGGTAAAATCTAAAGAATTTGCCATCAGTTGCTGTGTTACTGAAGGAGAAAGAAAGCTCTATCTATTAAAACAGTTCCTTTTTTACAGATTGATGAAAATGGCTGTATATCCAATATTCCCGAGAGCTCAGTTTTCTAATGTAACTGAAGACAGATTTCTAATTATCCTTTGCCTCAGAGGATAGCCTCAGTTCACTAGATGCTTTGCCAGTCTTTAGTGGCCTTAAGTTATTAAGCTTTTCTTATATTTTCATCCCAGTGGATTCTAGTCCTAACTGGTGTTTTAAGGATTTTCTTCCATTTATTTTAAAATTTGCTGACATCGACTGACTACCAGGGTGGTTTGCTTTTGAATCTTCCAATGTATTTTTTTTTATCCTTTTAGGCCCTGTGAATGTTGCATTTTTACCACTATGTTGTATAACATTTGCATACTCTGTACGATGCTTGGGCTCAAACCCTTTAATAAACTTTAAGCTAAAGATGTCCTCCATTTCTTCTATCAGTTTCAAAATTTTCCAGTTTCAAAATGTTGTATATTAATGTATCAAAAGTCCAAGTTTCACAATAAAACAAAAGCCAGTGGTGCAATCTCTTCCTTATGCAACCAAGTTAACCAAAACAAAAATGTACGTAGTTACTACAGTAATAGATACATTTTTGTCTGTTTCCATCAGATTTGACCTTTTGGTTATCAGATCCAATGCCGGCCTCTCCAAGAGGCTTCAACTCTAAAGCACCACCTCCTCTAACCATAATACCTTGCTCCCACCTATCTACCTCCGACTGAGTTTGCATCTGAGAGAGATATTAAACATGCAAGAATCACTCCTTGAGCTTAACAAAGGACTCTAAGTGGAAATCCCCAAAAGTTCAGTCATTATCCTTCACAGCAAGAGGATGACAGAATGGAGAAATGGTTGAACTACGCAAAGCAGATCTATCATTATGGTAAATCCATAACTTTTGTATTTGATGCAGTTTTTTTCTGTCAGGGTTCAACCTGTGAGATACAATACCCAGGCATGTATCCTCCCAAGGAGGCACTAGGAGAGAACATTTCAAAGAATGGTGGAACCAAGAGAAGTCCTGGACTTCAACTGAACATCCAATTTGTAATAGGACACAAAGGTACTAGCATTAGCCCAAGCACCAGCAGCATAAAAGTCGTCAATACAGGCACTGGAGAAAACAAAACCAACAAAAGTAACCACTACTCAGGTAGAATGACCTTTAGGTTTAGCAGACAAAGGCTACTCCCTCAAGTTGTACACACAGGAAATGCAATCAGGCAGCCATTTGGATAAGGTTGCTTTTGATACTATCCTGCCTAGTCTGGCCTTGGAAAAGGAGACAAAAAGAGTTGATCAATTTTCCTAAAGGCTTTGTTTCAGTCTAAATAGAATCTCAATTATCTATGAATGTTTAAACAGTGTAGCAAATATTCACCCTTATTACAAAAATTTGGGACAAATACAAGCAAGTGAATCAGATGATTTAAAGTAGAATCAGAGGCTACCTTTGGCAAAAAGGAGGGATCAGATTCGAGGGTAACCCTATCCTTGCAAAACATTACATAAGGGGGAACAGAAGATAAAGACTGCATTTCCGTGAACTCTCTCACCAATGTAATAGCCACTAGGAAGATGGGCTTCCAAGACAGCAACTTTAAGGGAATAGTGGTGGAGGGCTCAATAGGAGGACTGACAAAAACTCGTAGTATAAACGGTAAATCCCAAGGGGGGAAAAAAGGGTACCAAATAGGAGGGAGCAACAAAAATGTACCTCTCGAAAAGGCCCTAGAAATCTTAAGAGCAGCTACATGATTGTTATCTGTCAATGTGAAAATTAGAAATAGCAGGAAGCTGAACCTTGACGGTGGAATATCTTAAACCAAACTGAAACAGGTCAGCAAGGAAATCCAGAATCACATTAAGCAGAGCTGAAAAGGCATCTACACCCTTAAACAAAGCCCTAATAGCAAACAGTTTCCCACTTGCTAGCAAAGATCTTCCTAGTAGGTTTCTGGGAAGAAGATTAGTATCACTAACTCTGCCAGAGTGCTTGGAATCTATGGCCATCACGGGAACTGAAGAACCCAGGCTGTTAACCTATGGGTATGAAGGTTGGGCATTGTGATCCCTGCCAGATGGGAAATCCACTCCAGAATAGAGCAGAGTACCCAGGGTGGGTGTCAGAGCTCAGGCCACAGAAAAGGAAACCAAACTTGTCAGGGTCAGAATCAAGCAATAAAAATCATAGCTGCTGTGCATTGGGATTTCTGAAGAAACTTTATTATGAGGAGATTCATTGATTAGGCATACAGGAGACCTGGGGGCCAAGCACATAGAACAGCATTCCCTTGGTGACTGTCCTTCAGGAGGAACCATGGCATAAAAACTGCTGCACTTTGTGTTGGATGGGGTGGCAAACAAATAAGGGTGCCCCAGCATTGGAAAATCCAAGCTGCTGCTTCTGGATTCAGAATCCAGTTATGAGGGAAAAGGATGTTCCTGCTTGAACCGTCTGCCAAGATTTCTGATTTCCTTGGGATGTTAACTGCAATCAGAAACTGTAGGAGATCACCCACTGCCACACCCTCATGGTTTCCTGACTAAGAGTAAAAAATTGGGCTCTTCCTGCTTATTTAGGCAGCAAATCCCAGATGTATTGTCCACTTCAATAGATAATACTCCCTTGGGAGAAGATCCTGAAAAGTCTGCTATGTTAGGAGGACAGCTCTAATCTCCAAGACACTAATGTGGACATAGGCTTTGAATGGAGACCATTTTTGTTGAACAGTCTTCCCTTTGAAATGCCCCATTCCCCACCCCAAGAGAGGGAGGTGTTTGTAGTGACTATGGCTGAAGGTTGGGGAGGAATGAACGGTTGCCCAGTGGCGACAAAGGGAGACTCCAACCACCATTTGAACTGAATACAACTGTTTGTTACAGCAACAGGGAAATGCATGGGATGAATACGGTATTACCACTGAGCCGCTAATGTCCACCACAAAATCCTCATATGGTACCTAGCTAGGGATACCAAGCAAATCAAAGCTGCCATGTGTCCCAACAGCTGAAATATCAAGTAGGCAGAAGGTTTTTGATATACAAACAGATGGGAAAGCCTCTGTTTGGAGTGAGTTTAATATGTGGATCACACATTTTGCTGTCTGAGCATCCGTATCCAAATGACAGCCTATGAACTCCAACACTTGTGCAGGTTCTACACTGGACTTTTCATTGTTCGCAGGGATCCCAAGGACAACCACAGCTGGAGTAAGGGGTCCTGAGCTTTGACAAAAGACACTCTTGTGGAAGTGGTAAGGAGCCAATCGTCCAGGTAAGGGAAGACCTGGAAACCCTGCAGCCTCAGCCAGGCTGCCATGCACTCTTGTGACCGCCTGGGAGGGCTGTGTGTCTTTCAGTCCCAGTTCAGAGGATGGACCATGGAACTCTATTCTAAAATGCCCTTTTGGTGGCAGCTGCCACCATGATGGCATCAACTCTGGGCCTCTTAATCCAATGTGGTGGATCCTTAGGAGATGCTAAAATTTTATTGTGCTTCTTGGGGACTGGTTACACCACATCTGGTTCTCTCCATGCCACAGTGACACTAGATTGATAAGTGGATATGGATGGGAAACCAGTAAATCAAGAGATCACAAACTTCAAATCAAGCGGATAGACAGTCGACGAGGCCAAAGAAGGCTTAGATACCTTTCTTCTGGCACTGAGATTCGACAACTGGATTAGAACCAAATAAATTTGGATCAGAAGGGAGAGAGGGAGAAGACTGTTGAAAATTCTAATGGGGTAACAGGAGAGGAGGAGGAACATACCCTACCTGAACTAGACCCACCCTTAGCTGAAAAGGGGATGGGGACACGTAGAAAGAAGGAGGCCGATTTCTCCAAAGTTGGCATCATAGGGGATTTGTCTACAGGTGGGAGGAGCCAAAAGAGAAGAATGGTGGATTTTCGGGTCAGACTATTCAGAGGGCCAGGGAGCTGCTCACTTGCAGTTCCCCCTGTCCTGTTCCCCCTGTCCTTTTCTTGTACCATTGGATCCATAGCATTTTCTTTGCCCCCATCTCTATCTCCGTTGTCAAGCTTCTTCATGGGCAAAGGGGAGAGGAAGGTAGGAGCTGCTGTTGAGGGCAACAGGCCTTTTAACAGCAAATTTGCATGGTGCTCGTTGACTACCCAAAACAGGCACAAATACTGCACTATGTATCTATGTGCAACGCACTGGGGCAGTGAACTCACTAATCGTCTGCATCCTGGGATGGTACCTTCTGGCCAAAAGCTTCACACTTTTTGAAACCCTTTTTCCTTCTTCTCCATGCTAACAGCTGCAGAGGAAAGGAAAAATTAGCATAGGCTACACAGCAAACAATGAATGAACAATGGTATATCAAAAGACTTTATACCCAACTCCCTATCAACCTACACTGACAAAAGAAGACAACAGTACAAAAGGGAAACACCAAACACTACTACTACTATTTATAAAGTACAGAATCTTTATATATGGTATACACACACACACACACACACACACACACACACACACACACACACACACACACACACACACACACACACACACACACACACACACACACACACACACACACTTTCTCTCTATGAATAGCTAAAAAAAAGAAGTGGGAACACCACAAGAAATCAACAACCCACACAGTATTACTCCACTAACTCAATTAACTCTCGACCCATTAACTAGCAAACCACCATGACTGTAATTAGGGATACGGAGAACAGGAAAGAGGGGTCTGGAATTTACTGAAGGAAAAACTGACAAAGGAACCATGATACTGGGAGCAAATTAAGACAGGGAAAGGTAACAGAATGGGAAGAGGCCAAGGACATATTTGTGCTGCAGGATACAGATTGCCTTCCCTATCAAGGATTGCTATAGTACAGGCAAACAGAAAGACATAGGGGGATCCTAAGTGAAAGACCAGCACTGGTAAAGTTTTTAGCTGAATCTAGAAGAGAAGATGCTGTTAAATAAAGGATAATTAATATGGCATATAAATATTGCATGATAACTATAAGAATTTATCAGAGGAGGTTATAAAAATTGGGAAGAGAGAATGGATACGCAATTCACAAAAGAAACAGTGAGAGGATATATGCATGGCTCCCAAATATGCGACAAAGTCTAAAAGATTTAAAATTTTTGCATGGAACTATTTGCATAGGTATTTATACCCCAAGCAGACTCCAAAGAATTTTCCTAAGGTATACTGCAAAGGTTAAAGGTGTGATCTGGAAGAAAAAGAGGTACCTGGGAACATATTTTGCAACTGTAATTAGTTGTCAGACTTGAAGAATTCCTGCACACCACTCTGTCAGAAATACTGAGAGAGCAAACTGGTGTAACTTAGGAATGATTTTTCTGAGCTATGATACAGGATCTGAATTGCCTAGTCACAGTGACATCTTGTTGAGTTTAATTCTTGTGGCTGACAAAAAAGCAATTACTGGAAAACGGAAATCAAAATCTAAAGCAGCTGTATTAAAAGTAGTAAATATAGTAACAGGGATAAAAGAATGGAAGTGGGGTCTTTAGAAAAGGATAGGAGCAAATTACATAGAAAAAAATTGGAATTGTGGGAAGAATACATGCAGAATACTGTTTGGAAGAGGAATGAGGTTTAAGAGAGCGCAAGGATTGAATGAGCTACGTAATGTTAGACTGACAATGACTGCTCGGAAGACTGTATGTGATGAATAATGTCTGCAACTGAAAATAATTCAATATGGTTTGTTTACATTTATACAAATGCATGGATTGCTTATAAGTGATACTTAAATAAATATGTTTTTGTTAAAATAAGTGAAAATTAAAGCATACATGGACAGAGCAAGCCTAAAATAACAAATGGGTACAACTGGAAATGTGGCTATCCACTTATAACTCCTAACTAATTGAATCTTGGCAAACAGCTGGATCCAGCCATCCATAACCCCCCCCCCCCATCATCTATAGCCAGTAATTTACTCCACTAGTTGGGTAACCTGCCACTGTTTTCTCTCACACACACACACACACACACACACACACACACACACACACACACACACACACACACACACACACACACACACACACCTATGGCCTATTCTGAGTGTCCATTCAGTCTACTGTATGTCTTTGGAATTTGGGAAGAAATCAGAGCACCCAGAGAAAACCCAAGCAAACACAGGGAGAACATGCAGCATGTACACAGAATGTGTGTTACTCAGAAGTATCCCATCTTCACAGACAAATGACCAGGTAAGAATGCTGGGTAGGTGTAATAATATTAGATGATGAAGTCAACCTCAGTCTCAAACAACCTACCAATAATAATGTCACTTGTTACAGCATTCTCACTGGATGACAAAAGAAGGGACACTTGGCAGCAATGCAAATATTCACAGCTAAAGTACATTCCCCATCTTTAAACATCTTGTGCAAGACACCTTGAATGCTATAGGTTCATAGGTTCATGGGTATGTACTAGGCTAATGTCCCTGGAGCCTTTACAAGCCTAGCTCATAGGATTATCCTGGCATCGTGTCATTCGACCTTCGTTTCCAGTGCCTCTGTCGAGTAGAGCCACTGGAGTGATCCCCAGGGTGAATTTTCTATTTCCCATCCACTCATAAAGATTTCTCTTGAAGAGGGCCAGTGAGGTGCTCTGTTTGACATGTATGGGAAGTCTATTCTATAGCATGGGCAGTCTCTGGGTTATGAACCTGTCCCTCCAGCACGTTCTGTTGATTGTGGTAATGAGGTTGAGGTCTTTGGAGCATGTGGTGCAGAGGGATTGGGATTTCTTTAGATGTAGCATTTCCAACAGAGCTGGGTCACACATGGCTTTGTAAGTCAAGCAGAGATCACCTCTAAGTAGGTGATACGAGACAGAGAATAGTTGGAGTTTTTTTGAGTCTGTTCATATAGGACAAGTGTTTAAGGCCTAGTATCCTCTTTGTTAGGTACTTTTGCGGCCTCTCCAGTTGTTCCAGGTGTCTAGTGAGGTACATGCCAAATGGGGCATTGTACTCTGATTGGCCTAATGAGGGAAGAGTAGAGGGAGACAATGACCTCCTTCTTCCTGGATGTAAAACCCTTAGTAATGAGATGTGCCACATGGAAGGACGTTCTGACCACAGTGGCAGTGTGGTGGTCAAAAGAGAGGCTGCTGTCAACCTGTGTTCCCAGATCTCTTATAACGCCTTCTGTGTTCAGTGGACTACCATCAACGTGGTAATTCATGGGAACTGGGTTTTTCCCAAAGGGAATGAGGACACATTTTTTGGCATTGAGCTTAAGGCCATGATTCTGACACCAGTCATTGGTCTCAGTGAGGCCTTTCTGTAGGATGTTAACATCACTTGGGGAGTTAATAATGGCTCCCAACCTGAAATCGTCTGCAAACTTTGTCAGCCAGAGTCCCTTTGTGGTGGCCTGGACTTCTGAGAAGCAGATACCAAACAGGAAAGGACCCAGGACCGATTCCTTTGGGACTCCACTAGTGAATGGTCAGCAGTCTGACGGAGTCAGCTGCTTTCATACTGTGGGTTCTATCTGTGAGCCAGTTTGCAACCCACCTAGTGTTATATGGATTGATGCCTAGCTTAGTGTGTTTTTCTAGGATTCCTGAGTGGAGAATGGTATCAAAGCCCTTGGCCAGATCAAGGTAGGCTGTATGAACCACCCTGCCTTCATCCACAGCTCTGGTGACGGAGTCAAAGAAGTTGACCAAATTGGGCAGGTATGATCTACCCTTCACAAAACCAAACTCTGTGGGATCCAGAGTTTGGAGATTCCCTATATCCTTGTTTATTAGGTCCATGATGATGTGTTCCATAGCTTTGCATATCAGACTTGTCAGGCTAATGGGGTGATAGTTCCCATGGTCTGTAGTCACTCCTCCTTTGTGGACAGGAATGACTATAGCAGTGTGCCATTCGGTAGAGACAAAGCCCGAGGTGAGGCTGTGATTGAACAGGGCACACAGGTGAGGTGCCAGTTCACTCTGTAGTTCATGTAGAACACAGCCATGCATACTGTCAGGTCCCATAGAAGCTGTATGCTTGGCCTTGGACAGTGCTGTTTTAACCTGTGCAGCAGTAATACTGGGTGCCTGGCAATCTACTGGTATTGTGATTGGTACTTTGGGGGGGGGGGGGGAGTTGGCACCGAATGTGTCTGCCAGTATACTGGCAACATCTGCTGGCTTGGTATAGCAGGTACCATTGTGCAGTAGCTCAGAACAAATCTGGGTATTACCATAGAGATTCCTTACATAACTATAGAAGGCCTTGTGGTTGTCCTTACTATCTGCTGCAATTCTGTTTTCATAGCTAGCTTTGGAGGATTTGATGAGGGATCTTAACCTTTTGTTGAGGCTGATACGGGAGTTTTTCCAGTCTTGGGACTTCACCTTATTTCGCATCAGTTTTCTCCTTCTGTTGTAGAGTTTGTTTATGGCAGGGGACCACCAGATTGGCTTCCTTTTTTTTTTGGAGGAGAACATCTTAGTTTTGTTGGGTATGCCAAGATCTATGCATTTATGTACTTGTTCGTACAGTGCACTGGTGTATGATTCGGCAGTCATGCAACTATTCTCCATTTGCAAAGGTGCTGTGAAGTTAGCCACCTCTGTTCTTTGGAACCAAAATAATATTAAATGATGATGACGTCAACCTCAGTCCCAAACAAATAGTCAAAGACAAACAATATAAACTGATAACTGTTGGAGGCCTTAACACTGACTGGAAAAGACATATTCCAACAAATAAGCAGGGATCGTGCAGAAGACAACTTGACCCAGCTTGTAACAGAAGGTATCAGTCCCAACAGGCATCACCCCAGTAACTGCATTTATATGCAGTGCTGAAACTCCTGCTCTCAGAAGCGCAAAGCTGTGTAACTGAGTAGCCACCAGTCTATGAGCCAGGACAAGCTTGCGTAGTTTACAAGGCACCTTACGTAGCACTGTATGCTAGGCAACTTATTAATTAATTCAACTCAACAACTCAAAACTACTGCACTTTGATTACGGCTCTTTTTCTTGATGTTTCAATAAATGGGATTTAGGAACACAGAAGTAATACAAGCAATCACAGAGAATTTATGATGCCTAACCAAATACATCTTTAAGAAGACAAACGTAATAAGTTCTTGATCCGCTTTTTGTCAAACACCTTCCAAACTGCTGCAGGGCCTTACAATCAGACATCTGGTGTAAATTTATGTCTGGTCATTCAGTCAAAGACTAGCCTTAACAGAAGCCAAAGCAGTACTTTGACCTGAACGACAAATTATTCCAGAGGATGGGAATAAACTGTGCTAAGAACCTATCCATCCAACTAGTCTTACTTTTGTTTTGGTGTAGGTTTAAGACTGTAGGGCAGGTGTCTGTAGAAGCACTAATTTTGTAAAGAAATAGAAAGTCAAATAGGATGGAGTCTTTCATAGCTCAAAAAGCTACCCACTGGAGTAGCCAGTACACTACTGACTACAAGCAGAGTACTGCTATCTTTTGGGATAGCTGAAGGATTTAAGACCTTCAATTTGCTTAATTAGAAATCTTTAGGGACTTTACAGCTGAGCGATATGCTTGGATTTGTATATACCAAAGGGGCACTATATTCAGTGATAGGCCTGAGAAAGGACAAATACAGGGGTATAATGTCCTTCAGCTCTTGAAGATATCCTTTTGATAATTAATTGGATTAGATAAAAGGACTCCCCGACTGCGGTGGAAGCATAATGATCAAATAAGAGAGAGAGAGCGAGAGAGAGAGAGAGAGAGAGTTATTCACATAAATACCCAGGTTTCTTAAACTATTCCCAGTCTGAACAGGAGTACCATTTATAACATATGTGGAGGCAGCATCTTTTTCATTGAACACTACACTGACTTTTTTGGATTTCACTTTAAACTGTTTTCAGTACAACAGTGATGTGCACATTCGAACACTTACTTGAGATCGTTAGTATGAGTGGATGAGTGTAAGGTATCCAGCTTCTAGTTGTCAGCAAATACAGTTAACCACACTTCCAGGATATTGGTTTGATTGTCTGCAAAATAAATGCTTAACAGAAGAGGGCCTAGCATGGACCCCTGTAGCACACTATGCATTACAATTTCAGTGTAACTTTAACTATCTTGGATCTGTTGGATAACATATTTGTAACGCTATGGAGAAGATAGCGATTTACATTAAGTTTATCTACTTTTTTCAGTAATTCCAGTGTAAGGAATAGTAGCAAAAGCCTTGGCCAGTTCAAGATAAGCAGTGTGCGCAGAGTGGCCACTGTCCACAGCCTCTGTAACCTTTTAAAAGAAGCTTGCTAGGTTTAGGTGGCAGAACCTGCATCTCACAAAACCACAGTGTGAGGACTAGATCAGTTAAGTTGCCCATGTCTGTATAAATGAGTTCTGATGTTATACATCCCATGGCTTTGCATACAAGGCTGGTGAAGTTGATGGGCCTATAATTACCTAGATATGTAGAGGAGCCACCCTTGAGAAGACAGTACAATGGCTATTATCCAGGCATCAGGAACTAATCCTACAGACAGGCTGAGGTTGAACAATTTAAGTAGCTAATTCCAATAATACATACTAAATACATATGAGAATGAAATCTGGTATGTTGCTTGGTGCAATGGAAGTACATTTTTAGCCTCTGAAAGGGAGTTTGAGACTTGTTTCAAGGTGAATTAAGGGAAAACCAAATTTCCAGGGCTAGTGGGGGCAACAATTTGGGTTGGTGAGGTAAAGCTAGCACTAAATTGGTCTGTTACTACACTGACTATATTGTTGGGATCAGAGTGTGAGATGTTATGAATGTGCTCAGTGCACTGTTGGACACTATTCCCTTATTTTCTGACAGAGTGGAAGAAAGATTAACAGTTTTCATTGGTATCTGTGGCAACCATAAGTTTGTACTCTGCTTTACATTTTCTAATAGTGCCCACAAGTTCCTTGCTGGCATGTTTCAGTGTAGTTTTGAGGTACGGGGGATGGGAATTTCTTGCACTTTGTGATTTTCCTTTTGTTATGCAATTTACTTATAGTGAAGCTCCACCACAGAGATTTATTTCTGAATTTACCATTATATTTTAGGGCAGATAGGTATTGATTTTTCGCTGCAGCAGTTTAGGTGTTGACAAAAGTTGGAAGTCAATCTGGCAGCTCTTTTAAGTGGGCTGCAAGGAACTGTTGGGAATTTTGTGTAGGTCTTCTACAAGGTGAAATAGTCTTGCCCTGAAGAAGTCACTAAAGATGGTCTCATTTGTTGATTGGGTAGAACAACTTGGCTTGACAGGGAAGATGACCAACTTGTGGTCAGATTTAACCAGAAATGAGGAACTGTACAGTGGGTGCAAATAGGGGCTAGTTTGTTAAAGACCATGTTAAGGATGTTACAGGTTCATAGGTGTGTACTAGGCTAATGGCCCTGGGGCCTTAATAAGCCTTGCCATAAGATCAGCCTGGCATCATGCCACTCGACCTTAGTTCCCAGTGCCTCTGTTGAATAGAGCCACTGAAGTTATCCCTGGGGTGAATATTCTATTTCCCATCCACTCAACAAGATTTCTCTTGAAGGGGGTCAGCGAAGTGCTCTGCTTCACATGTATGGGAAGTATATTCCATAGCATGGGCAGTCTCTAGGATATGAACCTGTCCTTCCAGAACGTTCTGTTGATTGCGATAACGAGGCTGAGGTCTCTGCAGTGTGGGGTGTGGAGGGATTGGGATTTCTTTAGATGTAGCATTTCTAACAGAGCTGGGTCATACATGGCTTTAAGTCAAGCAGAGATCACCTCTAAGTATGCGATATGAGACCAAGAATAGTTGGAGTTTTTTTGAGTCTGTCCATATAGGACAAGTGTTTAAGGCCTAGGATCCTCTTTGTGAGGTACTTTTGCGGCCTCTCCAGTTGTTGCAGGTGTCTAGTGAGGTACATACCAAATGGGGAATTGTATTCAATGATTGACCTAATGAGGGAAGAGAAGAGGGAAGACAATGACCTCTTTCTTGATGGATGCAAAACCCTTAGTAATGAGATGTGTCACATAGAAGGACTTTTTGACCATAGTGGCAATGTTTTGATCTAAAGAGAGGTTGCTGTCAACCTGTGTTCCCAGATCTCTTATTATGCCTTCTGCGTTCAGTGGACCACCATCAATGTGGTAATTCATGGGAACCGGGTTTTTCCCCAAAGGGGATGATGACACATTTTTTGGCATTGAGCTTAAGGCCATGATTCTGACACCAGTCATTGGTGTCAGTGAGGCCATTCTGTAGGATGTCAACATCACTTGGGGAGTTAATAATAGCTCCCAACTTGCAATCGTCTGTGAACTCTGTCAGCCAGAGTCCCTTCGTGTAGGTTTACAATTTTCTCCAGTGCATTGATAAAGTAGTTAGCAATGAAGTAAAAAATGAATCTGTTAAGGGCAATTTAAATTTCCAGGAGCTCCAATTTACAGTCATGGTTAATTTGATGTGTGGTATTAGCATTCCTAACAAATACACAGATACCCCTACAATTACCTAAGGGTCAGAAGACATGATAAGTGCTAAACTCTAGTACTAAGACATTGCTGGTCACTGCACTGAAATCATGTCTCAGTAACAATGCAAATAAGAATGTGTTTGAGCCGCAGAAGAGTTTCAAAGTTATGCCATATTTCTACTTAGATTCTTAGCACTGAGAAGTGTCACCATGACTTTGTAAGAATTTGAGTTGAGTCTTTCATGTAGAAATGACCAGCAGGGGGACTTTCCCTAAAAAGGCAGTATGAGAGCAGCAAAGGTTTTAATTTAGAGAATATGCAGATGCCCTAGGATGAAAGGTGTAAGCTAATCATGGCAACACAAACTATTATCTAGCATCTCATTCTAGGCAAACACATACTGGGTCCCCCCAGAATGACACCAATGATGTAGTCAATTGTTATTAATTA
>NC_056748.1:564331387-564348514 GCF_019279795.1 Protopterus annectens
CAAGGAGGGAGAAGGGGAGAGCAGAATTTAAGGATATCCATGGTCTCCACCAAATGATTTCTCTTATGACAAACCCCAGCACTGGACTTGAAAAGATTCAAGGTGGTGGTGCTTGGATTAAAGAGATTTCAGATACCATCTACCTTCCTCATGTGAAGTCTTGCCCAGGGTAATCAGGAGAATCAGAGATGCCAGGAGACCCAAAATACGGAGGTATTCACTCACAGTGACTAAAGCCTGTGTGGAAAACCTTACAAACAGATCTAGATATAGATATATTTCTTCTCTAGTTGACATCCCAGGAACACAATCCTATGTGAAAGAGTCAATAATGAGTTTTGAATGTTCTCTTGGAAACCCAGCACATGTATGAGATTGCTCACCCAAGAGACAGATTCTTGACACTTGGAAAAGGACTCTGCACAGATAAATGTCATCTAAAAACAGAAAAATATAGATAACATGTATGCATTAATGAGCTATAACTACAGCCAAACACTTTGTGAAGACTCTTAATGCAGTGGATCGTCCAAACGGTAAGGCAAAGCACAAATACTGCAATCCAAACATACAAAACCTTAAGAAAGGTCTGAAGTCTGCTAAAGAGAAAAATGGAGATTCTGACTTCATGTATAAAAAAGGGACCAGAGTTGGAGGGGGTCACAAGGTCTCATGAACAGTCAGACATGTTGGACTGCCCTGGTTTTGGGAGGTTCCACTTTTCTTTTTGGAACCTCCTTGCCATTTCTTCTTAACGGTCTATTTACCTATATTTTGTTTCTTACCAAAACTGGATGAGGAGTTAAAGAATCATTTTGAAAATATAGAATAGGAGGGATAAAAAAAATTGTAGCGATTCCCTATATCAGGTTACCCCTTTCAATCGCACTTTTTGATCATCTCTGCCATAGCCCTTGAAGTATCAGAACCATGCACACACTATACAGTGAGTAGAGACTTGAACGATAGAAGAAATTAAATT
Source organism: Protopterus annectens (assembly GCF_019279795.1). NCBI lineage: Eukaryota > Metazoa > Chordata > Ceratodontiformes > Protopteridae > Protopterus > Protopterus annectens. Next base: position 564,332,370 of record NC_056748.1, read on the forward strand.
TAAATAAGATTTTTTCCCCACAAGAAGAAACTGCAGACAAAACATTCCTGATACTTTCACAACTAGTCGGAACAAACCTTATAATATGAGCCTGAGAATTCAAAATTTTTAGAAATCAAAGTTGCAGAAACATACACTTTTTCCCATCCTTGTATGAAATAATAGGACTGGAATTAACCAAGTGTTTAGCTACAGACAGACGAAATCTATAGCTTCTGGATCAGACTTGGTAAGACTGTATAAAAAGAATGAGGAACTTTATATACCTTATCTGCTATTTTAGAGGTAGCTGGTTGACTGTCAGGATATTGCAGACAGTAACACACACATCTTCCAAAGCTGAAAGAACTAGAGAAAAGGGTGCACATACTGGAAATTCCTTATGCAACAGCTCACAGTATTTTGTTAGGAACCGTTAAGTCTCCGTGTTCTCCCACTGAAATCCCTGGCACATTCTAAAAATAATCTCAGAGAAAAAGAGAGCCCCCCCAACACACACACACATACACACAGAAAGTCAGAAACTGAGCTCTCAGAGTCTGAATCAGAAATCCGAGGAGAAAACTATTTGTCCATTACTCTTCATGTCCAGATTCAGAATCTTGAATATCTTCTTTTACCATAAACTGTTTCACAAGAAGGATCATCACCCTCTAGTAAACTGTGGGCAAGACCCAGTAAACAAGTCCTTTCCAAGGAAAATTGAGGAGTACATACATGTTGAGCTTTGTTTCTCACAGGAAAAAAAATACGATCAACAGTGTTACTAATGGCAACAGCAGCTTCCCCAGGGATGGGCACAACATTCTGACAAAACAGGGAAGCCTTCCCTGTTCTCTCACCCAAGACCATACAGAGTAGCTCTCCCCTGGCCACTGAGGGGACCCCAAAAGCCACAAAGGATGTGGCTTACCCCTGGTCCACAGCAGCCTTAGGTGCTACACCAGAACTGAACTTTTTCTTTTGTGGCTGAAAGAAGGAATGACCATGGGACCGACAGATTGTTCCATGGTCAAGTTGAAATCGGTACCGCTTCCCCATGGAAAATAAGCATTTCCTGGTAAAAACAAAAAAAAAACTCTTTTAAAGTCACTTTTTTCACAGACAAACACAGTAAAATGCACTTTAAAACACTGTCAGACCACAAATTAAAATAGAACACAATGTATCCACAAAAAACGGTTTTCAGTTAATTTACACAACTTTGAAATTAAAAGGGAAAGAGTGCATCCTTTTCAAAAGCCCAGTACAGTCTTGTGACAGTCCATTAAAAAAAAAACTAGCTTTAAAATAACTTCCCTAAAGAAATTATCAACAATAAATAAAGTCATTAAATGGAAGGTGTCCACAAAGGAACTTGTCTGTCCAGTAAAGGAACAGCACAAGCTGATCATCAATCCTCTAATGCCTCACATGAGGGTACTTTTCTATGGTAGTAAGGCTCTGAGGGGGTTGGCACCCAAACCTATCTTTTAGTCACCTCGCCCTGTGCTACCTGACACTTTGGGTGCATGGAAGCTGCCCTAAGATTTGGTAGTTGGCCAGCTGTTATATCCTTGGCAGGATATAACACATACTAGTTACGGTTACTGCAATAGTGGTCAATATGATGTGCACCTCCAGTTTATTCTTCCTGGCCAAATCTGCTCACATATATCCTGTATATTATTCTTAATTTGGTCTCTACAGCCTCTTAACTCTAAAAGATGTATACCAATCCTCCAATCTTCCAGAATTACATGTCAAATGACATGAAGCCAACCCAGGAAACATCTTACTTCATCTAGACAACATATATGAAAACTTGTACAAACACTGCCAACCAAAGAATATGAATTTTCTCAACCTAGACACATACCAAAGAGCTAAAAAAATCCTATCCCAAAATTCCACTGACATCTTAGTTATGAAACTTGAATTTTCCATGCCCTCCTTAAGTTATGAATTACTTGAAATCTACGATAATCTGCTCCAATTATTCCTTTGTGCAGTAAAGCATCACTTCTGGACTCAAGAACTTAATGTATTCAATGAAATATGTCCTGTTAAGCCTGGCTGATTCTGTTTTATTACATGCTTACAAAAAATCATTACACAAATCCTGATGCACTCCTAAAGCTTGAAATATCTCTGCCAGCTGTTCCTGACTGCATAATTTTACCACAAATGCTCCTACAATACTAGTGATGAATGCCTTTCAAGGGCTCCAAAAATTGTAAACATTTGTATGCCCTGCCAACAGCAGTGAAGCTTAAGTGGGAAAAGGTCTATCTAAGCATTCTTTGAGTCTGTATTCCCAAAAGCCTACTTTATCACATCAACATTATTCTATTTTAAGTGTTCTCTTAATAAAACTGGCCATAATATTACAGGTTGTAACAATGTCAAAAAGCTAATGCACAGGTTTTAAGGTATTTATGTCTATAGGCATACCTATTTATCACTGCAAGTACTAATACCTATTTAACCAATATTCTTCACCTCTTCTAAGGTTAACTACACTACAGATGGATTACAGCTTCCCTTGCTTCGGATTCAAAATATTCATTTATGCAACTAAAAGTTGTTCAATATAACTGTATTATATCTATGACGATAACCTGAGGAAAATTCTTACCATGGAGACATCTTCCACACCTTCTAAATCTACCTCCCACACAAAAAAAAAAAAAAAAAAAAAAAAAAAGCAACCACTAGGAACAGTAGATAGAACTGGAACCTGTCTCTGCCCAGCAACTGATCTTCCTGATTCAGTAGGCCATTTATTCCTTTACTCTAACTGGCTGCTGTGTTCATTTAGCACTTTTCCATGGTAACTTGATTTTTAGATCACTAGGTTTTCTTTTCTCATTACTGAATGAAACAAAATGTCTTATGTGTAAATGTCTGTATAATATCTGCAACAGATGAAGTTATAACATCTATTGTTACAGACTTAATACTAACATGGTTTCACCGTTTCCATTTGCTCAGCACTTTTTTTTTAATTCTTACTGTCGTCTTATTACCATCCTTCCAGTTAAAGACTTTTGTGTTTTGCAGTCCATAAATGTCCCAAAGATAGGGAAGTAAAAGAATGGAAGACCAAAACTAAGATACAATTCAGCAAATTCTGTTTTCCCCCAAAAAAGTCATGTCCACTATTGCCTATATAGTTATAAAGTCTCTTTCCAGGATGATTAACTTGATAAACAAAAGGAAGAAAATACTTTGTAGTATCACCCAAGATTAAGTGCATTAACTACAGTAATATGGAATATAATTCGCAATAAAAAAAACTTGTGAAAGTGGAGTCTGTCTGTACTACAGGTACATGGTCTCCACTGTTTCAGTCAATAAGGCACAGTACTCTAATAAAGGAGAGAAACACACATCCTTGTCAGTTGCACGTCTAACAAAGATAACATTTTTTCAAGTTGTTGGACCAAAGACAAAGTTAGTATTGTCGATAAACTGTGGACAGATCTCTGTCCACAACTTCTATACATTAATCTTATATTTTACTTAAGACCTTACAGAAGAAACTAATATCCACTACTCATAAGATTTTCTAAACAAATTCTTCCACAACTCATAGCTGAGTAAGTGACTATACTGATGCCTGTAACTGCCAGTGTGATTTTTTTGTAATTTGTCCTCTTGACTAATCTTAGTCTGACCCAGCACAATGCTACTGCAGAGACAAAACTAGCTTTCATATTTATTTACCAAATTTTTACCAAGGCAGTGGTTAAAATTTTGCCAAGACAGTGGTTATGGTATTTTAAAATTATTAAACTTTTTCTTCTCAGAAAAAAATAAACATTTTTATCTTCAATTGTCAAATAAAATAGAGTATTCTGAAGCAAAACAATAACTTGTTCTTCTTACCTTTTGGTGGCTGCAGCAGTCTTGAACCCTCAAATAGATGTTTCTTCTTAATTGGCAAAATAACAGTATCTTTAATTTCATTAACGAGTTCATCCAAGCCTGCAATATCTTTCCAACTAACCTGGAAATTATACAAAATTGCTTTATATCGACTCTACTAAGAACAATTCAACAAAACAACAATGAAATCCAAAAAAGGCAATTTCAAAACAGGTTTATAACAAAAAATAAATTAAACTCTCTAATACATACTGCCCATATATGATGGGATATGGCAATGAAGTCATGTTTTACCCATTTTACAATACCAATATATTCATGGTTTACTTCTGAAGTTTTAGATTCTGGTTTAGAAACAGCTCTTTCTTACTGAAAGCCACATCAGTATAACTTAACCACAACTACAAAACCTTAACTGGAGCATTAGAAAGTAAGAAAAAACCTTTAGACTCCACCTGCACTAGGAAGATTACAACCTTTTTCCAAGGCAAAATCTATATCATCACATTTCCTGTCCTTAATGAAAACACAAAGAAATTTAAGCTATTGTTGCTTTATTAACCCAAATATTTATTACCAGCACATGGCTCCAAAACTACCTCCTTGGCCAAATTTCTTGACTATAAGTTAAAACAACTCTAGGGGATTGAAAACGAGATTTTAAAGACTCCTGAGATTTCCTTAGAAATATACCGCTATGTGATGAACCGGGTACATTAATCTTTGCAACTATTGATATCAAAGATTTATTCTCGGTTATTCCCCATAAAGAAGGGCTTGAACAATTTTGAGGAAGCACTGGTTTTAAAAATAAGGGAAACCAGAATGAGTTTCCTTTATGCTTGGTGTTGTTGGAGATGGTGTTAAAGAATAACTTCATCTCATTGGTGGGGAATTTTTCCAACAGACTAAGGGAGTGGCCATGAGGGCTAACTGTGCTCCCACATATGCAAATATTGTTTTACCCATGTGGAAGCATAACTACATTTTGAATTCTGACTTTAGGTCCTGTTGGATCATGTATAAACGAATTTTTGGATGACATATGTATTTTCTGGAATGACACCCAGAGTACACTTTCTCAATTTATGGAGTACTTGGAAACTACTACTTGTTTTTTTAAGATTTATGCATCAAGTAACAATGGACAGGATGAATTATTTAGCTGTCACCATACATAAGGTTAAGGATGGTCTTAAATCAACTGTTTATAGAAAAGAAACGTACTCAAATTCTTTTTTTGTACTTTGCTAGTGCACACCCTATGTCCCAAAATAGTATACTTAAGGGACACTTTATTAGGGCTAGTAGAATGACCTCCGATGAAGGTGACTTTCGGACAGAATGTGAAACCCTGTTGAAATTCTTTTTAGAAAGGGGGTACCCTGAAGAGTTGATTCTTACTATTCAGGAAGAGGTTATATCTAAACGAGGAGGGCATTTTTACCCTTTGTTGAGTAAAGGACCACCAATTACCACAGTACTCCCAACAGAAGACACGGGTACAAGGTTTGATAGAGCCTTTATTATGGAATATAATGGTGATTCGAAGATTTGTAGAGATATTACTTTTAACGAATGGAGGAAATTTTTAGATTTCACAGACCTTTCTTCCTTGAAGTCTAACAAACTTCAGATAACATACAAGAAAAGGAACAACATTAAAGAATTGCTGGAGAAAGGAAACTGAGGTGGGACAGAGGAAGCAACCACTAGGACAGGAATCTTTAAATGCGGATCATGTTCTCAATGTGTCCACATTCTGAATGAGGGGACGGTTAATATTCCAAGCAGAAATATGGTGATTACAGTTTATTCTTTTTATAATTGCAACATTACAGGGGTTATACATATTTCAGTATTTAATCCCTGCTGTGCATTCTATATTGGGAAGACAGAAAGAAGGTTAAGGAACCGTATCTATGAGCATCATAAGGATATTAGTATTAAGAAGGAAACCAACGCCCTATTCAAACACACTCCAAACTGTATTCAGACAAAATTTAAGTTTTTTGTTTTGGAAAAAGTCCATATAGATCTAAGGGGTAGGGCATGGGAAGCAAAACTGGAGTACAGAGAGCTTTTTTTGCAAGTTAAACTAGAAGCCAATCGCTTCCCTGGCCTTAATGGACACATAAATACAGCCCCCGTCTTAAAACTAAGAGCTGCTAAACTGTTAAGGGTGTTTGAAAGTTCCCAGCTTATAAGAACAAACTATTACTATGTTACAGAGGTTGTCCACTAGAGGGGGCATGAGTGCAAGTCTTAAGAATAAAAGTGTTTTCACACAGTTTTTTTACATAAATTCTTTTTTATTTGTACTGTAATGTATTTTATTAACATTTTGTACATGAATTTTATGATTATATTGAAAATTAGGTTGGTATATTGCACAGGGTTACGTGAAGTGTTTTAACTTTGTATGTTAACTGAGTTTAACTGAGTATTTTACTTGACTGGTTAGTGACAACCACAGGAAGTATAAAAGGCAGGGGGGGGGGAGTTAATGTTCTTTTAATCTGATGAAGTCCAAGTGTGATGAAAACGTTTCTGTGCTTGATTGTGCGTTAATTAAATAAGTTTTTTTCTGTTTATTCAAGTATTTCCTTTTGTCCAAGGACTCTGCTTTCCAGTGGTGTATGTTTGGTGGTTACTAGTGAATTTTACACCATTCATTTCCTTCTTTTTTTGTTGCCAAATATTTATTAATCAAAACTCGGGAATTACACAGTTATAAATATGTAATGTAAAGTCACTTCACAATCATGTCATAATGAAGTGCTGGTGAACCAAAACCTGAAGCTTTAGAAGGCAGGCACATAACTACCATGGTCTGTCAATAACACTTGACTGCTGACTGAAGTGATGCTCACATTTCCATTATCTCAAAAAGGCCTGGCAACTGACTATTGGAAAACAAAACTGCTCAGCCATAAAGTTCTACTGTCTTCCATGTAACATTATGGTTGTGAGAGTAAAGTACAGTTGTGTACACTTACCATAAATGTAGATGTTCATGTGTAAGGATAAGTCATTGTGACATTTTTCTTTAGGGGGTGTCTTACTACTTCCAGCTTTGGAAGTGAAAGCCCCCCCACTGCTTAGGCCTCTATGTACCTTGAGATTGTAGCCTAGGTGGTCTGCTGTTCCTTTGGACTGAGAAGGCCTGGAAGAGACTGGAAAGGACCAGTTCTTAGAAGGCCAATGCCTACTAAACCTGGGAGGCTGTACTTGCAGGAAATCTTTAACAGTTTGCATAGATTTAGCTTTTTCTTCCATCTTTTTGAGGACGTCTTCTGCTTTGTTGCCAAACAGGCAGTCTTACTTTAAGGGAGCATCCAGTAATTTAGCTTTAACATGATCTGGCAAGTTTTGCTCCTTAAGCCAAGCATGCCTTCTAAGTGCAGACCCAGTGACACAAGCCCTGCAAGATGCTTCTAAAGAGTCAAAACCACATTGCAAAGTATGTTTACCAACTTGTTCAGCAGAATGCATTAAATCCTGTAATTCTTTATGTTCCGCACAGGTCAGGAATCAACATAATTTTCTGTTTAAGTAGTCCCATAATATGCTGCCGATACTTTAACATATGAAACTGGCAATTTAAGGCCCTAATGGCCAAATTAGCAGAAGTGTATACCTTCTTATCCAATCTGTCCAAGGACCTGGAATCTCTATTAGAGGGGGTAGGGTTTTTGGCAGCAGTAGCCTTAATGCCTTTTGGTCCTTGGGAAATGGTCTCAGGATCCACAGTAAGATTCTTGGAGAAACTGTGAGAGTCAGGTACTCTGTAATACTTGTCAGGTTTTCTGGCAGCTGGAGGTAAAGTATCTGGGGCCAGGCTAGATTCCAAGAAGGCATCATCTACAATGTCCAGAACAGGAGGGATAGCTAAAGGCTTGTGCTGAGGGAGGAGTAAGAATTCCCTAAGCCTCTTTTTTGAGTCAGAGTAATCCTAGCTTTCCCAGCTGAAATGCTCCCTAAGAGTGTGCAAGGTTTCACCAAAAGAAAAATCTTCTGGAGGGGAAGCAGAGGGAATGTAATACTCTGCATCAGAATCCTCATAGGTAGATAAGGGCAAATCCTGGTAATCAGAAGAAACAGAAATATCAGAATCCTGATCAGAAGAATCAGACGGAAAATCAGTTTTAGGTCTCTTAGAGGGGGAAGGCTGGCTTCCCCTAATCAAAGTAATAAGGTCTTCAGCCATTCTAAGTATTTGTTTTTTAGGCATATGGGCCTGACCATGCAGTGTGGACGTTGGTTTTCTAGGCATGGGTCGAGTTTTAGGCCTGGATGACGAAGATGGAGTGGGTTTAAAATGCAAGTCTGTAGGCCTGAATACACCCTCAGAAGCTGGTGCTTGCACAGCGGCTCCAGACCCATCCAAGGTAGAGACATCTGCAGGTTCCATAGTGGAAGATGCATCTCGCGGCATACCAGACTCCGAATGGGTCTCAGTAGAGGCCCGCGAATCTGAAGTAGTGGGTTATCAGGGGCTGTGAAAGCGCCTCAGTGAGTACCGGCGAACTGACGACTAGCTTAACAGGAGCATCATCGGCAGTTTTGGACCTATGCGGTCCGTCTCTGTCTTTATCTTTATGTTTTTTCGGAATATCAGTAGTCGGATGGCTTACCGAAGCCATTTCTGGATAGTTACACCAAGTCCCAAAATAATTTGCTGCAAAAATAGACTGATGATGAATAGTTCCAGGGTTAAATAAGGCACAAAACCGACAACGAGGGATATCGTGGTCTGGGCCTAAGCAAGGAATGAGTACGAATTAAATTCTTTATGAGGTTTTTGCTTTCCACACATAAGACAACTGTTAACTTTTACTGACATCGGTTAAGAGCAAGAAAAAGGATCCCCAATGGGGTACTTAGCTTTTTTGAAGACTTCGGTTCTGAAACTTGAAAATGAAAATTTCAGGAGTCGGCCGACCGGCACTTGCGAACTGCTTCTGCTTCGGGCACTGCATGACAAGAAAAACTGATGTAATGGCATTGGCTGCATGTTTTATACCCCTGACGACCTGACGTCATGGAAGAAGAGAGAGCATCCGACACAGGAATCCAAGACTCTGGTATTTAGTCCGGCTGAGTGCTACCTGCAGGCAGATAACTCAAATGTAATGACTGCAACAGTGAAACACGAAAAACATCATGACTAGGCTACTGGGAAAGCAGCAACAGCTATTTCATGGAGAGTTTCATGTAGTGTACAAGATACTATGGCCTCTTGTCTACCTGTACACTATGAGAAAGCCATTCGTTCTTAGCACTATATATATATATATATATATATATATATATATATATATATATATATATATATATATATATACACACATGCAGAGAAGTACTAACTTGACAGACCAGTGTCAAAAAATGGAAACTTAACAAGAACAGGGAAGCTGAAAATAAGATTAGGGGAAATGAGGTCTGATGCACCAACTGCAAAGATAATCAATATAATGGGCACCTCAAAAACTGCATTATCTTATGTTAAGGAGAACACATGTTTTGTAGGGCAGCAACATTATGGCCTTTCGGACTGTGGACTCAGAAAAGGCTACATTGTCAAGATCAATTTTTTAAATTTAGCTCAACTACTGTAGAGGATAGCAAACTTCTAGTGTTTGGAAAAGGTGTGTTAAACAGCCATCCCATAATACAACTTCACAAAATTCTGCATTAGAATGCATTTATGGTATACTGCAGAAGATGCTACTAATAGGGCTGAAAGACCTCCAATAACACAGTTATCACCTTACTGACAAGATGAAGCGTTACACACTTTGTAACATATTTAGAATGTGGCAGACTTTAACTTGTAAAAAGGAAACTATTTGCAATTGTTAGTAGTTATTTTGTGTCAAGTGCATATCCCTTAGCCTTTCACTGATCCACAGATTACTTACTTATGCCCAATTCCTTCACTTTGCTGAAAGGTAAAAACTGGATGGTATATATCTTTCCACAAGAGCCAACTGCAAACCTTAAACTTCCATACCTTATTCTGTGATACCCCTATTATTCTGACACCCCTATAACTTGCACAATGCAGGAGACAAGGCTGAATGCAAGGAGGCTTCCTGCTGTGCTCCATACTATGGGATGTCCTGTCTCTGCTGACTTGTATTCTAGTTTTAACAGGCTAACAATTCCATTACGCAACCCTAAAAGTTGCTGTGACAAAAAAGTATCTCTTCCTATCATTAAAGAGAAAGAGACAGAGAGACGGAGAGACGGAGATTGAGAGAGAGAGAGAGAGAGAGAGAGAGAGAAAAAAAAGGAAAAAAATTTAGCCCATATGGTAATGTTTACTGATAGAACGCTTGGTGTAGCATCTCAGTTAAGCGTGCTTGTAAGGAGGAGGTGCTCATACAAGTTCTAACAATAAAAGAAGAATGCTGGTAGCTATACTTTTTTTTTTAGATTTTAAATTTATTTATTTAGACGAAGTTTACAGAACTTCAAAGTCTAAATAAATAAATTTAAAATAAAAAAAAAAAAAGTTTAGCTACCAGCATTCTTAAATTTACAGAGAAGCTGCGATGGTGCAGCGGTAGCGTTGTCGCCTCATAGCAAGAGGTTCTCCTGTTTAATTTGCAGCTAGAGCACCTTTTGTGTGGAGTCTGCATGTCTTCCCCGTGGTAGAGTGGCGTTTTGAAAGACATGCGTAAATGGGCATGTCTTCGTTGAAGGCTGGACGTTGAGCTGGCTCCTCTGCACCGTAAAAATTTACTGCCAATCATTAGCGGACCGGAGTTCTGCTGTGGTGACCCCTAACCGGGAAAAGCTGAAAAAAGAACAAGACTTGAAGTTTACAGAATATGCATCAAGAATAAAAAAAATAATGGAAAATACATTTCAGTGCAAGTCATTACATCATATTAAACAATCCAAAAAGCAAAATCATAAATTTCCAAACATACACAATACAAGATAAATCCCTACTACCTTATGTAATCTAATTTTCAGATCTTGCACTACATTCAATCCTTCCCTTCCAAAATTCCAATGCCATCCAGTTTGGCCTAAACCATAAAAGCCTTTTAATGCCTACCAGAAGCTTAAGAATCTACCCAGTGTATAATCATACCTTTATCCATTCTTTCTTATCCTTGTTTTTTTTCTCCTGCTTTATCACTTTCAGCCCTTGAAATGCCTACAGTAAGCAATCTGTGGCATTCACCAGTGTGTTGTCCTCATTTCACTCTAATTTTCCTTTGCATCTTTTTGCATTATTATTCCTCACTCATCCTCCTAGCAGGAATATTATTGTTTTTTCTGCTTCCAACCATATTCTGGCCTCCTTGCCTTATCCTACAAAACCTAACTCCTACTGTGCTGATAGTGCTGTCAATTTTTATTTCCCATTCTGCCGTACATTGTTCCCAAAATTGAGGGTCACATTGGGGGACTACAATATTCTAGGGAACTGTGAGTACTGGATGATAAAGAAAGATGGCAGTACAGCAGCCCAAGATAAGCCAAAGTACAACTAGGCATTCCCTGCAGTAAGGGATTTGCCACAGAATGGAGTAGCGCCCTTGGATGTAACAGATGAATGCAGAAGAGTGGAGATAGCCATACATAAACTCTCTGAGGTCTTTAACCAGAACGCACCATCTCAAAAAGTGCACTAAACTGCAGGTAGCTTCCTGTAGCTACCTAATTAGCATTTAAAGCTATTTACTCCATACACAACTGTGCCATACCAAAGAATCTGTTTTACAAGCCCCAAATCTGAGATTTCAGGAAGGCAGGGCAAAACCAACTTTCTTTTTAAAAACTGGATATCCCCGACAAATCGGGAAACGTGAGACTTAAGCTATACAATTGTGCACAGTCTGTATGTTAGTTAAGGCCCTTTAAGTTGAGAAAAACTGGAACAAACAGGAATGATGAGCCGTTAAAAAAAACTTTAGCAAAATGACCACCACTAATACTACTACTACTGACTCTTCACAGTTGGATTCTGGAGGGTGGAATAAACCACACATAACCAAATGCAGTACTTCAATTCAATGTCTGCAAAAGCTCAAACAGCACAAAAACAAGCATAACATTAAACATGAAAGAAAATGTTTAACATTTATGCTGGTATACTTTAACTTAGAAAAATCACACAATAGTCTGTTTAAGAACCTGCAACCCAGAATTACACCACAAAACAAAAAAGCCTGATACTTACGGATATGTTTAGAGGATCAACCAGATGGGCAGCAATACTCATCTCATACTCAGTCAGCTTTACATTCTTGACTCCTATTTGCTTCATTAATTTTTCTGCCTGAAAATAGAAAACAGAATTTAGATAGTTTGTACTCCTTTCCTATTTAGTTTTGGAAAACCAAAAAACTTTCTCTCTACATGTAAGAGGGATAAAATGGTGGCTTTTGTGGAAGCTGTTCCAAATATAACTATCTGTTGGTTGTTCAATCCTCTTTGATAAAGGAGTTCAAACAAACACAACTTCTAACAAATAGTCCAGTAAACTTCACTGTACCCATATGAGCTACTCAGTCTTTCACTATCATGCGATAAAGCAATGCCTACTAGAGACAGGCCTATAAATGCTGACTTAAAGACAAACTTTAACATTACAGATATTATCTGTTAATAAAATGAAAAGGATATTAAATTAGGCCAGGTCCAAGTTTTAAGGCAAGACTAGGTAGAAAAAGTAATGTGCACATGTGAATCAAAGAACAATACATACAATTTAATGATCCAACTGATTACTGCATCCTTACTAACCTCTGCACACAACACACACAAAAAAAACTGTTTACACAAAGTGCAGTTTAAACAGCCAGTTCTGTGACATATATCTTTACACTGTGCCAACTTATGCAAAAATACCAATGCAGCTTTGATAATCCATATAATGCAGTGACTGATAAAGATAGCATGCTAACATTGAAAATAACTTAAATCCACAGACACAGATAGAAACCTATTCATAAAATCAATTCAATAGTCATTGTTTAAGTCTCAGGATCAAAACATACTTCAGAGTAATTTTTTTTCTATAGTGGCAGGCAATTCTCATTATGCATGGCTGGCTGAAGATGCAGGTACTGGTAAAACAACTCATCTGCAACCAAGTTTTGCTCTGACAGAATGTATGAAGCCTGCAGAGTCAAAGTGAGCAGAGTTGCTACCTCCCTGGATATTACAGCAAGTCTGCAAAAAGGATACAGTCTTGTGCCCTTTTGTTAACTTATATACCACATCATTGTGGTACTGTTTGTATAAACATGAAGAGGTCCAAGGGACCAATGATGATTTACAGCATTCAAAGTGTTGATCGCTGTTAACATCTCTCTCAAAAGTTTGTGTTTGTCTGCTGTGAAGGTTCCAACTTGCACTTTCACCCCTTGGAAACTACTCCCAACACCAGGTCCGACACACTGCAGTAGCATCAGAAAGGAGAAAGGGAGACCTGGATTGCAACAGATCTGGTCTACCTACCAGAAAATCGCCCTTTTTACAAATTCCAGAATAGGGATATGAAAAGATAAAGGGCGCAGATGCATAGTCCAGCTTTCTTCCTGACCAGTCTGATCAGTTGAAGCACAAGAATCATTCATTTCCGGTACCCCACAATCCTGAGAAATTCCACTTGCAAAAGCCTGATTTTGGTTGAAAGAACTGGTGACACATCTCTACCTTGTCAGAAGAAAGGAAAGCTCTTCACAGGGCAGAATCCAACAGACATCTCTGAACAGCAATCCTCTGAAAAGGGATGAGAGAAGATTTTTAAAAGTTGATTTCAAAAAGACTTTAGTAGAAGATTCAGAACCTCTTGACAGCTGGTAAAGAGTCTTCAAAGAGAAGGCAATCAACCAAATATGGAGAAATCTGAATGCCCTGAACTCTACAATAATAAATTACTGGAACCAGGAACTTTTTAGATACCCTTGGAGTGGGTATTCCATAGGGTAATACACAGAAGTAAGCCAGATAAAAGAATCTTAAAGTATGACTAAACTGCTTGCAATTGGAAATGTGAAGGTAAGCATCCTTTATGTTTGGCTTCACCATGAAAGCTAGAGAAGAAAAGTGTAAAAGCGTCCAAATAAGAAAGCATTTGAACTCTGGAATGTTGACAAAAAGATTTAAAAAGAAAAGGTGCAGCAGACCCCTTCAGGATCCTTCCCTCTTGGGTGCCAAAAAAAAAAAAAAAAAAAAAACTTGAATAAAATTAATTTGCCCATCTGAGAGGGAGGGAATGTTTGTATTACTCCATGTGCAAACATCCGATTCCGATGGGAGGAAGCAAGAAGACCTGCTTCACTTGACAAAGAAGAATCCCCTGAAAGGGGGAGGGGAATCACACTGCCACATGTATCCCTGCTGAATTGTGTGTAAAACTCATTTGTTTTCTGCAATTTGATGCCCACTAGGGATGATGAAACTTCACGGAGATGAAAAGGTTGTCAAGTTGGAGAGTCTGAACAGACAAATAATTATGGTGCCTGGGAAGACTGACCCTGATTTTGCACATATTTTCCTTTCTTTTTGGAAACCCCTGTTTGACGTTTCCTTGCTGCTTAAAATGTCTATGGAAAAGGGAGCTGAGGAGAAAGGGAAAAATACTAGTCAGCCTTTGAATTAAATTTCTTCTTCCATTACATTTCTTGCACCTCAGCTGCACAAGGGCCAAACAATACTTTCTTGTCCAATTTCAATATCTCCAGGAACGTTATGAAAACAAAGCCAAGCCAATCATCTCATCATTGATCCTGACGAAGCACCTCTGGAAGAAGACTCAGCAGCATCATAAGCACATTTTAAAACATGCCTAGTAACCTGGATAGTAGATATTTAAAAAAAAGTCAAAGATTTTTTTTTTTTTTTTTTACCTCAGAAGAAATGAAGGTTAACTACTAAATTTAGCATGTTCTCAAAAAATAAAAAGTAAAAATGCTAAAGTATGAGCTTGGCAATTAAAAATCCTAAAAGTTAATGTAGCACAAAATACACTTTCTTCCCTAACTTGTTTAAAGCATTCCCAGCCTTCTCAGATGAAAAAAGGTTAGCAGCAGTAATCTGTTTAGCAGAAGCAATTTTAGATAGAGAAATAACCAGTGAATCTGCTTTAGCGTCAGGAAAACAGTACTTTTGAATATGGGGAACTGCATATAATGTGTCAGACTTCCTGTAAGCAACAATATGACTGCTAGGTAAACTTGCAGCAGTGAGGAAAAAAACATTCCCTGGGATTCAATAAACTGTGCAGGCTGTGTGCGTGATGAGCAGCAGCACTCATTGCATATTCACCCCGCACAACATGTATAAATGTAAATAAGTGAGGTTTCGTGGCCTGCAACATTGTTGCCAGCCAGAAAACTGTGCAAACTAACATGACAGCAATCCTGTTTAAATCAGAGCACTGAAGGCTCACAGTTTTAAACAGAATGCCACAGTGATCACCAGGGCTTAACAGACAGCTGTCAATCTTAGTGCAAGACATCTGGACAAAGGCCAGTATAATGGGGGGGGGGGGGACAATGACCCAAAAATAGAGACATACTTGCACTTTAGAAATATGCTAGAATAACCAGGGGGTTTGTGTTAAGATACATGTTCTGAAGGCTTTGAAGTTTGACAAGCAAATGTATGTAATACTGAGTCACGTCAGTTGAGAGATCATCCCAGTGATATTGCAGAAAACCACAATTTGATAAGGAACATACCAAAAGATATAAAGGCAAAAATCAGGGCATTCTGTAAAAATCTAAACACTTGAAAGGTATGATTGTTAAGTATATGGTCCAAACACAGTAAAGGACAGTATCTACGGAGCAGATTATTGAGAAATCCCATCCCTGACATTCGGTACAGCAACTGTGTAAATAATCTGTAAGGTACAAGGACTGCCATGTAAAATAAACACTCAGGGAAGTGTGTATATTGAACAGAGACACAAACATGAATTGTAGGAATGAACACAGGGAAAAAGGACAGCTGACAAAACCTAATGTACAGAAGATGAGGGCATGTCAATGGAAGAATGCTGTAGCAACAACACCAATCACATATCAATATGGCACGGTGAAAATGTGCATTTGTGACCATCACAAAAGGTGACATAACGGGAAGGATGTGTGTGACAAACAGTCTTACTGAACAATGCAGAAGACATCTATTAGGGATGTTGCATACAACTGGGGTAGGGTGCATTTTGTGAAACTGCACAAATTGATTTGCCTGAATAGGAGTGTAATCTCGGGAGAAGTTTCCAGCAAGTGGGAAAC